>NC_132914.1:130000662-130300662 GCF_047675955.1 Chlorocebus sabaeus | reverse complement strand
ATAAGGTGGAAAAAAAAAAAGAACTAATTAAGTTCTTAGTCCAGAAGCACAGGCTTACCATAATTTTAAGATTACAAAATGCTTCTCTTCCCCCAACACCTTACCACTACATTACGAAAGGCAGTTTCTTTTACTCAGTACATCATGTCCACCCTTCAACATAAAATTATGAGGTGTATTAAATGGCGCAAAAAAAAAAAAGTTTGAACAGACTGAATAAGCATCAGAATCTGAGAAAGATATGATAGGGATGTTGGAATTATCAGTCCAGGAATTTAAGAAACTATGATTAATACGCTAACAGTTTTATTGAGAAAAAGTACACAAGATGCAAGACAAGATGGATAATGTAAGAAATGAAAATTTTAAGAAAGAATCAAAAAAATACTAGAAATAAAAATTCCTGTAATGAAAATAAAGAATGCTTTCAATAGGCTCATGAGTATTGTGTGTGGATATCTCAATAGAAACGTCCAAAACTGAAAAAGAGAGAAAATATTGAGGGAAAAAAAATTATCCAAGAACTGTGGGACAACTACAAACAGTGTAACATATGCATAATAGAAACACTAAAAGAGAAGGAAGAATAGAAGCAGTATTTGAGGAAATGATGATGGAGAATTTCCCCAAATTAATGTCATAAACCAAACCACAGATCCAGGAAACACAGAGGACACCAAGCAAGATAGGTGCCCCCTCAGCCCCCACAAAAAAAAAAAAAACCTGCAATTAGGCATATCATATTCCAATTTCAGAAAATCAAATATAAAGAAGAAAGAAGTAAAAGGAAAAAAAAACCTTACCTATAAAGGAACAAGGCTGGGAATTACAGTAGTCCTCTCATCTGTAGTTTTTCATCATTTCAGTTACCTTTGTTCAATATTTAAAAGTATTAAATAGAAAATTCCAGAAATCATTCATGTTTAAACTACACCATTCTGAGTAGTGTGATGTCTCGCACCGTCCTGCTCCATCCCACCCGGATGGGAATCATCCCTTTGCCTGGCATATCTACCCACCTGTTAGTCACTTAGTTGCTGTCAGATCCCCTGATGCAGTATCGTAGTGCTTGTGTTCAGCTGACCCTTATTTTACTTAATCGTGGCCCCAAAGCATGAGAGTAGCGACGCTGGCAATTCAGATATGCCAAACAGAAGCTACAAAGTGCTTAATGTGAAAATGTGAAATTTCTTCTCCACTTAATAAGGAAAAACCCTCTCATATGCTGAGGTTGCTAAGATTACAGCAGAATGAGTCTTCTATTCATATGAGGAAGAAAAAAAGCAATTCAGCTAGTTTTGCTGTTGCCCCTCAAACTGCAAAAGTTACAACCACAGTGCAGAAGTGCTTAGTTAAGGTGTAGAAGGGCCAGGGAAGGTGGCTCATCCCTGTCATCCCAGAACTTTGGGAGGCCAAGACAAGGGGACTGCCTAAGTGCTTGAGGCCAGAAATTTGCAAACAGCTGGGCAAGATTTGAGTACCCATCTCTAAAAAAAATTTTTTTTAATTAGCCAAGTGTGGTGGCATGCACCTGTGGTCCCAGCTACTAAGGAGGTTGAGGTGAAAGGATCACTTGAGCCCAGGAGCTTGAGGTTGCAGTGAACTATGATAACACCACTGCACTCCAGCCTGGGTGACAAAGTGAGACCCTGTCAAAAAAGGGAAAAAAAAGGAAAATGGAAAAGGCATTACATTTTTGGGTAGAAGACATGAACAGAGACATATTCTAACCAATGGCAATGAGGTTCAATACTACCTGCAGTTTCAGGCATACGTCGGAGGTTTTTGAAAATATCCCCTGAAGATAGGGGAGGACTACCGTACATCAGATCTTCTCAGAAACCATGAAACGTAACAGAGTGGAGTATTGTCCTTCAAAAGTGGAGAAATTACTCTCTTACAAAAAATAAAAGTTTTTTAAAGGAATCTGTTGCCAGTAGACCTGCCCTGAAAGAAATGTTGAAAGAAGTTCAGAGAGATGGAAAATGATACAGGTCAGAAACTCAGACCTACATAAAGAAAGGAATACCATTTAAGAAGAAATAAGTAAAAGTAAAATAAATATTTTATTTTTTTAAAAGACAGGGTCTTGAGTGTCTTGCTGTATTGCCCAGGCTAGAGAACAGTGTTGGGATTGTATCTCACCACAGCCTCAAATTCCTGGGCTCAAGCACCTCCCACCTAAGCCTCCCAAAGTACTGAGATTACAAGTGTGAGCCACTGCACCCAGCCTTATTTTTCTTATTTTTATAAACCTCACAGACAATAGTTTGTTCAAAATAATAACAATGTATTGGGCCGGGCACAGTGGCTCACGCCTGTAATCCTAGCACTTTGGGAAGCCAAGGTGGGTGGATTGCCTGACCTCAGGAGTTTGAGACCAGCCTGGAAAACATGGTGAAACCCCATCTATACTAAAATACAAACAATTGGCCAGGCATGGTGGCTCATACCTGTAATCCCAGCACTTTGGGAGGCCCAGGCGGGCAGATCACCTGAGGTCAGGAGTTTGAGACCAGCCTGGCCAACATAATGAAACCCCACCTCTACTAAAAATACAAAAATTAGGCCGTGTGCAATGGCTCACGCCTGTAATCTCAGCACTTTGGGAGGCCGAGGCAGGCGGATCACGAGGTCAGGAGATCGAGACCACGGTGAAACCCTGTCTCTATAAAAAATACAAAAAATTAGCCAGGCATGGTGGCAGGCGCCTGTAGTCCCAGCTACTCGGAAGGCTGAGGCAGGAGAATGACGTGAACCCGGGAGGCAGAGCTTGCAGTGAGCCAAGATCGCGCTACTGCACTCCAGCCTGGGCGACAGCGAGATTCCATCTCTCAAAAAAAAAAAAAAAAAAAAAAAAAAAAGCCAGGCGTGGTGGCGTGCACCTGTAATCCCAGTTACCCAGGAAGCTGAGGCAGGAGAATCTCTGGAACCCAGGAGGCAGAGGCTGCAGTGAGCCATTGCACTCCAGCCTGGGTGACAGAGCAAGACTCCCACCTCAAAAAATAAATAAAATATAAGGCCGAGTGCAGTGGCTCTCACCTGTAATCCCAGCCCTTTGGGAGGCCGAGGCGGGCAGATGATGAGGTCTAGGAGTTCGAGACCAACCTGGCCAATATGGTGACACACTGTCTCTACTACAAACACAAAAATTACCTGAGCGTGGTGGCTCGCACCTGTAGTCCCAGCTACTCGGGAGGCTGAGGCAGAAGAATCGCTTGAACCCAGGAGGCGGAGGTTGAAGTGAGCTGAGATGGTGCCACTGCACTCCAGCCTGGGCAACAGGGCGAGACTCTGTCTCAGAACTATATAAATAAAATAAAATAAAATACAAAAAATTAGCTGGGTGTGGTGGCACACACCTGTAGTCCCAGCTACTCTGGAGGCTGAGGCAGAAGAATGGCGTGAACCCAGAAGGCAGAGGTTGCAGTGAGCTGAGATAGTGCCACTGCATTCCAGCCTGGGTGACAGTGCGAGACTCTGTCTCAAAAATATATAAATAAAATAAAATAAAATAAAATACAAAAAATTAGCCGGGCATGGTGGCGCACACCTGTAGTCCCAGCTACTCAGGAGGCTGAGGCAGAAGAATCGCTTGAACCCAGAAGGCGGAGGTTGCAGTGAGCCGAGATGGTGCCACTGCACTCCAGCCTGGGCGACAGAGCGAGACTTCGTCTCAAAAATAAATAAATAAAATAAAATAAAATAAAATACAAAAAATTAGCTGGGCGTGGTGGCACGCACCTGTAGTCCCAGCTACTCAGGAGGCGGAGATAGGAGAATCACTTGGACCTGGGAGGCAGAGGCAGTGGGCAACACAGCAAGACTCTGTCTCCAAAATAATAATAATAATAATAATGTATTTTATGATTATAGCTTACATGTAAGTGAAATGAATGATAACAGTGATACTAAGGACTGGAGGAAATAATAAGAAATATTTTATTATAAGGTACCTGCACTACATATGAAGTGGCATAGTATTATTTGAAAGTAGGGTTGGATTATTTATAAATGTAGGCTGGGTGTGGTGGCTCATGCCTGTAATCCCAGCATTTTGAGAGGCCAAGGCAGGTGGATTACTTAAGGTCAGGAGTTTGAGACCAGCCTGGCCAACATGGCAAAACCCTATCTCTACTAAAAATGCAAACCATTAGCCAGGCATGGTAGCATGTGCGCCTGTAATCCCAGCTACTCTGGAGGCTGAGGCAGGAGGATCCTTTGAACTCAGGAGGTGGAGGTTGCAGTGAGGAGAGATCATGCCACTTCACTCCAGCCTGGGCGACAGAACAAGACTCCATCTCACACAAAAAAAATGTATATTGCAGACTTTAGGACAACCACAAGAAAAAGAAGTATAATCAATATGCTAAGAGAAGAAGAGAAAATAAAATCATCTAAAATGCTTAATAAAAAAACACAAAAGAGGGCTGGGCACGGAGGCTCGTGCCTGTAATCCCAGCACTTTGGAAGGCCGAGGTGGGCAGATCACCTGAGGTCAGGAGTTTGAGACCAGCCTAGCCAACATGGTGAAACCCCGTCTCTACTAAAAATACAAAAATTAGCCAAGTGTGGTGTTGGGCACCTGTAGTCTCAGCTACACGGGAAGCTGAAGCAGAAGAATTGCTTGAACCCAAGAGGTGGAGGTTGCAGTGAGCCAAGATTGTGCCACTGTACTCCAGTCTGGGCTACAGCGTGAGACTCTACCTCAAAAAAAAAAAAAACCACACACACACACACGAGGTTAGATGTGGTGCCTCATGCCTATAATTTACCCAGCACATTGGGAGACTGAGGCAAAAGGATCTCTTGAGCCCAGGAATTTGAGACAGCAGTGTGCTGTAACTGTATCATTGCAATCTATCCTGGGAAACGGGGGGAGACCCTGTCTCTAAAAAAAATAAATACTTTTTTTTTTTTTGAGACAGAGTCTCGCTCTGTCGCCCAGGCTGGAGTGCAGTGGCACAATCTCAGCTCACTGCAACCTCCACCTCCCGGGTTCACGCTATTCTCCTGCCTCAGCCTCCCAAGTAGATGGGACTATAGGCATCTGCCACCACGCCTGGCTAATTTTTTATACTTTTAGTATAGATGGGGTTTCACCATGGTAGCCAGGATGGTCTTGCTCTCCTGACCTCGTGATCCACCCGTCTCGCCCTCCCATAGTGCCAGGATGACAGGCATGAGCCACCGCACCCAGCCACAAAATAAATAAATTTTAAAAATAAATAAAGGTCAACAGTCTAAATACACTAACTTAAGACACTGTCAGAGTGCAGCACAAAACAAGACCCAACTATATGTTGTGTACAAGAAACCTAGTTTAAATATGAAGATGCATATAGATTTAGAATAAGTGAGTAGAGAAAGGTATACTATACTAACACTTATCAAAAGAAAGCAGGAGTAGCTAAATTAATTTCAGACACAGTAGACTTCAGAGCAAGGAAATTTCAGACACAGCAGACTTCAGAGCAAGGAAAATACCACCTTCAGAGCAAGGTTAAAGGAGAGCATTGCATAATGATAAAGGGGTCAATACTCCAAGAAAGAATCATAAAAATCCTTAGTGTGCATGTGCCTAACAAAAGAGCATCAAAATACATTAGACAAAGCCTGATAAAACAGTAAGGAGAAACAGATGAAAGCGCTATTATAGTTGGGGACTTCAACACCCCTCTTTCAGAACTGGACAGATCCAGCAGGCAGAAAATCGGCAAGAACACAGCTGAACTTAACGCCATCAATCAACTGGTATCAGTAGACTACTTCATGCAACAACAGATTACACATTCGTCTCCAATTCACAAGACATTCACCAAGACTCTTAGTCATAACACACATCTTAACAAATTTCAAAGAATAGAAATCATATAATGTGTGCTGTCAGACCACAATGGAATGAAACCAGAAATCAATAACAGAAAGATTAAAAGGAAAATCTCAAAACACATGGATACTGAACACTACACTTCTAAGTAACATGAACAAGAAATCTAAAAAGAAATTTTAAAATATTTTGAACTAAACGAAAACGAAAATATAGTGTATTTCAGTGGGATAATCTGGGATGCAGTGAAAGCAGTGCTTAAAGAAAAATTTACAGCATTGAATTAATGTATTAGAAAAAATGTAAATCAATAATCTACATTCTATGTTAGGAAATTTTAAAAAGAGCAAATTAAATTCAAAGGAAGAAGAAAAGAAATAAAAATCAAAGGGCCCAGGTGCAGTGGCTCACACCTGTAATCCCAGCACTTTGGGAGGCCAAGGTGGGAAGATGATTTGAGGACAGGAGTTCAAGACCAGACTGGATAACATAGCAAGACTCTGTCTTTACAAATAAAAAATAAAATATTTAGTCAGGAGTGTTGGCATGTGTCTGTACTCATAGCTATTTGGAAGCTAAGGGAGGAGGAAGGCTTGAGCCCAGAAAATTTAGGTTACAGTGAGCTATGATTGTGGCACTGCTTTCCAGCTTAGGTGACAGAGCAAGATCCTGTCTCAAAAAAAATAGGCTGGGCGCGGTGGCTCACGTCTATAATCCCAACAATTTGGGAGGCTGAGGTGGGTGGATTACGGGAGGTCAGGAGTTCAAGACCAGCCTGGCCAACATTGTGAAACCCTATCTCTACTAAAAATACAAAATTAGCTGGGCGTGGTGGCGTGCAACTGGAATCCCAGCTACTCGGGAGGCTGAGGCAGGAGAATCACTTGAACCCGGGAGGCAGAGGTTGCAGTGAGTGAGATCGTGCCATTGAACTCCAGCCTGGGCAAAAAGAAACTCTGTCTCAAAATAAAAAAAAAAAGCACAAATATTGATGAAATTAAAAATAGGGTATTAATGGAGAAAAGCAACCAAATCAAGCTAGTTCTCTGAAAAGATACTTAAAATCAAGCCTCTAGCCAGGCTAATTAAGAAAAAAAGATGTCACACATTATTTTTTTTTTTTTTTTTTTGAGGCGGAGTCTCGCTCTGTCGCCCGGGCTGGAGTGCAGTGGCCGGATCTCAGCTCACTGCAAGCTCCGCCTCCTGGGTTCACGCCATTCTCCTGTCTCAGCCTCCCGAGTAGCTGGGACTACAGGCGCTCGCCACCGCGCCCAGCTAGTTTTTTGTATTTTTTAGTAGAGACGGGGTTTCACCGGGTTAGCCAGGATGGTCTCGATCTCCTGACCTTGTGATCCACCCGTCTCGGCCTCCCAAAGTGCTGGGATTACAGGCTTGAGCCACCGCGCCCGGCCCCGTCACACATTATTAATATCAGCAATGAAAGGGGCCTCAGCACAAATTTCATGGATATAAAAAGGGTAATAAAGGATTACCATGAATAACTCTACGCCCACAAATTTGGTAACAAAGATAAAATGGACCAATTCCTTGAAAGACAGACATTGCCAAAGCTCACACAATAAGGAGAAAACTGTCTGAATAGCAAAGAAATCAAACGAGGCTGCATGCGGTGGCTCACACTTATAATCCCAGCAATTTGGGAGGCCAAGGTGGGCAGAATTGCTTGAACCTAGGAATTCAAGACTAGCCTGGGCAACATGGTGAAATGCCGTTTCTGCAAAAAATGCACAATGAGCTGGGCATGGTGGAGTGTGCCTGTAGTCCCAGCTACTGGGGAGGCTGAGGTGGGAGGATCACCTGGGCCCAGGGAAGTTGAGGCTGCAGTGAGCCATGATTGCACCACTGCACTACAGCCTGGACAACAGTGTGTGAGACACTGTCTCAAAAAAAAAAAAAAATTCAAATGAATAATTAATAACTTTCAAAAACAAAAGCATCAAGGTTCACTGGTAAGTTCTACCAAACATTTAAGGAAGAAATTATACCAATCCCCAGATGATAGAAGCAGAGGATCCTCACTCATTCTATAAGGCCAGCACTGCCCTAATATCAAAACCAAAGGAATTATAAGAAAATAAAAATGACAGACCAGTATCTCTCATGAACATAAATGTAAAAACTCTCAACAAAATATTAGTCAATTTAACCCAACAATGTATAAAGGGAATTATACTCCATGACCAAGTGGAATTTATCCCAGGTATACAGGGCTGGTTCAACATTTGAAAATCAATTAATGTAAATTGTAATCCATTACATCAACAAGCTAAAGAAGTAATATCACATAATATCAACAGAAGCAATAAAAGCATCAGCAAAATCCAACAACCAACCATGATAAAAAAATAAAATCACATGATAATATCAATCATTCATTGCTGGTGGGAACACAAAATGGTACAATCACTTTGGAAGATATTTTGGCAGTTTCTTACAAAACTAAATATATTCTTACCATAGGACCCAGCAGTCACACTCCTTGGTATTTACCCAAATGAAATGAAAACTTATGCCCATACAAAAACCTGCACACAGATGTGCTTTATTCAAAATTCTCAAAACTTTGGAAGCAACCACGATGTCCTTAAGTAGGTGAACAGATAAGTCAACTGCAGTACATGCAGACAGTGGAATATTATTCAGTGCTAAAAAGAAATGAGCGGCCGGGCGCGGTGGCTCAAGCCTGTAATCCCAGCACTTTGGGAGGCCGAGACGGGCGGATCACGAGGTCAGGAGATCGAGACCATCCTGGCTAACACGGTGAAACCCTGTCTCTACTAGAAAATACAAACAACTAGCCGGGCGAGGTGGCGGGCGCCTGTAGTCCCAGCTACTCAGGAGGCTGAGGCAGGAGAATGGCGTGAACCCGGGGGGCGGAGCTTGCAGTGAGCTGAGATCCAGCCACTGCACTCCAGCCTGGGGGACAGAGCGAGACTCCGTCTCAAAAAAAAAAAAAAGAAATGAGCTATCAAGCCATGAAAAGACATGCAAGTAACCAAAATGCATATTACTATGCATTATTATGTGAAATAAGCCATTTTGAAAAGGTTAATTCCAACTCTCCGACATTCTGGAAAAGGCAAAACTATGGAGACTAACAAAAATCAGTGGATGCCAAGGGTTAGGAATGGGTGATTAGGCAGAACACAGAGAATTTTTAGTGCAGTGAAACTATTCTATATACTACAATGGTATCTGCAGGAAAAAAATCGAGAAAGATTTAGAGCCTTCCTTCCTTCCTCCCTTCCTCCTTCCCTTCTTTCTTCCTTCCTTTTTCTTTTTTTCTTTTTTTTTTTTAGACAGAGTCTTGCTGTCGCCCAGGCTGGAGTGTAATGGCATGATCTCGACTTACTGCAACCTCTGCCTCCCAGGTTCCAGCGATTCTTCCGCCTCAGCCTCCCGAGTAGCTGGGATTACAACCACCACACCCTGCTCATTTTTGTATTTTAGTAGAGACGGGTTTCACCATATTAGCCAAGCTGGTCTTGAACTCCTAACCTCAGGTGATCTGCCCACCTTGGCCTCCCAAAGTGCTGGGATTACAGGTGTGAGCCACTGCACCCAACCGTATTTTTATTTCTATAATAAAGATAAAGAGATATAAATATACAAATTCACTAACATTCCTATAGAGAAGCAATCTAGAAAAGAAACTGAGGAAAGTTGCTTAAGAATAAACAACGGAATGCAACGATTTTACAAAGAAAATTCAAAATTTTAAGAAGCTGTGCAGGTAACTCCTAAATGTCTACTTTAGTTCAGCATCAGCATCATCTGGTCATTTGTTGGAAATGCAAATTCTGGCTGGTCGGAATGCAGTGGAGTTTACAAGTCATTGATCACAACTAGTTATAGATTTCTTTGTTTCTCCTCCACTCCCACAGCTTTTTTTTTTTTTTTTTTTGGACTAGCCAAAAAAAGAAAGAAATGCAAATTATTTGGTTCCACCCCAAACCTACCAATTTAGAATTTCCAGGGTGGGGCTTAGGAATATGCATTTGAGGCCGGCGCAGTGGCTCACGCCTGTAATCCCAGCACTTTGGGAGGCCGAGGCGGGCAGATCACGAGGTCAGGAGATCGAGACCATGGTGAAACCCCATCTCTACTAAAAATAGAAAAAATTAGCCGAGCGCAGTGGCGGGCGCCTGTAGTCCCAGCTACTCGGGAGGCTGAGGCAGGAGAATGGCGTGAACCCAGGAGGCGGAGCTTGCAGTGAGCCGAGATTGCGCCACTGCACTCCAGCCTGGGCGACAGAGCGAGACTCCCTCTCAAAAAAAAAAAAGGAATATGCATTTGAAACCTCTTGAATATGATACTCAATTGCCTACTGGATTTGTATATTCATATCCCACAGAAACCCAAAACTCAACAAGTCTCAATATAATCTTCTCCTCCCCTACCAACTTGCTGATCCTTTTTTTACTAAGGAAACAATCATACCACCAAAAAGACTAATGTCAACCACAACTTCTCAGTCTTCTTCATGTCTGCCATCTAACCAATTGCCAGGTCCTTTTGAGTCTACTTCTTCACTTTATTTCCAATCTGTCTACCTCCCTCAGCTCCCTGGATACCTACATAGTTCAGGTAATGATTAGATCTACACCAGGTTGCAGCAACAACTCTTAAATGATAGCCCTGTTTACTTAAAATAACTCAGAGAAAAAAAGGGGCAGGGGTAAGACAAATACAATAAAATGTTAATCATTAAATCTATAACTAAGGCTGTATAGATTTGAGCAAAGAGAAAAATGAAAGAGAATTGAGAACCTAGAAACATACAAACACAAAAATTGACATTTAACTAATTTCAAAACAGTGAGGAAAAGGGTTGATGTATCAATAAATGGTACTGTGATAACTGGATCTCCATACAGAAGATAGCAAAGTTGACTACTAACTCACATGATAAAATAAAGTGAACAATGGATCTAAATGTGAATCGCAAAACAAGTAGGCTTTTTAAAAAGAAAATATAGGAAGATGTCTTCATCATAATCTTCGTAGGGAAATATTTCTTAAATAGGCTAAAAAAATACTAAACATAAAGGAAAAGATTGATACATCTGACTACACTAAAATTAAGAATTTCTGTTCATCAAAATAAGCTATGAAGGTAAAACAAAATAAGCCACATGTGAAAGATTTTGAAGTACATATAATTAGCAAAGGATTTCTATCTAAAATATATAACTTCTACAAATCAATAAAAGAATCCAGTAGATAAATGAGCAAAAATCTTCAAGATGTACTTCACAGATGGGGATACCTACATGTTCAATAAACATGTGAAAAGGTGCTCAGCTTCATTAACAGCCTGACAAATGCAAGTTTAAACCACGAGCTACCACTGCACACCCTTCTGATAGGTGAAAATGATGATGCCCAACAGGCATTCACTGACTGTGTTTGTGGGAGTATAAGTCAGTCAAGGGTCTTTGGAAAACATTTTGGCATTATCTAATGACTTAAAGAGGTGCATTATCCTCCAACTTGGCAATTCCAGTCCTATATATAAACCACAGAGAAATGTGCCAATATGTACCAGGATACAAGCACAGTAACAACATTGCTTGCAGTATCTCTAAATGTGCAAAAAAGAAGCCCTCAATAGTAGAAAGAATAAATTGTGGTATACTTACTTGTACAATGAAAAAAAATTTTTTTAACTTTTAAAAAAATAGGGTCTTACTCTGTTGCCCAGGCTAGAGTGCAGTGGCACAATCACAGTTCACTGCAGCCTGAAACTCCTAGGCTCAAGTGGTTCTCTTGCCTCAGCCTCTCAAGTAGCTAGAACTATGGGCACATGCCACCATGCCTAGCTAGCTTTTAAAAATTTTTTGTAGAGACAGGGTCTCTCTAGGTTGCCCAGGCTTGTCTTAAACTCCTGGCCTCAAGTGATTCTCCCAACTCAGTCTCCCAAAGTATTGGAATTATAGGCATGAGTCACCATGCACAGCCAAAAACATTTTTAAAATAATTTGGAGAAGCAAATCAATAAATGCATTATAAATCTTTCTATATAATGGTTTTCTACACAAACCTAAACTACAGTGAACACAAATGCAAACAGCTGATTAAACTATAAAGAAAACCAAGGAAGTTACTTTACCATAAAAGCAAAGAGATGATTGGCTTTATTGGAGGATGAGGATGAGCACACGGAAGGCTTGCAAGAAACCTAGCAGTGCTGTGTTTATTGACCTTGGTCACATGGGTGTTTGCCTTACAGTAATTTATTAAGTATACATGTATGTTCATGCATTACTTCTGTCTGTGTGTGATATTTCACAATGAAAAGAATTTTCAAAATAAGATACTGGAAGGAACACATAAAAACTTCAAGAACTGTGTTAAAGTAGTAGAATCAGGCTGGGCGCAGTGGCTCACGCCTGTAATCCCAGCACTTTGGGAAGCCTAGGTGGGCGGATCACAAGGTTAGGAGTTTGAGACCAGCCTGGCCAACATGGTGAAACCCCATCTCTACTAAAAATACAAAAATTAGCCAGGCATGGTGGCAGGCGCCTGCAATCCCAGTTACTCGGGAGGCTAAGGCAGGAGAATCGCTTGAACCCGGACAGCGGAGGTTGCAGTGAGCTGAGATCATGCCATCACACTCTAGCCTGGGGGACAAGAGCGAGACTTTGTCTCAAAAGAAAAAAAAAAAGTAGTAGAATTAGAGGCAACTTCCACGTTTTCCTTTTTCCTCACTTCCTTCGTACATACTTTTATCGGTTTTGTTATTTTTGAATTCAAAAAGGATATTTTTCCTCATTTGCTCCCACTAAACGAAGTTTCCCTGCACCTGTTCCACCTCATGGCTTCAGCCCACATTAGTACCTCCTTTGCAAATCCTTCTGGACATTCTCCTAATGAACTCTGCAGCATTTCATATTAACAACCACTACTCTCCTTAAAGCTACAGCTCAGTTTTCATGGCACCTGTTTCATCAGTCCTAAGCTGCTGCCTCATAAAATGTATACATTCCTCCTTTTTTCTCTAAAAATCAGTGTACCTCCATTAAACATCTGCTGTAGGCCGGACGCAGTGGCTCAAGCCTGTAATCCCAGCACTTTGGGAGGCCGAGACAGGCGGATCACGAGGTCAGGAGATCGAGACCATCCTGGCTAACATGGTGAAACCCCGTCTCTACTAAAAAATACAAAAAACTAGCCGGGCAAGGTGGCGGGCACCTGTAGTCCCAGCTACTCGGGAGGCTGAGGCAGGAGAATGGCGTGAACCCGGGAGGCAGAGCTTGCAGTGAGCTGAGATCCGGCCACTGCACTCCAGCCCAGGCGACAGAGCGACACTCCATCTCAAAAAAAAAAAAAAAAAAATCTGCTGTAGAATCAACTATAGAACTTACAGAACTTACAAAATTCAGAACTTACAGAATTCATCACCTTTTCTCCAAAAATGACCCTTTTCTGTCTTTTCTCTACTAAAATCTCTATCCAAATTATCCAAGCCTAAAGCGCCAACTGGAAATTCCTTTTTTCGCTGCTGAACTGCTAATTTGAGGATATCTAATGCAAGTTATTTAGACACATCACTAGGCCATGAATTCCTTGATAGTTACTACACTTTTGTACACCCTCTAGTCTCTGTAGCATTTAATAGAGAGTCTTGAGAAAGATTGACAAGATTAAAATTCCTGTAAATATTAAGAGTGTATGTGAAGGAATAAATATCAGTTAATCAAAGAGTAATGAGCTAATCCTTTCCAGGTGATTAAATAGAACAGCAATATATGTACTTTTTAATTTTTCTTTCTTTCTCAGGTTGGATTTAGGCAATAGAAATATATGTCCATTTGAAGAAAGAAAGGGAGGAAGAAACAAAAAGAAATGAAATTCACAGACCAGACAGAACAAACAATGACAACAAAAAAGATACCTGTGAGAAAGTGGAGGAAGTAGAAAGTGAGGACTGGTTGAGTATGTTAGCTGTTACGTAATATAGAAAAAACAAAGAGAACTGGGCATGAAGTAGTCCTTTATGGAGTTGTAAGTGAAACTTCAGTCTTTATATCTCTGGTATTTTTTTTTTTGAGACGGAGTCTTGCTCTGTCACCCAGGCTGGAGTCAGTGGCGCAATCTTGGCTCACCGCAAGCTCCGCCTCCCGGGTTCACACCATTCCCCTGCCTCAGCCTCCCAAGTAGCTGGAACTACAACCCGCCACCACACCCAGCTAATTTTTTGTATTTTTAGTAGAGACAGGGTTTCACCGTGTTAGCCAGGATGGTCTCGATCTCCTGACCTCGTGATCCACCTGCCCTGGCCTCCCAAAGTGCTGGGATTACAGGCGTGAGCCACCACGTCCAGCCTATCTCTGGTACCTTTAAGGGAAAATTTTCCAATCAACATATTAAAAAGTATTCCTTTCTCATTGACTAATTGAGTGGTTTAAAAAAATTTTCCCATCAGCTTCCAACTCACTCACCTGAAAACAGATCTCTTTTCACATTCCTTTTCCCCAGCCAGGGTTCTTTCCCTTGCTCCAATAAGGAAACCACATCTGGCTTAGAAATGGAAAGACCTGCTTGCAGAAAATGAAATAAATTCAAAATCAGTCGTTGAATCCTAACAAGGGCCACAAAAGAAATGTCAGATGGAAGTTTTTAAAATGTCTAAAAATAAGGTACACTTACATCCCCATCTTACTAATTTTAAGAAACCCCATACCTATCTTGGGAATATTCAGCCAGATAATTATAACAGCCACCCTAAAGGTCAAATTTTGACTTGAGGGAGATGAAGAGGAATAATTACCCAGTGAGACAAGATGGCCATAGTTCTCCAACATTACACCTCGGTACAGATCTCTCTGAGCAGGCTGAAGCCATTTCCACTCCTCCTGGGAGAAGTCTATGGCCACATCTCTGAATGTCACTGACCCCTGAAATGACAGACAGATATCTGCATGACCAGTACCCACGCTCCCAAACTCCCTTATCAAAGTATAAAATGAGTCTCACTGTGGAGGTTAGACAATGTGTCTAAGTAGCAACAATGGGAGTTTTCAGAATTCTGAGTAATTATATAATGAAGAGCCTAGCTTTTGTGTTTTGTTGCATAGCTGGAGAAAAGGAGAAAAAAACATAAATTATCAGTCCTGAGACAATTTACAGTTTTGTTCAAAATAAAGGATTATACATATGAACAATATGGATTTTTGGCATTGGTTGTAAAAATTCTTAAGATTTTACAGTATTCCTTTATGTTAATAAACAATGTATATTTTCCTTAATGCCAGCCTATTTTAATATAATTCAGCCAGAATTTCTTCAGGGTAATAATTGGCTATAGCAGATAATAGCAGCACCCTTCAAATGGGGCATATAGTCTCAAGTTTGTTCCAGTCATCCCTAATCCTAAATAAATACCTGTGAAACTTAGTGGTAATTTTGGCAATGTCACAGAATAAGGAGGATAAGCAGTAAAGAATCTTGATTCTGCAAGAAGAGAATGTAACACCTCCCAGGACAGAACCTAAAGCACTTTCCCTCAGAGTTAGGGAGAATAATATGGAAGCCCTTGCTTTGCAGCCTGGTTTTGCACCACTTGAGTGATCCACATAGATCTATAAGGCATGAATGGGAATTTAAAAGGTCTCAAACTAGTAGCAGCCCCAGATGGATGGCAGTTACATTTTACAGTTTTGAAGTTTAATAAAAAAGTGATTAAAGACTGTTGACTAATAAAGCAGCTGTTTCCTACACAGCAAGATCTGCAGCAGAGGTGGAAATTGGATTCCCCAGCAAAACTCAGAAAGCCCCTGAATTTGGAGAGAAGTATGACAAAAAGTAGGACAAAGAAGTGGAACTGAAAATGAGGGACTCATTTTGAATAGTTGACCCTGTTATCCCCACTGCTATGAAGCACAATTACCAGCCGAACTCTTAGCCCCAATCAAAATAAAAATGTGTTCCTTATGTCATGTCAGAAAAATGAGCTCTATGGGTTCAGAGATTTTGTTTTGGTCACTTCTGCATCCTCAAGACATAGAATGAGTTGAGTGTTAGAATCACTTGGAAGGACTGTTAGATTGCTGGGCCAAATTCCCAGTTTCTGATTCAGAAGGTCTGGGGTAGGACTCAAGAATATTCATTTCTAACAAGTTCTCAGATGATGCTAATACTGCTGGTCCAAGGATCACACTGTGGGAACCACTGAAAGTAGAGGTTCAGTAAGAACATATTCAATAAATGAATGAAGGGGCGCTGGAGTAACGCAAGGCACTCCTCGGTCTAATACTGTGGGAAGAAGAGGCAATGTAACAGCTGGCACCCTACCCTCCCACCCTGAAACACACCAGCCAGGTCAGAAATCCCGTCCACATCTGGAGAGCTTCCTGTCACTCTCTTCATGTATACTTAAGTATAAGCACCTGAAAAGGAGGAACAGGGGACAGGGTCCTGGGGTTCCGCCAGGCAGGTGGTTGTAAGAGAAAGCCACGTCCCAAGTCCTGAAAAATACGGCTGCACTTCACAAAGAAAAGAGGAGACAGGCTCAACGGGTTGGCTCACTTGAGGCCGAGTTTGAGGTTACAGGATGCTATGATCGCCCCACTGCACTCCAGCCTGGGCGACAGGAGGAGACCCTGTCTCTGTCTTCCAAAGAAAAAAAAAAAAAAATATATATATATATATATATATATATACACACACACACACACACACACATAAATATATATATCAATATATATCATCAGCTTACCTGAGACATAGCTCACAGAAGGGACCGAGGAGATCAGAAAGTGTAAAATGGCAGACCTGTCAGAGAGAGAGGAGCCCTGAGCGAACGGGCCAGCTAGGCCGCGCCCAAGGCACTAGATCCCGCACTGGGGATTCCCGCGGCCCCCGCTCCGCGCCTCCCACGTAGAGAGCGGGGCCCCCAGAGAGGGCGCTTGGACCACTGGCGCCGGCTTTCTCCTCCTGCCACGGCGCGCCTCCCCGGAACCCGGCCACCTAACAGTGGCCACAGGACGGCGCGTTTCCGTTGTGCTTCCGGCCAGGTGGGTGTAGCGTCCCGGGGCTCCGAAAAGTCACCGCCCGGGGCCATCCGGCGCAGACCGGGGGGCTCCTTTCCTTGCCTACACAGGCCAGACGCTCGGAGCCGCCCCCGAGGGCCCCACCGCGGGCGTCGCAGGAGTGCGTCTTCAGAAGCCCGCGGACGTCACCCCAGCACGCCGCCTGCCTCAAGAAACTACAATTCCCAGAAACCAATGCGGCCCTGCGCGCAAGGGCATACGGTTTTCGTTCCTACTGGATCGCCCAGTTCGCCGCGCTCCCGCGCGAGGAAACAAAGAACGAGGGCCTGGGACAACTACAATTCCCAGAAGGCCCCGCGGCCCCGCGTTCCAGAGCATAGGGCTATCCTCCCACCCCAGAGCCTAGAAACAAAGACTCGGGACCTAGGCAACCACACTTCCCAGAAACAACCGCGGCCCGCCGCGGGAGACTACACAGGGCTTTCGGTTCCTATAACTCCCCGCGTGCCTCTCGGCCACACGCACAACCAGCCGAAAAACGAAGAACGCGGGACTCAGGCAACGGCACTTCCCAAGAACAACCGCGACCCCGCTGGAGAGAGCAAATGACTTTCCCCGCCCCACTACAACTCCCAGGGTGCCTTGAGGCCACACGCACATCACCGAAAGACAAAGAACACGAGCTTCAGGCAACTACACTTCCCAGAACATCCTGCGACCCTGCGCAAAAGAGCGGAGGACTGTCTTCCCCTACTACGACTCCCAGAGTGCATCGCGGCCACGCCCAAAGCCGGAAGACTATGTAGGGCTTTAGCGACTATAGTCCCCCAAACTCCTGCGGCCCAGGAGAGAGGGTATAGGGTTTTCCTCCGGTACTACGACTCCCACAGTGCCTCGCTGGCGTGCCCACACCGCCCAGAGACAAGGAACTGGAGACTCAGGCGAACTACACTTCCCAGAACCCACCGCGGCCCAACAAGAGCCCGAGACCGCAACTATTAAATAACTAGGATACTTTATTAAAGACTGTGGAGTCAGTACTTCAGTCCAAGACCTTTTGTTACAGGAAAGGGGTCTGGATCTCAGACTCTAAGAAAGGGTTCTTGGATCTCGCACAAGAAAGAATTCGAGGCGAATCCATAAAGTGAAAGCAAGTTTATTAGGAAAGTAAAGGAATAAAGAATGGCTAATCCATAGGGGGGGCAGCCCCGAGGGTGCTGGTTGCGCATTTTTGTGGTTATTTCTTGATTATATGCTAAACAAGGGGTGGATTATTCATGCCTCCTCTTTCTAGACCATATAGGGTAACTTCCTGATGTTGCCATGGCCACTGGTGGGCAGTGAGGACAATCAGAGGTCGCTCTCATCACACATCTTGGTTTTGGTGGGTTTAGTCGGCTTGTTTACTGCAACCTGTTTTATCAGCAAGGTCTTTATGACACGTATTTTGTGCCAACCTCATATCTCATCCAGTGACTAAGAATGCCTTAACCTCCGGGGAATGCAGGCCAGCAGGTCTCAGCCTTGTTTTACCCAACTCTATCTACCCCTACTCAAGATAGAGTTGCCCTAGTTCAACCACCTCTGACAGTGGAAGTTGTAGCAGTGAGGACAGCCAGAAGTCACTCTCATTGCCATCTTGGTTTTGGTGGGTTTTAGCCGGCTTCCTTACTGTAAACTTTTATCAGCAAGGTCTTTATGACCTGTATCTCATGCTGACCTCCTGTCTCATACTGTGACTTAGAATGCCTAACGGTGTTGGAACGCAGCCCAGTATGCCTCAGCCTTATTTTACCTAGCTCTTGTTTAAGATGGAGTTGCTGGGAGCAGTGGCTCATGCCTGTAATCCCAGCACTTTGGGAGGCGAGGCGGGCAGATTACCCAAGGTCAGGAGTTTGAGATCAGCCTGGCCAACATGGTGAAACCTCATCTCTACTAAAAATACAAAAATTAGCCGGGTGTGGTAGTGGGCGCCTGTAATCCCAGCTACTCGGGAGGCTGAGGCAGGAGAATCACTTGAACCCGGGAAGCGGAGGTTGCTATGAGCCAAGATCTTGGCATTGCACTCCAGCCTGGGCAACATAGTGAAACTGTGTCTCAAAAAAAACAAAACAAGGCCAAGCGTGGTGGCTCACGCCTGTAATCCCACCACTTTGGGAGGCTGTGGCTGGCGGATCATGAGGTCACGAGTTTGAGACCAGCCTGACCAACATGATGAAACCCCATCACTAAAAATAGAAAAATTAGCCGGGCATGGTGGTGCGCACCTGTAATCCCAGCTACTCAGGAGGCTGAGACAGGAGAATTGCTTGAACCTGGGAGGTAAAGGTTGCAGTGAGCTGAGATGGTGCCATTGCACTCCAGCCTAGGCGACAGAGCGAGACTGTTCAAAAAACAACAACAACAACAACAGCAAATAATGATAATAAAAACACAAGATGGAGTTGCTCTGGTTTAAACACCTCTGACACTTTGGCTTCGTATAGCTGTAATAACCAGAATCGTTGCAACGCTCCCTGGCCACCTTGAAACAGTGGTCTCAGAGGATGTGACCCCGAGTCCCTTGTGGCCTTATGGACGACCCCGACTCTACCTGGTACCGGCACAGCCACGGCTTCTCCCTTTGGGAACCCCACCCACCCACCCTTGAGCAGTCTCGTGTTACCTGAGAAGGAAGGCAGACACTGGAGCGGCCCTGGTTTTTCATGTGCTCCAGCTCGAGCCCTCCCCCAGACGCCTTCTGGAAAGAGGCACTGGATTGCATCTACAGGGGCTGGATGCCCAGTGACCTGGGAGCGCCTTTACTCCCAACGTTGTGTGGGGCACTGTCCTGGGCATGTAGGAGAGGTTTGGGGAAGCGAGCCAGTCACATCCCTGTCCTTGAAGAACACCAACTGTATGCTGAAATACGAGGTAAGGGAAAACTCAACCCACTGAGTCAAAGGAGTATTGTTCCAGATCAAGGGAACAGTTTATGAAAAAGAGAGACAAAAAAGAAAAAGCCCATTATACAAAATGGAAAAGGGCAAAAAAAGAGGAAATTCACTGACCTGGTGAAAAGACAGGAGACTGAAAAAAAAAGTCCTTGTGAAGGAGCTTGGATGTGGCTCAGTAAGCTGGGAAGACCCATTAAAATTCTAAGGAGGATGTGTATAATCATATTTGCATTCCACTGCCTGTGTTCATGGTGAACTGAAGGGAAGAAGGCCACTGGGGCAATAGTTAAATATTCTGGAAACTAATCTGAACTGGTGCAGAGAATGGATTGAGGGGATTTATTTAAGAAACAATTTAAAGGGAGACTCTAAAGGACTGGGTGATGAATTGGATATCATCCAATTAAATAGAAGGAGAGGAAGAGCTAAGTGTCTTGTTAGGGTGATATACTCAGAGAATTTCCTTCTTTAAAGACTTATGCCATGGCCGTCCACTCTTATGGCTTCAGCTTCCAGTTACCCTACAGGTGACGCACCCAGATCTCATAGCTATTTTGTTTCACTGAGATGATGAACCCAGGAAAAGAAACAAGTTCAGAAGAGAAGAAAATTAATTTGGGGACATATAGAGAATGATGTGTGCATGTTTAACTTTATTAATATTGTCCAAATTATCCTTTCTAACCTGGAATCTTTTTTTTTTTTTTTTTTTTTTTTTTTGAGACGGAGTCTGGCTCTGTCGCCCAGGCTGGAGTGCAGTGGCCGGATCCCAGCTCACTGCAAGCTCCGCCTCCCAGGTTTACACCATTCTCCTGCCTCAGCCTCCGGAGTAGCTGGGACTACAGGCACCCGCCACCTCGCCCAGCTAGTTTTTTGTATTTTTAGTAGAGACAGGGTTTCACCGTGTTAGCCAGGATGGTCTCGATCTCTTGACCTCGTGATCTGCCCGTCTCGGCCTCCCAAAGTGCTGGGATTACAGGCGTGAGCCACCGCACCCGGCCTAACCTGGAATCTTGCGGAAGATTTCACTTCATCCGTTTCCCCATATCTTTCCTTCACACCGAAGTCAGCCTGATTTTTACAAAGCAATTCTGCTCATATTCTTCTGCTTAACATAACTTGATGATTTTAATTGTTCTTAAGTAAAGGCAGAAGTCCTTAATGTGGTCCACAGGCTGCAGGATCTTACTCCCATCTTTTCAAGCTTTTCTTACATGACTTTCCTCCTCTCTAACTGCACTTTGTTTCCTCAAATGTCATGTGCCTAAGGATCTTTGAGCACATTAATTCCGTCTGAAAAAAAAAAAGGTGACTATCCCTTCACACCATAACCTCATTAGTTCATTTCAGGTCATCCTTTACATTTCAGCCCAGCAAGTCTTGCTCAGAGAAGTGCTCTTTGATCCCATTGTAATCAGTAAGGTCCCAATGATTATGCCCTAGACTTACTCTCTTTAGCATTTACTTAATTTGCAATTATGTTTGTAATTATGTACTTATGTTCATGTGATTATTTTGTTAGTGATTACATCACTAGACTGTAAGCACCATGAATCTAGACACCATTTTGTTCATCACTGTACCCATGATGACTACTATGCTACTTGGTGCTCAGTGAATATTTATTGACTAAAGGAATGATACATATTATCAAGTTTTAACTTTTGTCCTATTGTGAGGTAAAGTGATATCGTGTTTTAATTTACTTTTCATGATAATATGAAACTGATTATTGACTAGTGTCTATCTTCTGTGAAGATAGCAAAGGCTACGAACCATTATTTTGCTATGAATCACTTTTCTATTAGGAGCCTTATGTTTTTATAATTAATTTGTAGAAGCTCTTTGCACAGTGGGATTTTATGCCTTTTATATATATGTTGCAAATATAGCATATTCTCACAAGTTGTTACTTATATTTTCCCTTGTATATTGTAAGGTTGTGTGCTATAAGCTTTTTTTTTTTAATTTTATTTTTCTAGACAGAGTCTCATTCCATCACTCAGGCTGCAGTACAGCGGCACGATCTCAGTTCACTGCAACCTCCACCTTCCTGGGTTCAAGTGAGTCGCATGCCTCAGCCTCCCAAATAGCTGAGACTACCAGCACACGCCACCGCGCCTGGCTAATTATTTTTCTTTTTTTAGATGGAGTTTCACTCTTGTTGCCCAGGCTGGAGTGCAATGGCACAATCTCGGCTTACTGCAACCCCTCCTCCTGGGTTTCAGCTATTTTCCTGCCTCAGCCTCCCAAGTAGCTAAGATTACAGGCACCTGTCCAGCTAATTTTTTGTATTTACAGTAGAGACGGGCTTTCACCATGTTGGCCAGGCTGGTCTTGAACTCCTGACCTAAGCTGATCTGCCGGCCTTGACCTCCCAAAGTGCTGGGACTACAGGCGTGAGCCACTGTGCCCAACCTGTGCTGTAAGTATTTACGTAGTCAAATCTAAAAGTCTTTTCCTTTCTGGCTTTTGAATTTCTCTTGTTTAAAAAGGGTATCCATATACCAATGTTTAAAATATTTCCTACACTCTTAATTTTCCTTATATTTGGGTCTCTTTCTGAATCTTCTATTTTGTTACATGGATCTCATTGCCTATTTCTGTGCCAATATTATATGGTCTTAATTACTGTAGCTTTCTGGTAAGGCACATCCTCTCTTACTCTTTCTTTTCTTATTTTCTAGACTATCTTATGTGTTTTACCCTGTAGATAAATTTTATTTTTTATTATTTATTTATTTATTTGAGATAGAGTCTCATTCTGTTGCCAGGCTGGAGTGCAGTGCCGCGATCTTGGCTCACTGCAATCTCTGCCTCCTGGATTCAAGCGATTCTCTTGCCTCAGCCTCCTGAGTAGCTGGGAGTACAAGCGCCCACCACCACACCCAGCTAATGTTTGTATTTTTAGTAGAGACGGGGTTTCACCATGTTGGCCAGCATGGTCTCGAGCTCCTGAAAATTTTATTTATTTATTTATTTTAAGACCGGTCACACCATCACCTAGGCTGGAGTGCAGTGGTGCAATCGTGGTTCACTGTAACCTCAACCTCCTGGGCTCAAGCGATCCTCCAGCCTCAGCCTCCCAAAGTGCTGGAATTACTGGCATGAGTAATATCACACCTGGCTGCAGATAAATTTTAAAATAATCTTGCCAAACTCCTTTTGCAAAATTTATTAGAAATTCCATTGTGATTCTATTCAGTTTTTTTTTTTGTTTGTGTGTTTGTTTGTTTTGTTTTGTTTTGTTTTGTTTTGAGACTGAGTTTCGCTCTTGTTGCCCAGGCTGGAGTGCAATGGCACAATCTTGGCTCGCTGCAACCTCTGCCTCCCAGGTTCAAGTGATTCTCCTGCCTCAGCCTCCCAAGTAGCTAGGATTACAGGCATGTGCCACTACCCAGGCTAATTTTGTATTTTTTGTGGAGATGGAGTTTCTCCATGTTGGTCAGGCTGGTCTTGAACTCCCGACCTCAGGTGATCCACCTGCCTCAGCCTCCCAAAGTGCTGGGATTACAGGTGTGAGTCACCGCGCCCGGCTATATTCAGTTTTAAGAGAAAAAATGCATTCCCTGTGGGGTAACAACAATTTGAATGACAGTAGCTTTGTCATCTGAAACCATGGAAGCTGGAGGGAAGTGGCAGATTTTTCAAGTGCTTGAAAGATTTGTCAACCTCTAATTCTATAACTACCAAAATTACCTTTCGGGAATTAAGAAAAAATAAAAGCATTTCAGATGAAGGAAAATAATAATTGGTTGACTGCCATTCAAGACTGACTCACAGAGCATCTCTGACTGGAAAGGTAACAGGATGGAACTTCAAAAAGACAAAAAACTGTGGAGTGGGTTAAAATTGGGGTAAATGTAACAAACTACCTTTCTCATGAGTTTTTAAAATCACGCTCAATAGTTGAAGCAAAAATTTTAACATCATCTGATGCAAGACCTCACTGTATATAGAGGAAAGATTTAAGACAATTATAGTAAAGAGTGAAAGGGCCAGGTGCAGTGGCTCACACCTGCAATCCCAGCACTTTGGGAGGCTGAGGTGGAAAGATTGCTTGGGGCCAGGAGTTTGAGACCAGCCTGGGCAACATAGTGAGACCCTGTCTCTAACAGCAAGAAGAAGAGTAAAGGGACCTGAATCTAAAATAAAATGAAATTTAAAATTTAAAAATTAGGGCTGGGCACGGTGGCTCACGCCTGTAATCCCAGCACTTTGGGAGGCTGAGACGGGTGGATCACTTGAAGTCAGGAGCTGGAGAGCAGTCTGGCCAATGTGATGAAACCCTGTCTCTACTAAAAATACAAAAATTGGCCAAGCGTGGTGGCGGAAACCTGTAGTCCCAGCTACTCGGGAAGCTGAGGTGGGAGAATTGCTTGAATCTGGGAGGTGAAGGTTGCAGTGAGCTAAGATCATGCCATTGCACTACAGCCTGGGTGACAGAGCGAGACTTCGTCTCAAATAAAAAATAAAAAATCAAATAAGCTTGAATAAGATTTTAAAAAACTACCAATTGCAGTTTTCCTCACATTTAAATCAATCTGTATCATATTACCCTGTTTTGTTTTTATCATAACATTTATTCAAATATTAAAAAGTATATGTGTATATAATTTAAAAGTGTATTAATATGTACCTACACTTTTTATATACATATATGTACACATATACATATACATATATATGTCTCTTCTTATTAAAATATAAACTCTGGGAGAGAAGAAATCTTGTCTCAGACTTTTACGCTTTGCCTAGAACAGTGGTATGTTATAGGTAGTACATGGTAGGTAAAGGTTCATAAAATATGTTTTGAATTAGTATATTCAATTTTTTTTGTAAAGGTCTGTGCACAGTCTCATTGTATACATTTTTCATAAATTAGCCAATAAAGACTTACAGGAGACAGTTTTACTTTCTATAACCTTACGTTTTATGCGGGTGAAATCTATGTTTTATAGTTGTTCTCCTTAGTGCATGTTTTAACATTTTTTATCCACATTATAGATATTAATATAATTATATATAATGTTTTTACTTTTTTTGAGACAGGGTCTCACTCTGTCACCCAGGTTGGAGTGCAGTGGTGCAGTCATGGCTGACTGCTGCCTCAACCTCCCAGACTCAAGTGATCCTCCTACCTCGGCCTCCCAAGTAGCTGGGACTACAGGCCTCTACCACCTTGCCCAGCTAATTTTTATTTTTTGTAAAGACAGGGTCTCCCTATGTTGCCCAGGCTGATATCAACTCCTGGGTTCAAGCAATCCTCCCACCTTGGCCTCCTAAAGTGCTGGGACTACAGGTGTGAGCTACTGTGCTGTTTCTTACATGCCAATTGTAGAATTCTCCTTTCTGGCATTTATCTTTTTGAGTGTGATATAGGGATACAACATTATTATTTTGTACAAACTGCTTGGCTGTAGGTCCAAACAACATGTATTGGATAAAACATGCTTTGGGCTGGACATAGTGGCTCATTCCTGTAATCCCAGCAGTTTGAGAGGCCAAGGCAGGAGAATCACTTGAGGTCAGGAGTTCAAGACCAACCTGGGCAACATAGTGAGATCCCAATGTCTAAAAGAAATAAAGTTAATTAGCCAGACACGGTAGTGTGCACCTGTAGTTCTAACCACTTGGGAGGCTGAGCCAGTAGGATCACTTCAACACAGGAGTTCAAGGCTGCAGTGAGCTATGATCGTACCACTGCATTCTAGCCTGGGTGACAGAGTAAGATCCTGTCTCTAATAATTAAATTGGCTGAGAGTGGAGCACTTTGGGAGGTCGAGGTGGGCGGATCACCAGAGGTCGGGAGTTTGAGACCAGCCTTGCTAACATGGAGAAACCCCGTCTCTACTAAAAATACA
Source organism: Chlorocebus sabaeus (assembly GCF_047675955.1). NCBI lineage: Eukaryota > Metazoa > Chordata > Mammalia > Primates > Cercopithecidae > Chlorocebus > Chlorocebus sabaeus. The sequence goes on along the minus strand of NC_132914.1, from coordinate 130,275,017 downwards.
AAATTAGCTGGGTGTGGGTAGGACATGCCTGTAATCTCAACTACTCGGGAGGCTGAGGCAGGAGAATCACTTGAATCCAGGAGGCGGAGGTTGCGGTGAGCCGAGATCTTGCCACTGCACTCCAGCCTGGGCAACAAGAGCAAAACTCCATCCCCCACCAAAAAAAATTAAATTAAATTTTTAAATCAAATTATTTTCAGTAGCCTAGAGAACACATAGATGATGCTTCTGCTCGAAAGGGCTCTGCCACATGAAGTCATCTTCTGGATGTATTTTTAAGAATAAGGAGATATATATGATCTCTCTCTATATTATATATATATAAGATCTGTATATATAGAGATATAGACATAAGAATAAGTACACACACACACACACACACACACACACACACCCCTCAGGGTTCTTCTTTTAATGACTCATTTTTTCCTTTTCTGTGATCCTCAGTTTGTAGCTTCAGCAGCAGAGATCAGAGAAGGCCAGCCTAAACATTTCTTAAAATGGTATTGTGAACCCTAGTGTATAAGTGTTTGGGGACATTTTCATTTTCCTTGGTAAATACAGAAGAGTAGAATTGCTGAATCATATGGCCAGCATATATTCAACTTTTAAGAAACTGTCAAACTGTTTTCCAAAGTGGTTTTATTTTTTAATTCCCACTAGCAACGTCTGAGAGTTCTGGTTCCTCCACATTATTGCCAGCACATCGTATTGGCAGTGTTTTGTTTAGCCGTTATGATGGGTGTAATGTGGTATCTCAGCTTTATTCTTCATAGCCAAAAATCTGAACCCAAATGTCCACCAGCAGGTGCACAGACAGACAACTGGGTATATTCATACAAAGGAATATTCAGCAATAAAAAGAAACAAACCACTGATGCACACACAACACGCACAAATCCCAACAACATCAGAGTGGAAGTAGCCAGACAAAAACAAATACTTTTTGCATAATTTCCATTTATATAAAATTATAGAAAAGACAAAAATAATCTATAGTGTTAGAAGGGAGATTAGCGGTTACCTGGGGTCAGTGATGGAGTGAGATTTGACTGGGAAGAGAAACAAGGGAATATTTTGGAGTAATGGAAATGTCCTACATCTTGACAGGAGCTGTGGTTGCACAGCCACAGACATTTTTCAAAGCTCATAGAATTTGAATTATACATTAGAAATACGTACACTTAGCCAGATGTGGTGGTGTGCACCTTAGTTCCAACTACTAGGCAGGCTGAGGCAGGATAGTCACTTCAGCATAGGAGTTCAAGTCCAACCTAGGAAACACAGTGAGACCCAATCTCTAAAGAAAAAAAAAGAAAAGTAAGTACATTTATTTATACGCAATTTTTTTGAGACAGAGTCTCACTCTGTCACCCAGGCTGGAGTGCAGTGGCACGATCTCAGCTCACTGCAACCTCTACTTCCTGGGTTCAAGTGATTCTCCTGCCTCAGCCTCTTGAGTAGCTGGGATTGAGTAATTTTTGTATTTATAGTAGAGACGGGGTTTCACCATGTTGGCCAGGCTGGTCTTGAATTCCTGACCTCAAGTGATCCATCTGCCCCAGCCTTGCAAAGTGCTGGGATTACAGGCATAAGCCACCATGCCTGGCTATATGCAAATTATATCAATAACAATTTTAGATGTTTTGAAGAAATAATAAGAATTCATGGCAGTGGCTCAAGCCTGTAATCCCAGCACTTTGGGAAGCCAAGGCAGGCAGATTGCTTGCACCCAGGAGTTAGAGACCAGCCTGGAAAACATCGCGAAACTCATCTCTACTAAAAGTTATTCAGGTATGGTGGTGCGCACCTGTAACCCAGCTATTTGGGAGGCTGAGGTGGGAGGATCACCTCAGCCTGGGAGGTCAAGGCTGCAGTGAACCAGAGCGCCACTGCACTCCAGACTAGATGACAGAGTGAGACTGTGTCTGAGAAAAGAAAAAAAAACCAAAGCAAATAAATAGACTAAAATTTGTTAAAGGAATATTTAAAACATCGTATCTGACCCCACAGAAAGTAACAGTTGAACCAGAGACCAGAGGTGGTGGCCTGGGCCCTGTAGAGAACAGATCTGTAATTTTTTTTTTTTTTTTTTTTTTTTGAGACAGAGTCTCGCTCTGTCGCCCAGGCTGGAGTGCAGTGGCCGGATCTCAGCTCACTGCAAGCTCCACCTCCCAGGTTCACGCCATTCTCCTGCCTCAGCCTCCCGAGTAGCTGGGACTACAGGCGCCCGCCACCTCGCCCAGCTAGTTTTTTGTATTTTTTAGTAGAGACGGGGTTTCACCGTGTTAGCCAGGATGGTCTCAATCTCCTGACCTCGTGATCCACCCGCTTCGGCCTCCCAAAGTGCTGGGATTACAGGAGTGAGCCACCGCGCCCGGCTCAGATCTGTAATTTTTATGTAAGAAGTAGCAAGTACCGAAAGTGACCTAATAATACATATATGTGCTAGAAGATTTAAGGGCCTGACATTTATGAAGTTTTTAGTTCAGTGAATGGAAGAATGCTAAGACATCCCTTTAAGGGAAAAGGCAAGTTATTGCAATTTGTACTTCACGCATGCAGAGGTAAAATGCTTGGTAGACCTCTTTGGATTTGGAAAGCAGCATAGAACACACTTGGAAATTCTATTCTAACAAACAGGCCTCTTGATGGATCCCAAGTTGTATAGCGTGTGCTTGTGATGCAATTGAAGCTCCATTTTCTTTTTTTTTTTTTTTTTTTTTTTTTTGAGACGGAGTCTGGCTCTGTCGCCCAGGCTGGAGTGCAGTGGCCCGATCTCAGCTCACTGCAAGCTCCGCCTCCCGGGTTCACGCCATTCTCCTGCCTCAGTCTCCCGAGTAGCTGGGACTACAGGTGCCCGCCACCTCGCCCGGCTAGTTTTTTGTATTTTTTAGTAGAGACGGGGTTTCACCGTGTTAGCCAGGATGGTCTCGATCTCCTGACCTCGTGATCCGCCCGTCTCGGCCTCCCAAAGTGCTAGGATTACAGGCTTGAGCCACCGCGCCCGGCTCCATTTTCAAAGATACTTTGTTTCTTCTGTATTTTTGGTTCTAAAAATAAGGTAAGACCTTGACAAGTTGTTCATCTATTTTGGCCTTTTTTTTCTTTTCTTTTTTTTTTCTTTTTGGAGACAGAGTATCGCTCTGTCGCCCAGGCTGGAGCGCAGTGGCTCAATCTCAGCTCACTGCAACCTCCACCTCCCAGATTCAAGCAATTCTCCTGCCTCAGCCTCCTGAGTAGCTGGGACTACAGGCGCTCGCCACCATGCCCGGCCTATTTTGGCCTTTAAGATCTCTGATCAGTTAACCACTTCCAAAGGTTTATGTAGGTTTAACAATTCTCATTACCATTATGATCATGACCCTCCCGCACTAACCATGCCTATCTTGCTGCTTGTGAGTAAATTCTGCTGTGAGAACTGTTCCATTCCAGAACCTATCATCCATTTTGACATCAGGAATCTCATTTTACTGTCAGTATCTATAACACACAACTATACCCACATTTTTACATGAGGCTGGTTCTCCCTTTACCAAGTAATTTCTCATGGTGAAAGAACTGTCCTCTGGCCCCTGTTGGGGGTCAAAATCGGAGGAATTAGTGAGTGTAGTACTTATGACAAATCAATATTAATAATATTTCCTTAAATCCCTATATTTATGCCAATAAATTTTTGACATCTACTTTACCTTAATATTGGCCTCTGTCAAGTTCAGCTTTCAGTTAATCAGCTAAGTAGAAACAAAGATACAAATAGATCAATAAAACCAGTCTTGTTTATTGTAAAAGCTAACAAATACACAAATTTTACCAAGATAAAACAAGAATAAAAGTAAAAAATAAATATTATTAATAAAAAAGCAATATAACTACAAATACAGAAGAGATTCCAAATTTGGGGTTTTTTTGAGATGGGGTCTCACTCTGTCACCCAACTAAAGTTCAGTGGTGTGTTCATGGCTCACTACAACCTCGAACTCTCAGGCTGAAGCAATCCTCCCACCTCAGCCTCCCAAGTAGCTGGGACTACAGGCAAGCACCCCCACGCCCAGCTAATTTTAAAAATTTTTTGTAGAGATGGAGTCTCACTTTCTATGTTGCCCAGGCTGGTCTCGAACTCCTGGACTCAAGCGATCCTCCCACCTTGGCCTCTCAAAGAGCTAGAATTATAGGCATGAGCCAGCACGCCCGTCTGAGATTTTAAAATCAGTAGGAACATATCTGTAATTTCATGCCAATAAATATATAAAATTAGTAGGAAAAAATCGACAAAAACTTCCTCAAGAATTGATAAAGCAGTGTGGAAAAACTGAATTATATGCTATCTTTTGTGGTAACTTGCTAGATTTTTAAACGGTTTGTCACCAATCCTCTAGAATGCGTGTGGTGTCTCCAACCTGCTGGCCACTTCCTACTTATCCTGCCTGACTGACATGATTTTGCTGCCGTATTGTATTACTGTGATGTTCTATAAAATGTTCAGTCTACTTCTATTCAGATTATATTATGACAGGCCTGGGGTAAAACTGCGAATGCACAGTATTGTCTGTCCCATGTTAATGCATACATTTTCTGATTCTTTTTCCTGAATAGAATAAAAACTTGATTTCCCGACCCAAGACCACTTAAATCTGCTTTAGAAACAATGTCCTGTCTGCAAGCGGGACTTGGACCTGGCTGAGCTCACTTGTAGTCATTCTCTAGGATTTGTCAGGTCACTATGAGGTCTCTGTTATCGAATTAAATAATAGTATCACAGGGGCACTACTACCACATTCTTTAGGTCTTTACGAGTTGCACTCACCTCCCTCACTCCCTCCAACTCTTCTCCCCAAAATGCAACATTGTTTTTAATTTACGATCTTACCTTTGGGGTAGGATTCAGAGGTTTTCACCTGGCCTTTCCCACTATAGTGGCTTTTAACCAAAGACCAAGAATCCAATGTAGAAAGTACTCCAACTGCCGGCCGGGCGTGGTAGCTCAAGCCTGTAATCCTAGCACTTTGGGAGGCCGAGACGGGCGGATCACAAGGTCAGGAGATCGAGACCATCCTGGTTAACATTGTGAAACCCCGTCTCTACAAAAAAAAATACAAAAAAAAAAAAACTAGCCGGGTGTGGTGGCGGCACCTGTAGTCCCAGCTACTCGGGAGGCTGAGGCAGGAGAATGGCGTGAACCCAGGAGGCGGAGCTTGCAGTGAGCTGAGATCCGGCCACTGCACTCCAGCCTGGGCGACAGAGCAAGACTCTGTCTCAAAAAAAACAAAAACAAACAAACAAACAAAAAATGGATATCGCAGCTTACGTGTTTCTCATCACATTGAGAAGTCTTATAAACCATCTCAGACACCAAATGCAGCCATCCTGGTTTGTGAAGCTCAGTTGATCCGGAAATTTTATACATCATCATTTGAAATATCCTCCTGCATGCAAGTCACATCAGCAACTTCAGAGAATGTCTTTATATTTTTTTAAAAACATACAATTTTATGCCATGTAATTTTGCCCTTATTCCCATAATGTGGCCATTCCTTTCACACAGACCTATCCTACACTGGATGGTTATTGTAGGAGTCCTTAGTTCAGTGATCTTTTCACCTGAATTTCCTCTAGAGAGAATTTGGAGGTTAGCCTTTACTTTTAAAACGTTGACTTAGTCAATGAAATAAGATTTTCTAGTGTAAGGGAAGACTGTATTTGAGACCATCAAATTTGGGGCAGCGTGCCTTAGTAGGCATGAGGATGTGCTGTTTCTATCTCCCTTCAAGGAACGGCTTGTAGCACAAGTGTGGGAAGTTCAGTTAGCAGACAGCCCTCACCTGTCAAGCCCTTCATGGTCAGCTTTTGCTGCAGAAGAGCTTTGTCCAAAGTCACCCTCTTCCCAGGTCAGGCTGTATTCAGTGACTGAAAGAGGCATGAACACAGACTAGACCATGCTTGCCTGACACCTGAACCCTGTCAGGCAGCACTCACCACAGAGATCCATTCTGAGTTGGGAGCAGTTTTGTAGGATCTGCATTGCAGTTTAACCTTTTCTTTTGCTTAATCCTACTTCTTTCTCTTTCCTTTCACAGATACTGATCTACAGTGAATACCTCCAAAGTATATCTCAGAGTCGACTTTCAGAAAACCCAATGGATTGCAGCTTGTACCATTATTGAGGCGCTCCAAAATAGCAAAGCATGGGCCAAAGCATTGGAACTGGATTACTCATTATCCAGCTTACATACAAACCCCACTACTGTGGCAGGTGGAGCACAAAGAGGCCCTGGCATAAGGAGGTGGTTCAATCATTAAATAGTTCACCAATAGAAAATTAAGAGGCAGCACCTGTGCTATGTAACAGATGTTTGAACTTAGGAGATAGATTATTATTAAATAACAGGTTTGAGTGGCTGATGTGGTTTGGCTGTGTCCCCACCCAAACCTCATCTTGAGTTGTAGCCCCCATCATCTCCTTGTGTCACGGGAGGGACCCAGGGAAGGTAATTGAATCATGCAGATGGGTTTTTCCCATGCTGTTCTTGTGATAGTGAATAAATCTCATGAGGTCTGATGGTTTTATAAAGGGCAGTTCCTCTGTACACGCTCTCCTTCCTGTCACCATGTAAGATGTATCTTTGCTCCTCCTTCACCTTCCGTCATGATTGTCAGGCCTTCCCAGTCATGTGAAACTGTGAGTTCATTAAACCTCTTTTTCTTTATAAATTACCCAATCTGGGGTATTTCTTTATAGCAGTATGAGAATGGACTAATACAGTGGCTACTGCTAAAAAGCCACTGATGCTCTACATAAAGGTAACACACAGTTGAGGCCAAATAATAGACAATTGATTGCAGCTGTGAAAGTTAGAGGGCATTTGGCTGCACAAAAAGCAGCTCACACCTGCTGTATCACAAGTGGCATTAGGTCCTTGGCTTGCAGGAAAAAAAACTATTGTGGCAGGAAAGGCCACGTGGAAGCCTCAAACTACAATCCACCCAAGATAGTAAATAAGAACAATCTCTGGGGGAGTAGTAGAGATTAGAGTCACATTTCAGGATATAAAAGATTTAGGAGTGATGGTTCCCATCATCTCTCTAGTAAAAACTACTCACAACTGCAATTCAACTTCAAGCTCAAGTGAGTAGTAGTCCTGATCACAGCCATTAGGCCAGATGTGATATTTCCACTAGAAGAGATTAATACAGCCTCAGATACATGGTATATGGCTACTGATCCAGTAAATGCATTTTTTAATATCCTGATTCAGAAAAAAAGGATAAATGTTTGCATTCATATCAAGTGAAATGAAGTGGGCAATGAAATGAACAATATACAAGGCTGGCGCGGTGGCTCAGGCCTGTAATCCCGCACTTTGGGAGGTTGAGGCGGGTGGATCATGAAATCAGGAGATCGAGCCCATCCTGGCTAACGCGGTGAAACCCCGTCTCTACTAAAAATACAAAAAATTAGCCAGGCATGGTGGTGGGTACTTGTAGTCCCAGTTACTCGGGAGGCGGAGGCAGGAGAATGGCATGAACCCGGGAGGTGGAGCTTGCAGTGAGCCGAGATCGCGCCACTGCACTCCAGGCTGGGCGACAGAGCGAGACTCCATCTCAAAACCAAAACCAAAACCAAAACCAAACAATATACATGAAATGGACAATGGTATAACTACAGTTTTGCTCCCAGGGCAATATTAACTCTCTCAACCCCAGAGTTGTGGTTATGGGAAGCACAAGGTCCCCCCAGAGGATCATCTGTAATCTTCCTGCTTCCACACTGCGGTACCCAAACCCATGTGTCCTCTTTGAAAACACAGCACTGTATAAAGGTCAAACATGAAGGATTAGTCCCAAAGGGGGCACTTTCCACCAGAGGACAGAGTGAGTGTTCTAAATTACAAACTACAGATACAGCATGGAACTTTGTACCCTTGTGTCCAGGGACCAGCATGCCAGAAAAACCACTGTTTGCTGGGGCACTGACACTGATCATCAGAAGGTATGGCTGCTTACACAACAGGGCAGGAGAAAAAAGGAGTGGCACTCAGGTGGTCCACCTAGGTGCCTCTTTGAACTTCCTTGCCCTATTGTGATGTAAATGGACAAATACAGCAACTTGGATCTGAAAAGGACATGGTGAACAGGGCTCTGACCCCCTCAGGAATAAGGGTCTGCAACAAGCTACCACGAAATTCACTTATGTCCACAAAGGTGCTAACAGATGTGATGAGAATCTACAGCAAATAATACAGACAGCAACTGCAACATTAGGGGCTGTGGTTTGTCCTACGAATCTTCCTTCTCTGAGTCTCTCCTCAGAGAGAGCCCCACCAGAATCCTAGAGCAGCAGCTTCCCAAATGTAACATAGACAAGACAAGGGGATCTAAGTGGTGGGAAGGATGGACTGTGTGATCACAAACACGCATCATGACTCAGATCTCTCCTCAAGGTGGGACTTGCACAGGGCAGGGAGAGTCATCAGCAGAGCCTCCACTTGTGAAGCTGGCCTCAGCTGAAATGAGCTGCTTCACCTAAGAAGACAGCAACATCACCTAAGAAAAGAGCTGCTTCACCTAAGGTTGCTTCCTTCCCAGGTCAGCCTGAGTCTGGGTGATGGGGTGAGCAACACAGGGTTATAAGGGCCTGGCCATCTTGGTTCAACACGAGGCACTCCAATGGGCAGTACATGTTCCAGAGTTCCCTGCTGGCTCCAATGCAGTGCAAATTGGATTCTTCCTCAGCTCAATGTTTTCTTACTTCTTCTTTGATCATTTCACAGCTGTTGATCCTCAATAGACATCTTGCACCCAAACTTCTCAGTAACCACATCCAGAGAACAAGTTACGACATAGCCTGATTTCCTGTTAGAAATATTTGGGTTGTAACAAACACAACTTGAGCCAAATGAAGCAAACATGATAATTTATTAGGATATTTGGAGTATCTCACAGAAGAATTCAACAACCAAGGCATGAAAAGGGCAGAGGTGGACCTGGACACGAAGACCAGAAGAACCAGGTACTGGAACACAATCAGGACTCTTTCTTGATTTTGCTTCTGTGATGGCTTCATTCTTCTCTCTCACTGCAGACCGTGTTTCTCCACGTGGCAGAAAACAGCCACTCACTGCACCCACATTTAAATATACCTTGTGATGCTAAAATTACATAGACAAAAAGATAGTCCTAGCTTTCTAGAAACTTTCTAGTTGAAAAGATAAAACATGCAATGATTATATTATCACAGTGAGAAACACACGTACAGGTTCATATAGATTCAATAGGCATTAACAAGGAACAAGGGCATTTCAATTGCAGATTTGCAAAAACGTAAGCAATAATAGAAATCTCAAGGAACTACAAGTTGTTCACAGAGGCCAGAAAATATTGCATAGGAGGAAAAAGTTTTCAGAAATGACAGTGGATAGATAGGCATTGGTTTGTACAAAAGTCCTTGCATACCATAAGAAGAATATTACACTTTAAGTCCACAATAAGCCACATGATATTTCAACGAGGCATGTGTAATCAGGGTTGCATTTAAAAATAATCACTATGTATACATGTGAAAAATGGGCCGAAAAATGATAGCAAGGTGCAGAAAACATGCATGCATCTGCAAGGGTTATGATTGGTTAAGTTTATTAGCAGTTAGGCCAGGAGTAGGTATTGAGCATCTGAAAGCTTATTGGTACCTGTATAGACATTAATAAGACCTCTGAAATTGACAACCTGGACATAGATTCCTGGAATGACAGAAGGTCTCAAATGTAGATTCCAAATGCCACTGCTGTAGACTTTGCTAGAAAATTACTTTTGATAAATCTGGCATTCTGTAGGTGCATTTTATGTCAACATTCTAAAAGTGATGTTCCTGAAACCAAAGTATCACAAATATATGGACCCATAGATAATGATATCAGATCCTGCAAGGAAAGGAAGGCTACACAGAAGGCAATCCTGGTACAGGCCTCAAAATTCAGTCTGGACCTTAAGGAAAACCCACTACTTAGTAAAAGGAAAACAAATGTAAATTATCCTTTGTAGAACTGTGCACAATTCGAGGTCAGTGGGAAAATCTGGGCAGTAAGAAAACAAGAAAAGGGGATGCTTCCTGTATTTGGCCTCCTTTAGTATGCTATCTCAATGTACCTTATTGTGCTCCATAAAATCAAAAATAAATCCACTCTAACTTTAAAACTTTCTTCTTGATGTAGAATTTATGGTAGGAACCAATAAGGGACAATGCAGCGACACAGTTTTGTGGTTTACAAGGTAATTTCAAAAACACACTAAAAAATCTCTAATTTCAGAATCAGAGCTCTTATGACACTTTAGAAGGTGAGTTCTAGTGACTACTGCACAATGTATTTGAACCTCTGCATCAGTTCTTAACTAGACCTCTATTGTCAGCGTCAATCCTCCCCATAGCACTTGATGTTTAGAAAAAATGTTTGAGGCCGGGCGCGGTGGCTCAAGCCTGTAATCCCAGCACTTTGGGAGGCCGAGACGGGCGGATCACGAGGTCAGGAGATCGAGACCATCCTGGCTAACACGGTGAAACCCCGTCTCTACTAAAAATACAAAAAACTAGCCGGGCGAGGTGGCGGGCGCCTGTAGTCCCAGCTACTCGGGAGGCTGAGGCAGGAGAATGGCGTAAACCCGGGAACCGGAGCTTGCAGTGAGCTGAGATCCGGCCACTGCACTCCAGCCCGGGCTACAGAGCAAGACTCCGTCTCAAAAAAAAAAAAAAAAAAAAAAAAAAGAAAAAATGTTTGTTCTTGGGCATTCAATCAATAGGTTAATGTTGAAGTTCTGTTATCGAGTGTAGGAAGTATCAGGTTTAACTGCTTAACAGTTAATAGAATAATCTAGAATTTCCAAGACTTAATGAATCAATCTCTGGGATTGGACAGAGAATGATAATAGATGGAAAGAAAAAAATAGGGCAAAAATCACAAAGTACAACATCACCTTCTAACTGTTCATTTGCATTAGTTGGTCTCCCACATCTAGTAAAATGACTTTGAGATATTAAAAAGTAGGAAGTTCTTTTTTTTTTTTTTTTTTTTTTTTTTTTTGAGACGGAGTCTCGCTCTGTCGCCCGGGCTGGGGTGCAGTGGCCGGATCTCAGCTCACTGCAAGCTCCGCCTCCCGCGTTTACGCCATTCTCCTGCCTCAGCCTCCCGAGTAGCGGGGACTACAGGTGCCCGCCACCTCGCCCGGCTAGTTTTTTGTGTTTTTAGTAGAGACGGGGTTTCACTGTGTTAGCCAGGATGGTCTCGATCTCCTGACCTCGTGATCCGCCCGTCTCGGCCTCCCAAAGTGCTGGGATTACAGGCTTGAGCCACCGCGCCCGGCCAAAGTTCTTTTTTTTTCTTTGGAGACACAGTCTAGCTCTGTTGCCCAGGCTGGAGTGCAGTGGTGCCATCTTGGCTCACTGCAACCTCCACCTCTCGGGTTCAAGTGATTCTCCTGCCTCAGCCTCCCAAGTAACTGGGATTACAGGCACATACCACCACACCCAGCTAATTTTTTTTTTTTTTTGAGATGGAGTCTTGCTCTGTCGCCCAGGTTGGAGTGCAGTGGCGCGATCTCGGCTCACTGCAAACTCTGCCTCAGCCTCCTGAGTAGCTGGGACTACAGGTGCCCGCCACCATGCCTGGCTAATTTTTTGTATTTTTAGTAGAGATGGGGTATCGCCGTGTTAGCCAGGATGGTCTCGATCTCCTGACCTCATGATCCACCTGCCTCGGCCTCCCAAAGTGCTTGGACTACAGGCATGAGCCACCACGCCCAGCCAATTTTTAGTAAAGACAGGGTTTCACCATGTTGGCCATGAACATGTTGGTCTTGAATTCCTGACCTCAAGTGATCCACCCTCCTCAGCCTCCCAAAGTGCTGGGATTACAGGCGTGAGCCACCATGCCCAGCCAGGAAGTTCATACACTTGAGTATGAATAAAAAGTTGGAAAATTAGATGCTTTAAAATTACAGCACAGAAAGAATTATTTGGCTGTTGACTGGTATGCTGGTTTAGAAAATTATTCTCATTTATTTAAAATTCCAACTTTCCCAAAATGTTGCAAAATCAATAATTAAAGAAGAAAATACTGTTCATGGTAAAGGTGTAAAATACCATACTGATACAACAATTTGAACATAAAAGGTGAAGCCTTGATTTTTTCTAAGTTTGCAATCAAGCTCAATATTGGACTTTTCTAAATTTCATCAGCATACAAAAAATATTAACTTTGTCAAGCAACATTGAGAGAACATTACAAAATCCTTACTTAGCTAAGGGATGGTTCATGCATTTTTATGGAAGTATACTTAAATAATGTAAGTTCTCAATGTGAAGTTTTCCATGGGGATAATGCAACTAGGGAAAGAGTCAAATACATTTCAAATGATAAAATGGAAATCTTGTTTCCTAATACAGAGTTCCTGACTTAAGAGGATGTGACTTACAGTTTCTCAACATTACAATGGTATCCATACAACTACTATTTTTCACTTTCAGTATTCAATAATTACATCAGATATTCAACACCTTTTGATAAAATAGACGATGCATTAGAATGTGTTCTGAGAATGTTTAAGGTAGGCTAGGCTAAGCTATGATGTTTGGTAGGTTGAGTGTATTAAATGCATTTTCGACTTACAATGTTTTCAACTTACAATGGGTTTATTGGGATGTAACCCCATTGTAAGTTCAGGATCATATGTACTTTTCCAGTGACCACAGAAATTTGCTAGAAAACAGGCTTCCTTGAATGTCAAAAATGTTTTTCCAGCATAAAATTCCCTAATACTTTATATCTTCAGAAATGGGATTTTTTAGTAATTCATTTATTCATCTAATTTTTACAAGATATTTTATGCAACACAAAAAGCATAATAGCAGCACAAAATATCCATGATACTTTACCACAGTAAATTAAAATAGTGGTATTTGGGTTACATATCACTTAAGATACATATATATATATATATATATATATATATATATATATATATATATATATATAAAATATATGGAGGCATCTCACTAAATGAGAAAAAGATTTGATACAGCACTACTTTATTTCATTTAGTTTGGGTGTTGTAATGTAGTTCAAATATCTTTATTTTGCTAATTCAGTTATATATTACTATGGTTATTCTGTGGTTCCTGCCTTTGCATATTTATTTTATATAAACTGTTACTCAGACTCTGAGGATGCAGAAGACTTACATAATGTTGGCTTCAGTTACTGAATAGAAAGGTCAGTAAAAACAAAAGACCCCTTATGTATGTCTATAATAAGGAAAAAGAAATGGGTTATCACTCAAGGTACTTATTAATGTAGCCATGTTACATGACTTTCCATTTTCTATATTATTGTTAAAAAATAAAAACCAGTGGTGTGTAGTGTGTCTTCACAGACATCAGAGGCACTATAAGGCATATGCATTTCATAATCCCAATTACATTAAATTATATTTCAGTTCAAAACGCAAAACATATGTGACACTAGAAGATAAGCCACAAATACCACTAAGAAATTTCTTAGATGTTTCAATGGCCAATTTATTCACATAATTTTATTCACATATTTTTAAAACTCCACACTTCAAAGTGAACAACTGTCAACCACTTAGAATTGGGTATTTTTGGTACCCACGTCTACAAAAAGTGTATGGCTTCCCTTGACAGTACTATACTGAGGGGCAAGTGTTCCCAGTGTCTTTAAATTGTTAGATTCTCCATAATATGAATTCTCCAAAATACAAAATAGTTTGGTTACTTGTTGCACTATCCCATATTTAGTACTTTCACAGAACTTCATTCCTAAGGGCATTTCCTTATGTACAATGAACTGTCATTTCTTAAAAATATTGCCTCATTTCCTGCATTCATGGGGTTTTCTCTCATCTCCAGTGGGAATATGTCTAATAGCTTAGGAGACTTGACTTCTGGAAGGCTTTTTGATATTCACACGATTCTTCTTTGCTGTGAATGTTCTACTCTGTAAGGCTTCACTATGGTTTGAAAAGTTGTTGAGATGCACTGCATTCATAGGTTCACTCTATGAATTAAGATCAGCTTTCCATACACCACCTCATTTAGAGTTCTCACCCTCAGGGAGTACAGACACATAACACAATGTGACTGTCTAAAAACGTTATCATAATTGCATTTTCTGAAGTCCAAGATGACCTGTCAAAGACTACTATTAACTGTATTTCTAGGATTTTTTTACTGTATGAGTTCTCTGATGATTGATGAGCTGTGACTTCTGTGAGAAAGCTCTCCCACATTCAATGCATTGATAAGGCTTCTCTCCTGTATGAATTCTCTGATGATTTACCAGCTGTGATTTCTGAGAGAAGGCCTTCCTACATTCACTGCATCCGTAGGGTTTCTCACCTGTATGTGTCCTTTGATGTGGTATAAGGTGGGACTTCCGAGAGAAAGCTTTGCCACACTCACTGCATTCAAAAGGCTTCTCTCCTGTATGTATTCTCTGATGATTGATGAGACTTGACTTCTCCCTGAAGGCTTTTCTACATTCATTGCATTCGTAAGGTTTTTCTCCTGTATGAGTTCTCAGATGTCTAATTAGCTCCGACTTCTCAAAAAAAGCTTTCCTACAAAGACTGCATTCATAGGGTTTCTCTCCAGTGTGAATTCTCTGATGGGTATTTAGCTGTGATTTCTGGGAGAAAGCTTTTTCACAGTCCCTGCATTCATACGGTTTTTCTCCAGTATGAGTTCTCTGATGAGTTGCAAGACTTGACTTCTCACCAAAGGCCTTCCCACATTCAGTGCATTCGTAGGGTTTCTCCCCTGTATGTGTCCTCTGATGTGATATGAGATGTGACTTCTGACAAAAGGCTTTCCCGCATTCACTGCATACATATGGTTTCTCTCCTGTATGAATTCTCTGATGATTAGTGAGACTTAATTTTTCACTGAAAGCTTTCCCACACTCACTGCATTCATACGGTTTTTCTCCCGTATGGGTTCTCTGATGTCTAACGAGCTGTGATTTCCTGCTGAAGGCTTTCCCACATTTACTGCATATAAAGGGTTTTTCTCCTGTGTGTGTCATCTGATGCGATATGAGATGTGACTTCTGGGAGAAGGCCTTCCCACACTGAATGCATCCATGAGGTTTCTCTCCTGTGTGGGTTCTCTGATGATTAATGAGACTGGACCTCTCTCTAAATGCTTTCCTACACTCGCTGCATTCATAGGGTTTCTCTCCAGTATGAATTGTCTGATGTCTAATAAGCTCTGACTTCTCAAAGAAAGCTTTTCTACAATCACTACATCCGAAGGGTTTTGTTCCTGTGTGAGTTCTGTGATGTGTAACGAGTTGTGACTTCCTGCTGAAGGCTTTCCCACACTCCCTGCATTCAAAAGGTTTCTCACCGGTATGAATTCTCTGATGGTTAATGAGATTGGACTTTTCACTAAAGGCCCTCCCACATTCACTGCATCCATAGGGTTTCTCTCCTGTGTGTGTTCTCCAATGCGATATGAGATGTGACTTCCGAGAGAAGGCTTTCCCACACTCGCCACACTCATACGGTTTCTCTCCTGTATGTGTCCGCTGATGGGATGTGAGCTGTGACTTTTGGGAGAAGGCTTTCCCACACTGGCTACAATTATAAGGTTTTTCTCCTGTATGAGTTCTGTGATGTGTAATAAACTGAGACTTCTGGGGAAAGGTTTTGCCACAATTACCACAGCCAAAGGCTATGTCTCTTATATGTCTGCTTTGATGTTTAATGAGACTTGGTTTCTTACTGAAGCGCTTCCTACATTCACTGCATTCATAGAGTTTCTCCCCTAAACGATTTCTATGATATATGATAATCTGTGACTTTTTATAGCTCTCTTTATATTTATCACAGTCATAGTACTTTAACCAGGTATCAGTATCCTCAGGCTTGGAATGGAGAAAAAAATTATCAAACACATTAAAGTCATCTGATTCTGCTTTTCCATAATCTCCTTTTGGAATAAGCAAATCTAAATGATGTTTTAAAATCGATCCATCTAAGTCACCTTCATTGTTTGATTTCCTTAAAGGAACAAAGTTCATGTTCAGATTGAAATTTTTTCCAAATGCATCACATTCATGACCTCTTTTTATAATTTTAAGCTTGTCTTGGTTATCCTGGTGCCACATCATGTTACCATTTACATTCCAGACTTCTATAAAGGAAAAAAAAAAATGTTTGGTTGTGCTTTCTAAAAAAAAACCCAAAACCTAGAAATGCTATGTTGAGGGGTTGGCTGCTTTTAAGGCTTAGTTTCCTAGTCTGAAGTAAGTCCCAAGTATAATAACAATCTTCTAGGTATTGCAAGGAACTACTGAAAACAGAAACAGGAAACTGACTGGAGATTAAGTCACCTTTGGTTGTTGACAAATATGTTTATTAAATGGAGAATGTAAAAAACACATGAAAAGCAATGAAAAGCAAAGAAAAAAGGTTGGAAGAAGCTTTGACCCAATGTTTTGAGTAATTAATTCACTCAATACTTTCTGAGTATATACTATGCCCAGGTAGTGTGTGAGGTATAGAGACACAAAAGAAAAAATAAGCTCCTGTTATTATAAAATTTACATTGTAATGGAAAAGATAAAGAAATAATATTTTTAAAACAACAAAACTGTACACTGTAGTAAATACTAAGAAGAAAATGAACATATTTGAAAGAAAAATTAGGTAGTCATTTCAAGCTTAAAGAATGAGAAATATTTTGCATATTGGTTCTCATTCTAAAGTTTTATTTAAGCTTGCCATAAGCATCTTCACGTTGCTATTAAGAAAGCCACTTATGCAACACATTTTCCAAACCATATCATCTTTCATCTAAACTATTCAGGCATAGAACTTTAAAATCCATGTGTACTTTCACTAAAACTATCCCAAGACCCAAGTTCCCATTCTAAAAATAATCTGACAGTTTGACAGTCAGTTGTTACATAGCTCTATTTCCATTATCCTCATGACATAACCATTTATACCATTATAAGTGAACTTCAAAATAAGTATTTTTTGAGACAGGGTCTTGCTCTGTTGACCAGATTGAAGTGTAGTGTTGTGATGCAGCCTCAACCTCGAGGCTCAAGAGATCCTCCTACATAAGCCTCCCAAGTACCCAGAATACACAGGTGTGCAACCACCATGGCTGGCTAATTTTGTTGTTCTTGTAGAGATGGGGTCTCCCTATGTTGTTCAGGCTGCTCTTGAACTCCTGGGCTCGAGCAATTCTCCCACTTTAGCCTCCCAAACCAGTAAGAGACTTGGTCTCTCCCAGAGTGTTGGGGTTTCAGGCATGAGTCAACATGCTGGGCCCATTTTTCAACAAAAATCTATATTTCAAATTTTTTGTGAGGTTGTACCTAGAGGTAAGAAAGATAATCAGTAATGTGAAAACATTCTACAAATTTAAATGTCAACTGAAGGTAATATATTTGTAGAATTATATGGTGGAGGTAGAATCAATAAGATTTGCTGATGTATTTGGTATGGAGAAAATAAAGGAAAAAAGAGAATCTAGAATTACCCTTAGGTTTGGAGTTTGAACAATTTGGTAGATTATGGTGTTAATGCATTAAGGAAAACTGAGGGAGAAATACATGGGTTCAAATCAAGACTCCACTATAAACACATTAATTCTGTTTTTTGAGACAGGGTCTTGCCCTGTCACTCAGGCTGGAGTTTAGTGGTGCAATTATAGCTCACTGCAGCCTTGAACTCCTGGGCTCAACTGATCCTCCCAACTCAGCCTCCTGAGTAGCTGGGACTACAGGTACATGCCACCATGCTCAAGATAATTTTTAGAATTTTTTGTAGCGATGGGATCTCACCATGTTGCTCAGGCTGGTTTCAAACTCCTAGGCTCAAGTAGTCCTTCCACTTCAGCTTCCCAAGTTGCTGGGATTACAGGTGCAGGCCCCCACAACTGACACTGTGTTAGGCCTAACATATTAATTTTGAGATGTATGTGAAGTTTCAATAGAATGGTATCAGAAAATATGGGTGCAGAAAATGAAACATTTATAAATTAAACTTACATTCATGTTATTTTAAATGTTATCAAATTATTGAACTATTAATACTTAAGTATGTGTTTTAAATTTACATCTGCCTTCCCCCATCTTTATTTTTTTTCCTATTAGAAAAATGTAATTGCCTTATATTTGGTCATTTGTGGTATATCCCAAATAGTCCCACTCTCTCCATCACTTTCTCTGCTGTATTCTAAACTATCACATTATCTCAATGAAATACCCTGCTAATTGGTTTCCCTGCTTCCAATTACATTTTCTACTTGGCAGTGAGAATAAACTTTCACAATTCTAAATCAGATTTTACTTTTCAAAATTTCTTGACTCGATTATAACTCCATTGTGTTGCCTACAAGTTGAGATATGATCTAGTTCCCATACTCTCTCCAACTTACCTGCATCTCTCGGGCATACTGACCTCAGCCACATGGGCTTCCATTCTGTTTCTAAAAGTGACTAAATCATTTTCTGACTTAACATATTCTTATTGGTCATTCCTTTTGGAGACACTCTTCCCCATGCTCATTTCACATCTTTCATGTCTACAATTAGTTTTCCCATGTCTTTCTCTGTTATGGACTAAATGTATCTCCTCAAAAATTGTATACCGAAGAAGAACTTCCAGAATGGCTGTATTTGAAGACAGGACCTCTAAGGAAATAAGATTAAATGAGGTCATAAGGGTATGACCCTGATCAAACAGGGTTATCATCTTTACAAAAATAGATATGAGGCCAGGCACAGTGGCCCACCTCTGTAATCTCAGCACTTTGGGAGGCTGAGGCAGACAGATTACTTGAGCCCCAGAGTTTGAGAGCAGCCTGGGCAACACAGTGAAACTTTGTCTGTACAAAAAAAAAACCAAACCTGTTTTTAATTAGCTAGGTGTGGTGGTGCACACCTGTAGTCCCAGATGCTTGGGAGGATCACTTGAGCCCAGGAGGTCAAGGCTGCAGTGACCCATGATTGTGCCACTGCACTCCAGGCTGGGTGAGTGAGACCTTGTCTCGAAAAAGGAAAAAGAAAAAAGAAACCCCACAAGAGATCCATCTATATCTATCTATCTCTTTCTCTCTCTCCATGTACACACTGGGGAAAGGCCATGTGAACACATAGTGAGAGGGTGGCTCTTCACAAGGCAGGAAGAGAGCCCTCCCCAGAAAACAGCCATGCTGGTACCTTGACCTTGGACTTTCCATCTCCAAAACTGGAAAACAAATTTCTGTTGTTTAAGCTCCTCAGAATATGACATTTTGTTATGGCAGACTGAGCAGACTAACCCATTCTCTCATCTAATTTATTTCTGTAATAACACTTAGCAGGATCTGAATTTTTTCCTGCTTACTTACTACCCTGTTCTTTTTTTGTCCTCTAGCAAGTAAACACTATGTCAGTAGGAAATATATCTCTAATGCTCTATTATACCCACAGTACCTGGCACAATAACTTAAAAATAAAAGAAGTCAATAAACATTCTATTTTCTCTGAAGTAGTCTGTGTAGAAAAGAGCTTCAGGCCCGAAACTACCATCCACAGAAAGTCCTGTTTGCAAGATTGGCCCTCCGCTGGTATCTGAGAACATGGGTTTCAGGAATGTCCCTACTATTTCCTAACTGATAATTACTATGCTGAGACTGTATACAAACAGTATGATCAGCACATGTTAGGCAGAGAATACCTACAGGACCAGCTCCCAGTAGACCCTGGGCACTTATCTCTAATGGTCTTTCCTGGGCAGAAACATCAAACACATGTGTTACTGTATTTTTGCTGCAGGGGGATAGTAAACTTTGACCCTTATGGGAAGGAGGGAGCTTAGGAGGCCTGCAAATGGGTTCTTTCAGACTCTGCCTGTGCCTTTTTCATTTGTGATCCAGCGGTGTCCTTATAGTGTCACTGTAATAAATCTTAGTCATAAGTACAAATATGCTGAGTCCAGTGAGTCCTTCTAGTGACTCTGAACATGGGGGGATCTTGGAGACCCTGACACACAGTCCCATTTGTGTAATCTTGATAATTAGCTCTCCACTGCCTTGCAATAAAACAAATGTTCAGTGTTTACGTGCTGAATTTTTTAAAAAAAAGAACACAAATGTCTCATCTTCTTAACTCCTATGTTTCTGGAACTTATTTTCTGGTCTGTCTTTGTAATCCTTTTCAGTAAAGGATTAAACCCACTGGGTGAGTGGATCTCAACTAAAAAGGGCACATAAAAACGACAAGAAGTTTCTCAAATTACAAATCCCAGTCTTACCACATAAAACAAAACAGAAAAACAAAAAACAAAACAAAACAAAACAAAAAAAAAACAGGCATGGTGGCACACACCTGTAGTCCCATCTACTTAGGAGGCTGAAGCAAGAGGATCACTTTAGCCCAGGAATTTGAGGCTGCAGTGACCTATGATCATGCCACCACACTGCAACCTGCGCAACAGACCAAGACCCTGTCTATAAAACCAAACACAAGGCTTTTGGAAAGAAATTTAACAAATATTACATGTTCTATAACTAAAATGAAGACATTTCATTATAAGCCCCTGCATCCATGTGTGCAAACAAAGCTCAGGGACCAACGTTCTAAAAAATATTATACATACTATGATCAGGTCACAGATGGGACTTCAGCAAAAGCGGAGAAAAATTTAGGCTGTGGTAGTCAAGGAACATTTCATAAATATGAATGCAGTGAAACCCCAGTTCCTATGGAAAGGATTAAGAATTTCTAGGTCACTAGTATAATACCCTCAAAAGTTCAAGACATTACATATCTGAAAACACTTGAGAAATGTTTAAATGAAACTGACCGTGAATGGGGGGAAGGAAAAAATAACTGAACAGGCAGCAATAGTGTCATATTATGGAGGTCCTTGAAAGCAAAGATTACAAGTCTGTAGCAGATGCTGCCACCGCCTCACCCATACGCTGACCAGATTCCTACCGGAGGCACTCACCACTCTCTACCCAAGAACCTTCTCGAGCTGAAAGCACAAGACTGGTCTGTATGCAGGGACCCTGGACATTCTGGATACTTACTGCGGCAGAGGAAACCTCAAGATGAGAGATGGGAGTTAGTACATAAATACCTGGGTTTCCTGGTACCTCAGAGTGTCAAGACTGAGGAATATTCTCACAGTGCCTCAGAGGCACTCAGCAGAACTGAGCATCCACCACCCACAGCAGTAGTCAGAGCGTCAGCCCACCCTTCACTGGCAGTAATGCCCCCAGCACTTCCATGGTCTGACTTGTCCATTCTCTCACTACATTTGTGGGGACCGCGTCCCCAATAAGTTCTTACACTCACATAAGTATCTGAGGGTCTGCTTTGGAGGGAACCTGAAGTAAGTCAATGTCACAAAGCAGATAATGAGTAAAGAGGTTCAACTGATTAGAGTAGTGTGGGAAGCTTTAGGAAATAAAATATGGTGGCATCATTAAGGTAGCTTGTAAAATATTAAAAACTGGATCTATCTAGCAATTTGACAACTTCAAAAATGAGACATCATGGACCTAGTTTTAAGTGGAAGTTGAGGAAGGAAGGCTTTAAAAAGATACTTTCCCAATAGAAAAAAAATTTAAAACAACATGAAAGGATGGTAGAAAGGCGTTATTCGGCCATGTGCAGTGGTTTACACCTGTAATCCCAGCACTTTGGGAGGCCGAAGCAGGCGAATCACGAGGTCAGGAGTTTGAGACCAGCCTGGCCAACATGGTGAAACCCCGTCTCCACTAAAAATAAAAAAAAATTGGCCGGGCATGGTGGCATGTGCCTGTAGTCCCAGCTGCTGGGAAGGCTGAGGCAGGAGAATCGCTTGAACCCAGGAGGTGGAGTAGTGAGCTGAGATTGCACCATTGCACTCCAGTCTGGGTGACACTAACGAGACTCCGTCTCAAAAAAAAAAAAACAAAACAAAACAAAAGGAAAGGGATTATTCATATACTTCATGGTGTCTAATCTGTAGGAAAAAAACACAAAGGAACCTAATTTAAAAGGGAGGATAAGGATAAATTGGGAGAAATAATGGCTCCATTTTCTAATATAATGAGACTGAACAGACTGGGGCTTTGGAGGGTGGTCTTTTGGGCATCAGAGATACCCAAACTGAAGACAAAATCGAGATGCTTCAATGGACAAACGGAGGTGTCTTTGACCACAGGGGAAGGAGGGACTGAAAGGGATTAAACATGTGAGGACAGAATACCAAACAAGAAGTCAAGGTCCTAGATGTCACAGAGAATAACGTCATGGCCAAGATAAGCAGGACACATTTCATTTTAAGCTATAAAGAAGCTACGTCTAAATGTGACTTACTTGAGGAGCTAATGTCAATTGTTCTGAGGTACCACCAAAGGTTTAGAGATTTTGGAAAGAGATCCCTAAAGCACATTTCAGAGAGGCCAACCCATCAGTGACCAGATGACACGGGACTTCCGCTTTCTCCCATCTGCCTGGTTCTCACGCACTCACCTGGAGAATCTGAACTTGGAATTTCTCCATCTCCTACCCATGGCTCTTCTCCTTGCTCCAATTTGAAGATGACATCTGGTTTCATAACTTCATATCCTGTTAAGGGAAAAATTACAAAGGCCTTGGGCCCAAATGCTTGGGGTTTAGGGCCTCTGAAGATGAGCAAGGTTTCACATCACAGTTGGCCTGATAAAGCTGTACCTCAACAGAGTAATTCTCAAAGTTACAGTAACAGTCTCCCTGGTGGCTAATAGGGTCTAGTACAAAGCCACTGAACACTTCAGAGGCTCTGGAGCCAGCAAGCCTGGGTTTACATCCAGGCTCTTTAATTTAATAGTTGTTAGTTCTTGGGAAAGTTACTTAACCTCTCTTGGCCTTGATTTTCTCATCAGGAAAAATGGATAACGGTACTAGCCACATAATCTCTGATGATTAAATGAGCTGATATATGTAAAGCACGTGGTATAAGATGTGGTATACAGTAAGTTACATGCATTAGGTGCTACCACTACTGCTCAAACTATTACTCAAACTATTACTACTTAAGTTTCAGAGGCTGCATAACAAACTTATGACTTCATTATTGAAAGGTGAGACCCAAATACTTTCTTGGTGTCATAGTCCAAGCAACTGTGATCTAAATTTCAGGTCTAAAATCATTAAAAATTTCAGAAGCCTAACTACAGGCTTCTGAAACTTCCCAGCAACTAAAAATAAAAGGCAATGCATTGGGCATGGTCCGAGATACTCAAGAAAGCTTTTATTACCCAGTGACACTAGGCTGCTATAGTTCTCCAACATCACATCCTTGTATAAATTCTTCTGAGAGGGATCCAGGAGCTGCCACTCTTTTTGGGTGAAGTCCACAGATAAATCATCAAATGAGAATGACTCCTGTAAGAGCACAATCCTAGTAAACCTGAAGCAGTTAACACTGTATGATGTGAGAAAAAAATACTAGAGTTTGAGCACTTTATTCTCATAACAAGTTATACAAAATGCCTACTATGTCCCTACCTTTGCATATTTGGTGTGATAAAATGTCATTGTGCATTCTTCCATCCTTCCATTTATACAACTGTTAACCTGAAGAATAAAGAGAGAGGCTCTCCAGAAGAAAATGATGTTTATTTGGGAACAGAGTACTGCCATGGGAAGACACGTGCCACAGTAAACTACATGTGTATTCAGGGAAGTAAAGAAAGACAAAGGTGTCTACAGTTATACCACCCTCAACGCGCCCGGTCTCGGAAGCTAAGCAGGGTCGGGCCTGGTTATTACTTGGATGGGAAGAAAGACGAAAGTTTTTAAACGAAAAAAATGAGGTGTGGCCGGGCGCGGTGGTTCAAACCTGTAATCCCAGCACTTTGGGGGGCCAAGATGGGTGGATCACAAGGTCAGGAGATCAAGACCATCCTGGCTAACATGGTGAAACCCCGTCTCTACTAAAAAAAATACAAAAAACGGCCGGGCGCGGTGGCTCAAGCCTGTAATCCCAGCACTTTGGGAGGCCGAGACGGGCGGATCACGAGGTCAGGAGATCGAAACCATCCTGGCTAACTCGGTGAAACCCCATCTCTACTAAAAAATACAAAAAAAAAAAAAAAAAACTGGCCGGGCGTGGTGGCGGGCGCCTGTAGTCCCAGCTACTTGGGAGGCTGAGGCAGGAGAATGGCGAGAACCCGGGAGGTGGAGCTTGCAGTGAGCTGAGATCCGGCCACTGCACTCCAGCCTGGGCGACAGAGCAAGACTCCGTCTCAAAAAAAAAAAAAAAAAATACAAAAAACTAGTCGGGCGAGGTGGCGGACACCTGTAGTCCCAGTTACTCAGGAGGCTGAGGCAGGAGAATGGCGTGAACCCGGGAGGCGGAGCTTGCAGTGAGCTGAGATCCGGCCATTGTGCTCCAGCCTGGGCGACAGAGCGAGACTCCGTCTCAAAAAAAAAAAAAGAAGTGCATCACATAATTGTTTTGAAACAGTTCTCCTTGGCTACAAAGATCAATAATAAGGGTGACACCAGTCCAAAGCTGGACAGGCAGCTGCTGGGCAGATGTCCCAATAAAAGTATTTTTGTGCAAGGCTTCAATGGCCTTTGTACAAGGCTGTGGCTTTTGCAGTCTTTTGTGATAATTTTTATCAGGCATGCAAGTGTGAGAACACTCTTTTCACAGGCTTCCCCAGCTCTACCTGTCGGGGTTAAAAAAAAAAAAAAAATTCACACTAGTGACTCCATTTTGATTCTGACGACTTCACAGAAGACACGCAAACTGGAATAGGTGACTTTAAACCCCCTGAACCACCAATAAAATATTTACTGAACCTCAAATTTGGCACTGGAAGAGGTAGTAGCAAAAGAAAGAAAATAGGATAGGCAAGGGGGCTCACAACTATAATCCCAGCACTTTGGGAGGCCAACACAGGAGGATCACTTGAGCCCAAAAGTTTGAGAGCAAACTGAGTAATATAGTGAGATCTTGTATCCACAAAAAATATACATATAAATATTAGCTGGATATGGTGGTACATGCCAGTAGTCCCAGTTACTTGGGAGGCTGAGGTGGGAAGACTGCTTGACCCTGGGAGGTTGGGGCTTCAGTGAGCTGTGATTGCACCACTGCACTGCAGCTTGGGTGACAGAGTGAGACCCCATCTCAAAAACAAACCAATACACAAAAATACCAAGAAGGAAGATAACAAAATAATACTTTCAAAAGTCACATTGTCTTACAGAGGGCTGCAAACATGAACTTACAAATAAAATAAACTTATAATAACTAAGAAATAAAGGAGAGTACAGTGTGGATAAAAAGCAGGGAGTGCTTCACTCTATTTGAGTGTAAAGTTAGGCTCTATGCAAAAGGTAAAATTGAAATGAGTTTTAGAAAATTAGTTGTTTTCCACAAAAACAGAGGAGGCAAAGGCGTTCTGGGAGAAGCAGCTTTGATTTAAAAAACAAAAACAAAAAACTGTGAGGACTGAGGAGATACAAAAACATCAGTCTGACAGGATAATAGGGAATGGGATAGTGATGAGATTAAAGGCCACAGTGGGGGCTGGGGCAGAAAGTGGTTAGTTTAGCTAGGACACTTTCTTGTTGCCAAGTTAGCCATGAAACACCTTACAAGAAAGGGGATGATAGAATCAAACAGATTTTAGAAAAGTGACTAGATTTTGGATCAAGATTGATTTCTGTCTCAAAGTCTCCTAA
Source organism: Chlorocebus sabaeus (assembly GCF_047675955.1). NCBI lineage: Eukaryota > Metazoa > Chordata > Mammalia > Primates > Cercopithecidae > Chlorocebus > Chlorocebus sabaeus. The sequence goes on along the minus strand of NC_132914.1, from coordinate 130,249,278 downwards.
GATAAAAAGAAAACACAAGCACACATCTTTTAAAAATCTAGAATGCCACCGGAAAATCAAAAAATAAATTTGACCCTAATAGCACATGATACGCTTTAAAAGGAGTCAAAGAATTTGAAGACAGATCTACAGAAACTGTCAGTTTTGAACAGACAGAAAATGACTTAAAAATGAACAGAGCTCAGGACACTATCAAATAATACCAAAGAATCTAACGTGAGTGTCACAGAGTCCCAGAAAGAGAAAAGAAAGAGCATGGTGAAAATAAAGTCTCAAGAAATGATAGCTGAATATTCTGTAAAACTGGCAAAAGATATAAACCAAAACATTCAAGAAGTTCAGTCAATGCCAGGCAATAAACATGAGGAAATCCATTCCCAGACACATCATACATGGCTAGAAAGAAAAAAAAATCACAACACTTAAAGGGAACAGCAATTCAGAAAACTGCAAATTTCTTTCTTTCTTTTTTGAGACAGAGTTTTGCTCTGTCACCCAGGCTGGAGTGCAGTGGCACAATTATTGCTCGCTGTAACCTCTGCCTCCTAGGCTCAGGTGATTCTCCCACCTCAGCTTTCTGAGAAACTGGGACTACAGGTGCATGCCACCATACCCAGTTAATTTCTGTTTGTTTGTTTTTCAGACACAGTCTTATTCTGTCACCCAGGCTGGAGTGCAGTGGCCTGATCTTGGCTCACTACAACCTCCACCTCTCAGGTTCAAGCAATTCTCCTGCCTCAGCCTCCTGAGTAGCTGGGATTACAGGCACCTGCCACCATGCCTGACTAATTTTTGTATTTTTAGTAGAGACGAGGTTTCGCCATGTTGGCCAGGCTGGTCTCGAACTCCTGACCTCAGGTGATCCACCCACCTCGGCTTCCCAAAGTGCTGGGATTACAGGTGTGAGCCACTGCACCTGGCTGAGAGTAAGCAAATTAATTATTGTCTCAGGCTGGCGTGGGAAGAGGAATTGACCAAAAACGTCACAAAGATTGTTTTGGGGTGAGGAAAATCTTCTAAAACTAGACTGTGATGATGGTTATACAGTATAAGTTTACTTAAAAATCACTGAATTATACATTAAAATGGAGGATCTTATTGAGGTCATACTTCAATAAGGCTGTTAAAAGATATTATAGGCTGGACGCAGTGGCTCAACCCTGTAATCCCAGCACTTTGGGAGGCCGAGACGGGCTGATCACGAGGTCAGGAGATCGAGACCATCCTGGCTAACGCGGTGAAACCCCGTCTCTACTAAAAAATACAAAAAACTAGCCGGGCGTGGTGGCGGGTGCTTGTAGTCCCAGCTACTTGGGAGGCTGAGGCAGGAGAATGGCGTAAACCCGGGAGGCGGAGCTTGCAGTGAGCTGAGATCTGGCCACTGCACTCCAGCCTGGGCGACAGAGCGAGACTCCGTCTCAAAAAAAAAAAAAAAAAAAAGATATTATAAACTTGTGCCAACATACTTGACAACTTAGATGAAATAGCTATATTCCTTTTTTTTTTTTTTTTTGAGATGGAGTCTCGCTATGTTGCCCAGGCTGGAGTGCAGTGTAGCGCAATCTCAGCTCATTGCAAGTTCTGCCTCCCGGGTTCATTCTCCTGCCTCAGCCTCCCGAGTAGCTGGGATTACAGGCAACCGCCACCATGCCTAGCTAGCTTTTTGTATTATTAGTAGAGATGATCTTTCACCATGTTGGCCAGGATGTTCTCAATCTCTTGATCTCATGATCCACCCTACTCAGCCTCCCAAAGTGCTGGGATTACAGGTGTGAGCCACCGCACCCGGCCAAATAGCTATATTCTTTGAAAAACAATGAACCCAAAGTGACAAGAAGAAACAAAATCTGAATTAATCCTGTAACAGTTAAAGAAACTGACCCCACAATTTAAAACGTTCCCTCAAAGAAAATGCAAGATCTATGTAGTTTCAGTGGTGATTCTTCCAAACATTTAAATAAAATGATCTGGCCAGGTGTGCTGGCTCATGCCTATAATTTCAACTATTTGATAGGGTGAGGCAGGAGAACTGTTTGAGGCCAGGAGTTCCAGACCAGCTTGGGCAATATAGTGAGAACCTGTCACTACCAAAAAAAAAAAAAAAAAAAAAAACTTTAAACTAGCTGGACTTAGTAGGATGTGCCTGCAGTCCCATCTCCTTGGGAGGCTGAGGTGGGAGGCATGTTCAAGTCCAGGAGTTCAAGGCTGCAGTGAACTATGACTGTGCCACTGCACTCTATCCTGGGTGACAGAGTGAGACCATACCTCTTAAAAGAAAAAGAAAAAAAAAGTTATTGCTGATGTTTTTATTAATATGAAAAATCTAATCAAATCTAAAGAAAAATCATTAGAACTAATAAGTGAGCTTAAGAAGTTCCTGGACTGGCGTGGCGGCACACGCCTTTAATCCCAGCATTTTGGGAGCCCGAGGTGGGTGGATCACAAGGTCAGGAGTTTGAGACCAGCCTGACCAATATGGTGAAACCCCATCTCCACTAAAAAAAAAAAAAAAAAAAAAAAACACACAAAAATTAGCTGGGTGTGGTGGCACACCTGTAGTCCCAGCTACTTAGGAGGCTGAGGCAGGAGAATCGCTTGAACCCGGGAGGCAGAGGTTGCAGTGAGCCGAGATTGTGCCACTGCACTCCAGCCTGGGTGACAGAGTGAGACTCTGCCTAAAAAAAAAATAAAAAATAAAATAAAAAAGAAGTTCCTGTATACAAAGTTAATATGCCAAAATATAGCGTACTTCCATGTTTTGGCAAGAAAAGTCTTTCAAATAACAAAATTTCAGATACCATTTACTGTAGAAATGACTAATGGCAGGTTTGGGACAAAAAGATGAAACCTGTGCCTTGACAGATTCATCAAAAGAAATATCAAAGTAACGTCACCATTTTGCAACTCCCAATGAAATAATCCATCTATGCCATGATCATTTAAAAAATGCTGGCCGGGTGCAGTGACTCACAACTGTAATCCCAGTACTTTGGGAACCCAAGGCAGGAGGATTGTCTGAGCTCAGGAGTTCGCAACCAGCCTGGGCAACATAGTGAAACCCCGTCTCCACTAAAATACAAAAAATTAGCTGGGCATGGGAGCGTGCATCTGTAGTCCCAACTATTCGGGAAGATGAGGCAGGAGAATCACTTGAACCCAGGAGGCAGAGGTTGCAGTGAGCCAAAATCGCACCACTGCACTCGGCCTGGTGACAGAGTGAGACTCTGTTTCAAAAAAAAAATGTTACCACAATCCAAGTTCTTTCTGAAGACAAGCAAACATGTGTCTTCTGAAAGAAGTACATACCACAACCTCTGAAGCATTCTTGCCCAAAAAAGCTAAACTTGAATGTGACCAACCCTCTAGATTAGATCTGTCCAACATAACTTTCTGTGATGATGGGAATATTCTTTAACTACGCTATCCAATTCATGGATCTCTAACTTGTGGCTACTGAGCATTTTGAAATGTGGCGAGCGTGACTGTGGGATTTAATTTTAATTAATTTAAATTCAAATAGTCCTGTGTGGCCAGTGACTTCTGTACTGGACAGCACAACTCTAAATTTATCTATTTATAGCAAATACAGATGACAAACATATTAACACCACCAAATACAGGTGACAAACATTAACAACACTGTTGCAAGTGGCAAAATCCACACAGTAGGAAACTATACAGAAAAATGACCTGGCTTCTTTAACGAATAATTTGGCTAGAAAAAAGTAAGAACCAACAGATTAAAGGAGATTGAAGAGACAGATGAACCAACTGCATTGTATGAACCTTACTGGGATTCTGATTCAAACAACTAACCACCAACCTCTGAATGTTACGAGAGAACTGGAAATGCAAACACTGACTAGACATCAAGAAGCCACCTCGCCGGGCACGGTGGCTCACGCCTGTAATCCCAGCACTTTGGGAGGCCGAGGCGGGCAGATCACAAGGTCAGGAGATTGAGATCATCCTGGCAAACACAGTGAAACCTCGTCTCTGCTAAAAACAGAAAAAGTTACCAGGGTGTGGTGGCGGGTGCCTGTAGTCCCAGCTACTCGGGAGGCTGAGGCAGGAGAATCACTTGAACCCGGGAGGCAGAGGTTGCGGTGAGCCAAGACTGCACCATTGCACTCCAGCCTGGCAACTGAGTGAGACTCTGTCTCAAAAAAAATAAAAAATAAAGAAGCCACCTCAATTGGAGGAAGGACTGCAGTTGCAATTGTAGTGAATGTCACAAAATGTGAAGTGAAAGAAGACAGAAGTGAGCATATACTACAGCAGACAAAATCAAATATAGTGTTTAAGAATGCGCAGAGAGGAGCAGAACTATAAAGTCAGGAAATGGTTACCAAAAAGGATCCTGGTTACCTCTGTCAGGAGGAAGAGGCTGTGATAATTGGGAGAGGGCAATGAAGGGACTCACCTGGGCTACGAATATTCTATTTCTTGACCTGAGTGGTGGTTTCATGCATATTCCACTGACAATAATTCATCAAACTGTATTTTTTAAAATGTACTTTTCTGCATGTAAATTAGGCCTTACAGTTTAAAAAGGTAAAAAGTAAATAATTATGGTCACGAAGTCCTGCTCTGGCATTCTATCCTTGGGACATACTCTGAAGAATGCTATGAAAAATGCCGTAAGGTTCATGCATTTATTAGCGTTTCTCCTGAGAACATTTACCCACCACAGTAGCCCCCACCTATCCACAAAGGAGATGTTCCAAGACCCCAGTGGATGCCTGAAACCAGACAGTACCAAACCCTATAAAGACTACGCTATTTTCCTGCACATACATACCTATGGTGAAGTTCAGTTTATGAATTAGGTACAGTAAAAAATAAATAACAACAATAATAAAATAGAACAATTATAACAACATAGTGTAATAAAAGTTACCACACACTGAGACTATAACTTTTGCAGTGTGAGGTGTGACAGCAGAATTAGCATGTATTTATTTTTCCTTCTTCACAATTTCATGAATAAATTTGTTCTTACCATAGACCTTAGCAACCTCAGCCTACCTTTTTCGTTATGTTTAGAACTTTCACCTTTTCACTTGGAGCTTCTCTTTGATATATCTGAATTACTAGCATCACTACTTTTATGTATGGCAGCCATTATTAAGTAAAATAAGGGCTACTAAAATACAAGCACCGTATTACCATGAGCTGATCTGACAGCTCAGATGGCTCCCAAGTGACTGACAGGTAAGCAACATATACAGCATGGATCTGCTGGACCAAGGGATGAGGCAGGTCCTGGGTGGAACGGTGCAAGAGTTCATCATGCTTCTCAGAACAGGAAGCAATTCAAAACTTACAAATTGCTTATTTCTGAAATTTTCTATTTAATAGTTTCAAACCATGGGAAATTGGGAAATTAAAACTGCAAAAATCAAAACTGCAGATAAAGAGGAACTACTGCATATCTCTTATTCATAATACTTCATCAAGGAAAAATAAATGGACACCTGATAACCAAGAAATATTTACTTCCTATGGGCAATTACCTTTAAACCATGCAAAGCATATAAAAGTTCACATTTCTCTATTACGACTGCCAAAAATTTGAAAACAAAGTTTGCAGCTCAAATGCAGTAATTACGTAAGATGTTATGGCTTTAAATATGCTATAAATACTCAACCCTAAGAACTTGTCATGGTCCAATAGTTAATATATCACTGTGCCAATTTTGTTCCAATCCTGATCATCTATTCTGAGGCTATTTTCCTCTGATTTCTTAACTATTTAAACTTTTCTTTTTCACTGGAAGGCTTACACATCTCTTTTAATTCCCTGGGAAAAAATAAGAACTAAACAATCAACTCACCTGTAACATGGTCATTTTCTGCTGCTGTACGAGATGATCAGCAAGGCTGAGACGGGTTCTACTGTGCGTCTCTTCTGCTTCTGCCCCAAAACTGTGGAGTGAGGGCTTGGCTAGGTCTTCTACACTGAGAATGAATTCCTGGTTCCAGCAACAACTTTTTTATCTCACATGAGCACGCTTATTTGTAGGGACCAGGATCTGTGGACTTTGGGAGAAATGTACTTCAACCGGTATATTCACATTGCACACTAAATCTTTTTCTGTCTTGCTAGGAACTTGGAATTAATGATCATCTAAGGCCAGAGGTATGCTCGCTATATAACTGAAACAGGGTTCTCAGGGAAACAGAATATAGTAAAATGGAACAGTGGAAGCCTAGGTCTCTGCAAACAGATAAGGAAATATCAGAAATAAAGTAACTGTGAGATTCACTCAATATTCACTGTGAACGCCGAAATGCAAGTCAGTCTAACAGGTGCTGTTAGGAAAATACAGTTTATACGATTTGTATGAAAACAGATCTGAGTTTCAATCAACTTTTTTCCTTTACCAGTTAGATGACTTTTGGCAAAAACAAATTTCACCATTCTGATGACTTTTGGCAAAAACAAATTTCACCATTCTGAGCATAGTTTCCTATCAAAATCTTCTATTAATATATCCTTAACTTATGTCTGCCAATTCTATCCATTTCAGAAGGAAATGGGTTAAAATCTCACAATATGACTAGATTAGTCAGTTTTTCCTTATAATTCTGCTGATGTTTGGATTATATGCTTATGGCTATATTGTTTGATGCATCATGGTTAAATAGAGGGTTTTAAAACATCATTGTGTAACAATGCTTCATACCCCAAATAATGCTTTTTGCCTTAAAATCTATTTTATCTTAGACGAAGTCTGCAACATCAGCATTCTTTCTTTTTTTTTTCTTTGGTAGGGTCTTGCTCCCTCACCCAGGCTGGCATGCAGTGGCACAATCATAGCTCACTGCAACTTTGAACTCCGGGCTCAAGGGATCCTCCTGCCTCAGCCTCCCAAGTAGCTGGGACTACAGGTTTGTGTGCCTCCATCCCCAGTTAACTGTTTTTGTATTTTTTTTTTTTTTGGTAGAGACAGGATCTCACTATGCTGCCCAGGATAGTCTCGAACTCCTAGGCTCAAGTGATCCTCCCGCCTCAGCCCCGCAAAGTGCTGGGATTATAGGCATAAAACACCACAACTGGCTTCAGCATTCTTTTGGTATTTACCTGGTATGTTATCATCTGTTCGACTACACTTAAAATCTCAGCATCATTATCTTTGTCCCTTATAAGCAGCTCAGAGCTCAAATGTATTGGTGTTTAAAAATAAATAAATAAATAAATAAATAAATCCAAATTGGCTGGGTGCGCTGGCTCACACCTGTAATCCCAGCACTTTGGGAGGCCAAGGCGGATGGATCACCTGAGGTCAGGAGTTCGAAACCAGCCTGACCAACATGATGAAACCCTGTCTCTATTAAAAATACAAAAATAAACCGGGCGTGGTGGCACGCATCTATCTGTAAGCTTAGCTACTTGGGAGGCTGAGGCAGGAGAGTTGCTTGAACCTGGGAGGTGGAGGTTGCAGCGAGTGGAGATTGTGCCACTGGACTCCAGCCTGGGACAACAAAAGTGAAACTTCATCTCAAAAAAAAAAAAAAAATCCAAACCAACAGTCTGTCTTTTAACTGACAAATTGAATACATTTAATGCTTATTGTGGTTATTGTTTTTTTCCCCCTCCTTTCTTGCCTTCAAAGCCTCGATTTCTGTATTTGCTACAATGGTGAGGATAAAGTGGACCTCACAATGGGAGTCTAAGAAACAAAAGAGGTATTAAAAGGAAAGCGACTTGGGCCTTGTAATAACTGTTACAGCTAACGTTCCAGTGCTTTCTATATGTGAGACAATATACTAAGCATTTTAAGTTTAACTCTTACGCACAACCCTATGAGGTGTTTAACATAATCTCCGTTTTACAAAGAGAAAACTGGGACAATGAGTGATCGTAAAATGTGCCTGTGATTGTACATTTAGTAAGTAGCAAAATTCAAATGTTAATTCTCTATCCTGCTACATTCAAAGCATGTACTACTAAAGTCATATCGTCATTTGAGCGTATCTACATGTACAAACACACAACATAAATCCTGGAGTCAGCTCCTATTTCCATGCACACATTCAGTCACTAATTCCCACAAAAACACAAATGAAGGACGGCCTGCCTCAACCCTGTACCACACTAACAAGCAGCACTTTAACTTGTTTTTTGTGGTTCAAACTTCAGTGCCAACTCAGAAACACACAGCAGTTTCTCCCAGTTATACAAGAAATGACTCCTTTATACCTTAAATTGTGATAATACATAAATCTTAGAACAGAAGCTGGCACACAGTCACACTAAACATATATTAGCTATAATTATTATTATAAAAGTAAAATATGATGGCAAAACATAAAAAATGTACACAAGCTAAATAAGAACTATTATCTATGATCTCACCACAGGTAACCATTCTTGAGATGGTGGACACTATTGTGATATTTTTCATAAAATGGAAGCATAGGGTCATATTTAAAAACTGTTTTTGTTTTTTTCCCATTATGTGAAGAACATCTTTCCAGGTCAATAACCTTATTTCTGTAAGATATCAACAACTTATATAAAATAATGAAAAAGTAAAATCCTACTCATAATTGAAAAAAAGTCATAAAATATGTAGGAATATCAAGACCCATATGAAGCATACTAAAAACACCAATGAAAACTATAAAAATAGAATTAAAGAAATTTATAATTCGATTTTATTTTGGGATAGGAAGACTTCATATTGTGAAGATAATTTGACCTCAAATGATTTATATAACTCATTCAACTCCACTCAGAATCTCAAAATTCTGAAGTTTACGTGTAAGGAAAAAGGTTCAAGAACAGTTTGAACACTTTTTTTTTTTTTTTTGAGACAGGGTCTTACTGTGTTGTCCAGGCCGAAGCGCAATGGCATAACCATAGCTCACTGCAGCCCTGAACTCCTGGGCTCAAGTGATCCTCCCACCTCAGCCTACAGAGTAGCTGGGGCTACAGGCATACCCTACCACACCTGGCCTGGACGCTTTTGGAAACACAAAATAATGAATGTGAACAGGCCTACTGTAATACATATAAATTATAATAATTATAACATCTGACAGTGGCTTCAGAGAGGTTATACAGATGAAAAAAGCAGAACTGTCTATGCAAGAGTCAGCATGTAATAGATGTAGCACTTCAAAGCCATGAGTAAAACTAAATTATTTAATGCATACGAGAATATTTGAAAGGAAATAAAGGTAGCTATTTCATACAACTACTTCCAGATGGATTAAATTTTTAAATAATGGAAACCCTAAGAATGTCTAAAAAAAAAAAAAAAACCACAGGTGAATGAATATATGCATAATTTGAGGGGAGATGTCGCCACATGATACAAAAGACAAAAGTCATTTAAAAAAATGTAAAACAGTCAATAAACGTAACCATTAAAAAATACAGGGCCAGGCATGGTGGCTCACACCTGTGAGCCCAGCGCTTTAAAAGACTCTTTCGACACCGGCAGAGCCAGGCTGCGGGCGGCTGCGGTCCAGCAGGGCAGCCGCGCCTCAGGGCCACGGCTCGGCAACGGCGCTGGCCCGCGGTGGAGGCCGAACGCACCCGAGGCCCCCGCCAGCGCCTCCACGCCCGCCTGAAAGGACGCCCAGGAGCGGCGCCTCCGGAAAGGCCGTGCCCGCCCCACAGCCCAGAACCCGCGCGGCTCCGCGGCCCACGGCATCTTCACGAGCCGGCCCAGCCCCACCCCGCCCCAGCCCCGAGTCCGCGCGCGGACGTCCAGGACCTTGAAGCCGAAGCCCTCCGCGGCCACTCCCGCGCGCCTCCCCCGCCATCCCTGGAGCCCCCAGCGCCGGTCCCGCATTAAACGCACTGAACTCACAAAAGACGCCGCCGCCGAGTCGCGCTCGAGCACGCGCGCCCGCGGCCCCGCGATCACGTGACGCCGCCCGTTCCCGCGCCCCGCGCACGCGCCGGAGCCGCCGGCCTTTGTGCGCTCCCGCGCGGCTCCGAACGGGCCGGGACGAGTAGGGGACTGCACACGAGCACACGCGCACACGCGCACACGCGCACACTCCCCTCTCACGTGGCAGCGAAGGACAAAGAGGAAGAAAGGGCCGCCAGCAAGCTTTGCCACGAGTGCATATGCGCATGCGCGAAGGGCGGAGCCACTGCGAACTCAACTTCCCAGGGTGCCCCGCATCCGGAAGTGCCTGTCGCCTGGAGACGCAGTGACGCCAAACTGGCTCACACGGTTTTCTGAGAAACATGAAGGGAAACCGAATCCACCAATACTCTTTTTTTTTTTTTTTTTTTGAGACGGAGTCTCGCTCTGTCGCCCAGGCTGGAGTGCAGTGGCGCGATCTCGGCCCACTGCAACCTCCGCCTCCCGGGTTCAAGCAATTCTGCTGCTCAGCCTCTCGAGTAGCTGGCACTACAGGCTCCCGCCGCCACGCCCGGCTAATTTTTTGTATGTTAGTAGAGACGGGGTTTCACCGTGTTGCCCAGGCTGGTCTCGAACTTCTGAGCTCAGGCAATCCGCCCGCCTCGGCCTCCCAAAATGCTAAGATTACAGGCGTGAGCCACCGCGCCCGGGCCACCAATACTTTAAAAAGACAATTGGTTTGACTTCAGTTGAGGAAACCAGAAAAAAAAAAAATATATTTACGGAAAGAAGCTAAGAATTAACAGAAAAAAAGTAAAGCTGATCCATAACTCGAGTGGTAGGGAGAATTATAGGTAAGTCACGATGCTTATGCAAGAGAGATGACTCCGGGGAGATGGAGGAGAGGAGAGAGATGAAAAAAGAGAAATAACCACAAACATAGGAAATTGAACGTGGAATCTTAAAAAGGCAAACTCATAGAAACAGTGGAAGTGTGGTCACCAGAGGTCAGGTGGCAAGAGTGGGAAATGAGATGTTGGTCAGATGTTTTAAAAAGAGAACAAACTTGCAGTTATAACATGAATAAGTTCTGGAGACCTAATGGGCAGCATGGTGACTACAGTTTCTAATGTATCGTGTATTTGAAATTCACTTAGAGTAAGTGAAATACTCTCATCACACATACCCGAAGGGTAACTATGTGAGGTGATGGATACATTCATTAGCTGGATTGTGTCAGTCTCTTCACAATGATATATCAAAAGATCCTGTTGTCACCTTGAATAGATACAATTTTATTTAATTTTTTCTTAAACATTTTATTGATGTTATAGAGGGATTTCTTTTGTTTGCATTTTTCCAGCCACTGGGAGAGTGGCTGAGTACTGAGCCTATCACTACTTGGATGATACAGGTAAGACTCCAGATTCAGCTTCCAAGTACTAGAGTTCCTCTAAAGTGCCACAATCAAGCCGGCCTTCATTTACATTTCTACTGAACATGGCAATGCCCACCGGTATCTCTGAAGTGTAATTGCATCTTAGGTTGGCATTTCTCCAAGTAAAGCAGCTGTTTGGAATTGAATGCTCCCCTTCTTTTTTGTCTTATAAACTGAACTGCATCTTCGTGCTTAATTCCATATTCAGTCAAAGCAAGTGCCGCCAGCACAGGTGCCCTTCCCAATCCCACAACACAATGCACTGCCATGCAGCAATCTGGCTTTTCATGCCATTTGGTGTTTAACAGGTTTAGCCAATCATCTGCTATCTGATTAGGTGGTGGAGCTTCGTCGTCAAATGACCAATCAAAAATGTGGATTCCTTGTTTTTCAACTGGAACTTTACCAAATGTAGCATCACAAACTCAAACCAAAAGTGTCACTCCACACTTCTCACATTCCTCTGTGAACCTGTTGCAGTGGCACTGGTAGACTTGTGGGTTATGAGAAAATGCGTGTTCCTGTAGATCTCCACAGGGGCTGGACAGTCAGTCCATTCTGGCAAAGAAAAAGTGTGAGCATGTGTGTGAGTAATGGGGAAAGTGAAAAGAAATTAATAAATCTTGAAATGTTTCACAGCAGAAAACTTTTTAATCTTTTATTTTTAGATCACTAGACTGCCTATTATTGATCAGTGTTTTTTTCGACTTAACTTGTCTATTCCTTATGAAGCTACTATCTTCAAGATAAGCAGAATTGTTCAGAACCCGCTGGAATCCAACCTCAATTTAGGCCTCAATTTCTTTTTTTTTTTTTCTTTTTTTTTTTTTTTTTTTTGAGACGGAGTCTTGCTCTGTCGCCCAGGCTGGAGTGCAGTGGCCGGATCTCAGCTCACTGCAAGCTCCGCCTCCCGGGTTTACGCCATTCTCCTGCCTCAGCCTCCCGAGTAGCGGGGACTACAGGCGCCCGCCACCTCGCCCGGCTAGTTTTTTGTGTTTTTAGTAGAGACGGGGTTTCACTGTGTTAGCCAGGATGGTCTCGATCTCCTGACCTCGTGATCCGCCCGTCTCGGCCTCCCAAAGTGCTGGGATTACAGGCTTGAGCCACCGCGCCCGGCCTTAGGCCTCAATTTCTGCAGATAGACACCTCCGGACTCCAAAAAATCCAACGACATACAAAGCTTAAGCAGCCTTTATTACCTTTAGTTCAAGTTAAAAGTGTAGGTCACTTTCCACTTGTGCTTAGTTGATGCTTAATTTTACTGGAATCGCTAAAAGAAATATACTTGCGGCCGGGCGCGGTGGCTCAAGCCTGTAATCCCAGCACTTTGGGAGGCCGAGACGGGCGGATCACGAGATCAGGAGATTGAGACCATCCTGGCTAACATGGTGAAACCCCATCTCTACTAAAAAATACAAAAAACTAGCCGGGCGAGGTGGCGGGCGCCTGTAGTCCCTGTTACTCGGGAGGCTGAGGCAGGAGAATGGCATGAACCCAGGAGGGGGAGCTTGCAGTGAGCTGAGATCTGGCCACTGCACTCCAGCCGGCGACAGAGCGAGACTCTGTCTCAAAAAAAAAAAAAAAAATATATATATATATATATATATATATATATATTTGCAATTTTTTTTTTAAAGGTATCTATTTCTGAGGCCAGTCTTGGTATCTCGAGTTTTCACGGCAGTGTTGGTGACAGCACGTAGAACCTCAAAGCTCATTTGTCGGTGAAAATGCTGTGCTCAGCCTGGCAGAAATCTGCTACCACACTCAGAGTCACCATAAATGTGCAACATCACAAAAAAGTGCTGGTGTTCTAGGGACTGGGCATTGGAGTTGGGGATGGCTGCCCCAGCCTCTGTACACAACACCTGGCCTGGTGGATCCAGAGTTAGTCTTGCTGCCCAGCTGCCACTCTAGCCACTCCCTAGACACAATTTTAAATTGTCAGATATACCTTTAGTAAAGCTGAAAACACAATTCCAGAGGAATTAAAAGAAGGAAATTTTTCTATTTATTAAACAGCATAAAGATACCAAAATTGATGAATGTATGGTTTGAAAAGAAACCTCAGACAAAACTTAAGATTATGCACGCATAAATATTGAGAAGTTATTAACAGACAGAAGCTGGCAGTGCATTGCAAAAATATACTATAAGCAAATGGATTCTATTCTAGAAACACAAGGTTGATCAGAAAACCTACTAATATTACCATCGCAGTAACTTAAGGGGAAAATAAAATCACTTCAATTACATGAAAAAATTAACTTTAAGATATATTTTAGATTTTACAAAAATAGCAAATTTGTTTGCTACCTTAACATGATAAAAAAAAAAAAAAAATAGGATTTTAACCATAAAGCCAGTGTGCTGCTTAATGGTAGAACCTTAGGAGAAGTAAGGAACAAGGTATGGATACTGACTTAGATCAGGATTTTTAAAAATTGGACTGATACTAGAAATGCAGAAACTGCAGATATCGAGTTTCAGTGGTTACTGCTGACGTACACACATTTCTGTACCACTGGGGGGTTGTTTCTTAAGTTGTCCATTTTTTTAATGCATGGGAGGCATATGGAAAGGCAGAGGTTTGCTGACTTCCAGGAAAAAGGAAATTAAGAAACCAGCTTAACCTGCGGCTAAGTGCAGTGGCTCACACCTGTAATCCCAGCACTTTGGGATGCTGAGGCAGGAATGTCGCTTGAGGCTGGGAGTTCAAGACCAGCCTGGGCAACATGGTGAGACTCCCATCTCTACAAAAAAAAATTTTGAATTCAAAAACAAGAAACCCACTTAACCTGGGATAAGGTCTTGCCTACTGCCCTGCTTAGAGTAAGAGTCACCCTAGAAGCAAGCTCCAATTAGGCCCCTATGAAATGCTTTATGAGAGACCCTTCCTTAAAACTAAATTTTGTTAAAATTCCTAAAACAGTCATATTGTAGAAGAACTAGATACCAAAAAATATGTACAGTCTGGCCAGGTGCAAGGGCTCAGGCCTGTAATCCCAGCACTTGGGGAGGCCAAGGTGGGCAGATCATGAGGTTAGGAGTTCAAGACCAGTCTGGCCAACATAGTGAAACCCCATCTCTACTAAAAATACAAAAAGTAGCCAGGTATGGTGGTGTGCACCTGTAATCCCAGCTACTCGGGAGGCTGAGGCAGGAAAATCGGGTGAACCTGCGAAGCAGAGGTTGCAGTGGCAGAGATTGCACCACTGCACTCCAGCCCAGGCGACAGTGTGAGACTCACTCTAAAATATACATATATTTATATTTAAATTTATATATTATTTATATATTAATATATTTAAAATTTTCTTATCCATCTATTATTTTATCCATCCAAAATAAATAAATATATACATACGCACACACACACACACACACAGTCTCCGGGTGCAACTTTGTTCCTGTGTATGTTCTTTGTTCCTATAAATGTTATTTTACGGTGCCTTAGCCCAGGAGACCAAGTACCCCTTCAAATCTGGAAAAATCACAACCCTGAGGACCAAATACAGCCCAAATAGAATGGACCCTTATGAAGTTCTCCTGGTAACCCATTCATTCATAAAGTTAAAAGGAGTCAAGCCCTGGGTTCATCAATCACTAGTAAAGATTGTTCCTGTCCACTGCACTCCAGCCTGGGTGACTCCAATGAAAAAGTAGTATCTGATAATATTTAAAACTCTCCTCAGCCCCTCATTACACAGGTTATACTTACCACAGACAACAGGAAGCAGTAGGGCCAAGTCACCCAAATCCCAAATGGCTGTAGAAGCCCACAACTAATTTCTCCACCCAGGAATACACTTGTGAACCCCTAACTGATCTTCAGTTACTTTTCAGGAAAAAAAAAAAAAAAAAAGTGCAAGGGCTCTTGGATCTCCAGATAAAGGAAAAGCCATTTATCCATATTTTCATTCCTTTTAGAGTCTAAAACCAGCCTCTGCCTGATCAAACTAGAGGGCCAGAAGCAGATGGCAGCTGAAGGAAACAGCTCACTCAAGATGCCAACCAGGCCTCTGTTAATGCCATCATGGATAAGATCTATTTTTGAGGGTTTAATTAAGTTAGGAACTATAGTTGTATGTATGTTGGGATTCCTTTTCCTTCTTGTCAAGGTACAGATGGAGCAGAGCTATCTTGTATGTCAGTAGCCCCACTCATGCATTCTTGGTACTCAGACCTGCGCGCCTTGAAAGCATGAAGTAGCTAGAATGGTCATCACCCCACTTCCCTCAATATTGAGGAGTGCACAAAAAGGGGGGTACCTGTAACTGTGGGACCAGCTCAAACAAATTAACCATTTCTTAAGTCGTTGCAGGTAAATACAGAGCCAAAATTGCCTTGGCACATGCAATGCAAAAAGCTTTAAATTCTGATTGTTATCATCACCAGCCTGGCAGGCCAGCTGCATTGGCATCATCTGGGTCTAGCTGGAAATGCCATAAAAACTTGACCCACCTTGGCCAGGCGCGGTGGCTCACACCTGTAATCCCAGCACTTTGGGAGGCCAAGGCGGGTGAATCACAAAGTCAGGAGCTCGAGACCATCCTGGCTAACACAGTGAAACCCCGTCTCTACTAAAAAATACCAAAAAGTTAGCCAGACATGGTGGTGGGCGCCTGTAGTCCCAGCTACTCGGGAGGCTGAGGCAGGAGAGTGTGAACCCGGGAGGTGGAGCTTGCAGTGAGCCAAGATCGCACCACTGCACTCCAGGCTGGGCGACAGAGCGAGACTCCGTCTCAAAAAAAAAAAAAAAAAACTCCGTCTCAAAAAAAAACAAAACAAAACAAAACACTTGACCCATCCCCTGATCACAGAGACAGATCTGAGCATTGCCTCCTGTCTCCTTGCCAGTTGACTTGGTATAAAGCTTTTTCTTTCCTCCAAAGAGGGAACCATAATGTTGGCTTCTGTGGGTGTCATAAAGTAAGCCTATTGCTCAGTAACAAACATATCTTTCCATTTTTTAGTTTTTCTTTTCACTTTTTTTTTTCCTTTTTTTTTTTTGAGACGGAGTCTCACTCTGTCGCCCAGGCTGGAGTGCAGTGGCGCAATCTTGGCTCACTGCAAGCTCCACCTCCCGGGTTCCGGCCATTCTCCTGCCTCAGCCTCCCGAGTAGCTGGGACTACAGGCGCCGCCACCTCGCCCGGCTAGTTTTTTGTATTTTTAGTAGAGACAGGGTTTCACCGTGTTAGCCAGGATGGTCTCGATCTCCTGACCTCGTGATCCACCCACCTCAGCCTCCCAAAGTGCTGGGATTACAGGCATGAGCCACCGCACCCGGCCCATTTTTTAGTTTTTCTTTTACAAACTTTAAAACATTATTGTATTCATAATTTCTCAGTTTATATATAGTTTTCAGAAGATTTATTCCCAGACAGTTCTCTTTTTTTTTTTTTTTTTTTTTTTTTGAGACAGAGTCTCGCGCTGTCGCCCAGACTGGAGTGCAGTGGCCGGATCTCAGCTCACTGCAAGCTCCGCCTCCCGGGTTTACGTCATTCTCCTGCCTCAGCCTCCTGAGTAGCTGGGACTACAGACGCCGCCACCTCGCCCGGCTATTTTTTGTATTTTTTAGTAGAGACGGGGTTTCACCGTGTTAGCCAGGATGGTCTCGATGTCCTGACCTCGTGATCCGCCCGTCTTGGCCTCCCAAAGTGCAGGGATTACAGGCTTGAGCCACCGCGCCCGGCCAGTTCTCATTTTAAATTTAACATTTTATAAGATATATTTCTAAGTAGCTTCTCATTTCTATTGCTATAATGAATATGAGGGTTTTTTATGGCATTTTTTTGTTTGTTTGTTTGTTTTTGAGATGGAGTCTCGCTCTGTCACCCAGGCTGGAGTGCAATGGCACGATCTCAGCGCACTGCAACCTCTACCTCCAAGGTTCAAGCGATTCTTCTGTCTCACCCTCCCAAGTAGCTGGGATTATAGGTGCTCGCCACCAAGCCTGGCTAATTTTTTTGGTAGTTTTGTAGAGACGGGGTTTCACCATGTTGGCCAGGCTGGTCTTGAACTCCTGACCTCAGGTTATCCACCCGCCTCAGCCTCCCAAAGTGCTGGAATTACAGGCGTGAGCTGCCATACCCAGCCTATAGTGTTTTCTTATTGGATGTTGGTGGAGTCACGGACTGAATGTGCCCCTTAAGTCATATATTGAAGCCCTAACCCCCGGTGTTGCTGTATTGGGAAGTGGAATCTCTAAGAAAATAATTAAGGCTAAATAAGTTCATGAGAGGCCCGGAGTGGTGGCTCACACCTGTAATCCCAGCACTTTGGGAGACCAAGGCAGGTGGATTACCTGAGCTCAGGAGTTCGAGACCAGCCTGGCCAACATGGTGAAACCCTGTCTCTACTAAAAATACAAAAATTAGCGGGCGTGGTGGTGGATGCCTGTAATCCCAGCTCGGGAGACTGAGGCAGGAGAATTGCTTGAACCTGGGAGGCAAAGGCTGCAGTCAGCCAGTTGCGCCATTGCACTCCAGCCTGGGCAACAAGAGTGAAACTCTGTCTCAAAAAAAAAAAAGAAAAAAAAAGATGTTATGGGATCTTTGGGGTGTCACTTTTCTTGTCAGAAACCTCTGTGGCCGGAGGCACCTTTGCTCGAGTTTTGCTCAGGCCCGCTGGGCTCATTCTGCCCCCTTGGCCTAGCACATTGTGCTGAGCTCACACTGCCAGCCCAGATCCCACACCTCTAAGGGAGACCGTGAGGCAGGCGTGGAGCAGCAAGGGGTGTGTGAGCAAGCATGGGATTCAGCCCCTGCATCGACATGCTGGCTGCTGCTGTGGGGCAGGCAGCTCCAGGTGCTGGCATGGGTGCCAGCTCTCTGTGGGGCTGCGGCTGGACCCGGCACACCACAAGCAGCTTCCATGGCTGGCACTGGAGAATGCGGTGTTGCCCAGAAGCTTGGAGACCCCAAAAACTACAGGGCCTCAAAGAGGAAGTCACAGCCCTGGCTCAAAGATCTCCCAGGTCTGGGCTCCTCAAAGGGCTGAAGCTCTTCTCTCTCTTCACCCACAATGTGGCGAGCAAGGGGCACGTTTCAGCACTGTGTGTGTTACAGCTCTTTCAGCCTTGCCATTCAGCGGGTCCTGAGTTCTTGTTCTGCGACCAGAAGGAAGGAGGTAGGCAGACAAGTGAGGGTGAGCAAGATGAAGAGGAGCTTTGGTGAGTGCTAGAACAGCTCCGAGGAGACCGCAGGGAGCAGCTCCTATCTGCAGCCAGCGTGTCCCGCGGTGTTTAGCTCCTGGCACAGAGGGTAGCTCTTCTCTGCAGCTGGTTGTCCTGACCAGGGCTCAGCTCTCAGCAGAGAGGAGGCCCTAAAGCGAGTGGCCCCTCTCTGCAGGCAGATGGTCCCACTGTCTGTTCAGCTCTGGCTGAGCCTGGGGCTTGTACGGGGCTGAGAGAGGAGGCAGTGCTCGCCGATTGGTTCATGGGCGGCCATGGGCGGCCAGGAAAAGGAACCTAAGTTCCCACCCCGGGTTCGTGGGACTGGCATCCTGGCCCCCCAGTCTTCAGGCCTCCCTTGGACTGCAGCTGGGGCCTCGCCAGGGACCCGCCCCCTTCCTCCCAGGAGCCTGTCTCCTGTCACTGTGCGCTCAGGCTGCTTGCACCAAGGGGCACCTGTAGGCCAGCGCCGAGCTGCCCTCAGGCCCGCCCTGGCCTCGCCGTTGCACTCTTTGGTACCCGAAGTCTGGCGGGTCTGAGGCGGCAGGAGGCTGGTGTGTCAGCTCCGCCCTGAGCATGTGCAAACCCGGCTGGGCTGTGACTGTGCCTGAGCTCAACTCCAACCCCGCTCCAAGACTGGGCTGGGTGCTGGGAGCAGGAAGAGGCCAGGCAGCGGGAGGAGATCCCCCCGAGCCTGTCGGGGGAGGGGTCCTACCCGAGCCTGAGGGTGCAGAGTTCAGAGATGCCCGGGTCCTGCGCCTGGAGAGCAGGGCTCCGGCCTGCTTTGTGCAATGGGCAGGCAGCCCTGGCCGCAGCCTCCTGGCAGCCTGGGGTGGGGGCTGCAGGTCCTCACTGGGCCCCTCTCTGCCCGATCACGGGTGGCCCAGCCTGGCCCTATCGCAGTGGCTTCCAGGGAAGCAGGCTCTGGAGGGGCTCCTGCTTGTCCCTGGCTCCTGCCAGCTCCGTGGAGCACAGCATCCTCGGGTCCAGCTCTGCTTCCTCCCCGTGCCCTCCCTGCAGTGGCGGCAGGTGAGAGCAGCCATGGGGGACCAGGGGCCGGGGAGCGGGTACCACGCAGCCACACAAGGGTGAAGGCAGGGCATCAGCTGCCTCTGCGACACAGGGCGGGAGACCCACTGCTGCCCCCACAGCCGCTCCTGCCGCTGCTGCCGGCCTGATGGCAGTGGCCACTCTGGATAGCCTGCCGCTGCCATCAGAGAACACACACTCGCTCTCTGAGCTCCCACTGAGGAAAGGCCGTGTGAAGACAGTGAGAAGGCAGCCATCTGTAAGTCAGGGAGACAGCCCCAACCAAAACCCATCATGCTAAGCCTGGGCAACATAGCAAGACCTGTCTTAAAACATAAAAATAAATTGGCCAGGTGTGATGGTGGTTGCCTATAGTCCCAACTACTTGGGAGGCTGAGGCAGGAGGATCACCTGAGTCCAGGAGTTCGAGGCTGCAGTGAGCTATGATTGCAGTGCTGCTCTCCAGCCTAGGAAACGGCGTCAAACCCCATCTCTTAAAACACTCATGAATTAAATACAAACTTCTTAAACGTATCTTGCTGACACACTGATTGCAGACTTGTAGCCTCCAGAATTGTGAGAAAATAAATTGTTTAAGCTACCCAGTCTGTAATAGTTTCTTCTAGCAGTCTGCGTAGACTAAGACGAACAGTAAACAGCAACAGTATTAATACATACCTTGGAACAATGCTGAAGTCACTTCTTAGATCTGTATTAGTCAGAGAGACAGAACCAATAGGCTAGAGAGGTAGACGAACAGATGTGTGGGAGGGGATTCACTATGGGAATTGGCTCGTGGGATTACAGAAGGTGATTAGTGTCCTTATAAGAAGTCCCACAGATGTGCAATTGCAAGCTGGAAAATCTGAGAAGCTGGTAGAGTGGCTCAGTCCAAGTACCAAGGCCTCAAAACCAGGGAAGCCAGTGGCTTAACTCTCAGCTGGAGGCTGAAGGCCTGGGGACCTTGGGTTCTGATGTTGAAGGGCAGAAGAAGATGGTGTCTCTGCTCCAGGAGAGAGTGAAATCACCTCTTATCAGCCTTTTTCTTCTGTCTGGGCCCTCAACAGATTGGACAGTGCCCGTTCTCACTGGGTGAGGGTGGATCTTCCTTACTCTACTGATTCAAATGCCAGTCTCCTCTGGAAGAGCCCCACAGGCATACCCAGAAGTAATATTTTGCCAGCTATCTGGGTATCCTTTAATCCAGTCAAACTGACACCTAACATTAATCATCACAAGATCTTGCTTGCAAACAACCAAAAATATTTCTCTTTCTTTCCAGTCCAATATACCTCTTAATCTTCATTCCTTGTCTTACCACTAACATGAGACCACCACTTCTGTTGTCCTTCCCAGCTTCTCCCCCACCTCCCCTTTTCCCTAGTTTATGAAAAGAGAGAAGGGGGAAAGTAGAAAGTTGCAAAGAAACAGAAGATAAATAGCTAGACAACCTTGGCACCACCACCTGGCCCTGGTGGTTAAAATAATAATAATATTAACCCCTGACCAAAACTACTTGTGTTATCTGTAAATTCCAGATATTGTAGGAGAAAGCACCGTAAAACTTTTTGTTCTGTTAGCTGATGCATGTAGCCCCCAGTCACGTTCCTCACACCTGATTTATCACGACCCTTTCACGTAGACCCCTTAAAGTTGTAAGCTCTTAAAAGGGCTAGAAATTTCTTTTTCGGGGAGCTCAGCTCTTAAGACGTGAGTCTGCCAGCGCTCCCAGCCGAATAAAAAACCTCTTCCTTCTTTAATCTGGTGTCTGAGAAGTTTTGTCTGTGGCTCGTCCTGCTGTATCACATTGGTTAGGACCCCAGCTCAATGCCAGGGAGAAATAATGAGAAAGAGTGATGATCTCAGTGGTTCCTCATTTTAATTATACTGTTTGTAAGGTTCTGCTTGAAGTATGTTTGCTGAGAGGTTTATCATGAGAAAAGGGTGTTGCATTTTATTCTGAGTTTCTTAAGAATTTTATAACAAAGAATTGCTCCAATTTATTGAATATAAATAATTTACTTATATAGTTTATTTTTCTTAAACTATATAAGTACTTATGTTTCATATCACCCTATTTCTACATTATCTGGTTAAAATGGTAAATAAACTTTAATATTGAATTATCTTTGACATTTATTTATAAAGTTGAACTAGCCAGGTGCAGTGGCTCACACCTGTAATCCCAGCACTTTGGGAGGCCAAGGCGGGCAATCACTTGACATCAAGAGTTCGAGACCAGCCTGGTCAACAGAGTGAAACCCCGTCTCTACTAAAAATACAAAAATTAGCCAGGCTGGTGGCAGGTGCCTGTAATCTCAGCTACTTGGGAGGCTGAGGCACAATAATCACTTGAACCTTGAAGGCGGAGGTTGCTGTGAGCTGAAATTATGCCACTGCACTCCAGCTGGGGTGACAGAGTGAGACTCTGTACCAAAAAAAAAAAAAAGTTGAACTATATGAAGTTGTCCTTTTTGTGGCTTGGTCCAGTCACTCTTCTACATAACAGAACACCTCAAAATTTAGTGACTTATTATTTTAACTTGATTACCTAAAAAAAGAGTGACTTATTGGCCGGGCACGGTGGCTCACGCCTCTAATCCCAGCACTTTGGGAGGCCAAGGCAGGTGGATCATGAAGTCAGGAGTTCAAAACCAGCCTGCCCAAGATGGTGAAACCCCATGTCTACTAAAAGTACAAAAATTAGCCAAGTATGGTGGCAGGCACCTGTAATCCCAGCTACTCAGGAGGCTGAGAACTGCTTGAACCTGGGAGGAGGTTGCAGTGAGCCAGAATCGTGCCACTGCACTCCAGCCTGGGCAACAGAGTGAGACTCCATCTCAAAAAAAAAAAAAAAAAAAAAAAAAGTGACTTATGATATCTAAGAGTTTCCTGGGTCAGGAATTCAAGACAGGCTCAGCTAGGCAGCTTTTTCTAAGGCTAGATCTAGAAGAGAAGGGGCTGGAATGCCTGGGGGTGCTTTAAGCATCCCTCACTCTTGATGTAGTCTGTGTGAGACCTAGTTTGGGCTTTCTTACCACAGGGCAGCTCAGGGCCATTGGCTGCCAAGGGGTGCAAGAGTGTGAATTCCAGTGACAAGGTGGAAGCTGCATCACCTTTTACGACCTAGCTCTGGAAGTTACACAGCTTCACCTCTGCTGCATTCTTTTTTGCTTTTTAAAATAGAAACAGGGTTTCATGGTGTTTCCCAGGCTGGTCTCAAACTCCTGGGCTCAAGCAATTTTCCCGCCTTGGCATCCTGAAGCTCTGGGATTACAGGTGTGAGCCACTGCACCTGGCCTATTGCTGCTGCATTCTCTCGGCTACAGGCAAATTACAAGTCAACCCAGGTTCAAGGAGCTGGCGTCGACCTCAACTCTCATGGGAGAAACGGCAGTCACAGTGTAGAAGAGAATGTGCGGTAAGAGATACTGTTTTTGCCATGTTTGGAATTACCACGGTCGGCCCTCTCGCCGTAACAGTTCTCATCCCCCCCGCCCCCCGGCAAAGTATAGCCACCTCCCCGCCAAGATCCCAACGTCTCATCCCACTATGATATCAGATTGAAGACCAGGATCTCATCGTCAGACTCTGCTACAGGTGCAGACGGGGCTCTTGAGGATGCAGTTCCTGAGGTGCTATTTCTCCCAATCTGAATGCCTGTGAAATATGAGACAAGTTATTTTCATCTTATACACCCAGGACATAACAGTGGGGCAGACATAGAAAAACTGCTATCAATACTCCCATTCAAAAGTGGGGACAAGGCCGGGCGCGGTGGCTCACGCCTGTAATCCCAGCACTTTGGGAGGCCGAGGCAGGCGGATCACGAGGTCAGGAGATCAAGACCATCCTGGCTAACACGGTGAAACCCCGTCTCTACTAAAAACACAAAAAATTAGCCGGGCGAGGTGGTGGGCACCTGTACTCCCAGCTACTCGAGAGGCTGAGGCAAAAGAATGGCCTGAACCTGGGAGGCGGAGCTTGCAGTGAGCCAAGATTCCGCCACTGCACTCCAGCCTGGGCGACAGAGCAAGACTCCGTCTCAAAAAACAAACAAAACAAAACAAAACAAAAAAAGTGGGGACAAGAGGAGGCACACAGTAGTCACTGTTCCATAGAAATTCTTAAATCCTACTGGGCACCCATTACCAGTTCGGTGGTTAGGGTTTGGTTCTGCTTTCTTGGACTTCTCCACGGCTCTTTGCTTTACCCTCTGGATCTTAGTTCTGCTGTCTTGAGTCATCCATGGTTTCTCATAAAATGTGACCATGTTTGCAACTGAGTATCCTTCTCAACCTCCTTCCTGAGCAAAAAGGTTGAGAGTTCAAATACCTTTTTTGTAGTTTGTCCATATCTGTCAAGCTAGCATCACTGTTTTTAAAAACGTGTGGGATTTTTATCTCTGTGTACAATCCATCCCATTAGACAAAAGCCATACCCCAAAAATCTCTTAATAAGACTTTCTCTACCACGGGCTCTCTGTGGGCCTTGTGTGGGACCTCACCTTTAAAATTCTTGGCAGTTCTGTTGCTTATGAGAGAGGGTTCACAGAAGCATTCCCTCGAGTCCTTAGAAGCTCTTTTTGTTTATTCAATGAAGGGGGTCAGGAGATACCACATTAGACATTTCTGGAATCTTACACAAGGGTACTATAGCCAGTCTTGGATTGTGTCTTCTCCCTGAGGAGCTTTCTTACTTTGAGAATGCTTTACAAGCTGAAAAGACTGTTCTGGTCCATTTATTTCCCCCATGGAATGGTTCATTTTTTAGTTCTCTTTCCTCTCTCATTTTATTATAAGCAATGAGAAACCAGGTAGCATCCTGAACCCTGGGTCTAGAAAACACTTAGCTCTATCACTGAAGTGATGAGGTACACTTTCTATTTTCAGTTTACATTAAGTGACACTGTTGATAAACGTCCTGTCACTACATAAAAAAGTCTCATTTTCTCCATGTTTCAATAATGCTTTCCTTGTGTTCCTTCAAGCCCTCACCAGCAACCTCCTTGATGACTTTTAGACTCTGCTAATACCATCCCCAAAGCTCACTGAGTTTTACTGACATTTTACTCAAGGGCCTTTCAGATTCTGCTCATAATCCAGTGCCAAGGCCAGTGATGCATGTGAGTAGCACCCCACTTCCAACACTACATTCCAATCACTACTGTGGTCTAAAACATCACCTCAAAACATTATAGCACAAATGGCAACAAAGACGTTATTATCTCTGATGGTGTCTGTTTGTCAGGGATTCAGGAGAGGTTTGACTGAGCACTTCTGGGTCAGGATCTCTCATGGAGCCGGAAAGGCATGGAACGGGAGCATAAGGGGCTGGACAAGCATCTCTTTCTTTTTATGTCATCTCAGAGCCTCTCTGTGTGGTTTCTCTATATGGACTATTTGAGATTTCCTCCTAGTACTGCAGCTTCAAGGACTGCTTACATGGCAAATGAAGGATCTCTGAAATCAAGGCAGAAGCCATATTCCTTTTTATATCCTGCAAAGTCTTACATGATCACTTCCTCCACACTCTCTTGGCTACAAGTGAGTCACAAGCCAACAAAACTCAAAGGATGGGGCAAGACTATCAGTGGGAGGAGTGGCAAGATCACACTGTAGGAGAGGAGACGAGATGGCAGCTACTGTCATAGCCCACCTCAGAAAACAAAATCTGCCACATATGTAAAACATGGTTGATGATTGTAATTTCCTAGTCAACCTTATATCAAATGTATGGCGAAAGAGACCTGGATTTCACTTACTCAGAAAATTTCCATGTATTAGATTGACCTGTATTTCTTTCTTCTACTGTCTCTATCCTGATTTGGTGTAAAGGTTGTAAAAGAATTTCTAGGTGAATTTGGAAGAGACATATATATATATCTTCCAAATTTATATATATATTATACGAAATACGTAAATTTATATATATTACATATTATATGTAAAAATTTTTTTTTTTTTTTTTTTTTTTTCTTTTTTGAGACGGAGGCTCACTCTGTCGCCCACGCTGGAGTGCAATGGGGCAATCTCGGCTCACTGCAAGCTCTGCCTCCTGGGTTCACGCCATTTCCCTGCCTCAGCTTCTCGAGTAGCTGGGACTACGGGCGCCCACCACCACGCCCAGCTAATTTTTTGTATTTTTAGTAGAGATGGGGTTTCACTGTGTTAGCCAGGATGGTCTCAATCTCCTGACCTCGTGATCCGCCCGCCTCGGCCTCCCAAAGTGCTGGGATTACAGGTGTGAGCCCCCGCGCCCGGCCGAAGTAATCAATATTTTAAAAAATTTCTAACACCGCTTACATAACCTAATGATAATCAAGTCCTCAATGTTTGTGAACATTTTATTGGACATTCATCTGGGCTTGCTATATTTCACTGAGGGAAGCTTTTGATACTCCAATTTTCTTATTTATTGTTGATTTTACTCAGTCTTGCTTTCTCTGCTTGGTCAGTTTTGATAATGTGCAATATTCTAGAAAATTGAAAATTTTGTTGCTTTTATATTGATTGGCTTATAGTTATCCTTAGTATCCTCCTAAAATTTTTTAAAATTTAGAAATGACTCCATACAACATGAAAGTTTAAAGAGTAATACAGAATTTACACAATGATAATGAATTTGTAAATATTCTTTACCAAAATTCCTCAAATTTTTACCATGTTAGCTTTCTCTATAAACACACATTTTTCTTTCTTTTTTTTTTTTAGACAGAGTTTCACTCTGTCACCCAGGCTGGAGTGCAGTGGTGTGATCCCGGCTCACTGCAACCTCTGGCTCCCGGGTTCACCCCATTCTCCTGCCTCAGCCTCCCAAGTATCTGGGATTACAGGTGACCGCCACCACGCCCGGGTAATTTTTGTATTTTTAGTAGAGATGGGGGTTTCACCATGTTGGCCAGCCTGGTCTCAAACTCCCAACTGCAGGTGATCCGCTCGCCTCAGCCTCCCAAAATGCTGGGATTACAGACGTGAGCCACCGCGCCAGCCAAATAAATGTTTTTCTTGAAATGTATGAGCATTGGCAGGGCACAGTGGCTCACATCTATAATCCCAGCACTCTGGGAGGCCGAGGCAGGTGGATCACCTGAGGTCAGGAGTTCAAGACCAGCCTGGTCAACATGGTGAAAACCCATCTCTACTAAAAATATAAAAACTAGCCGGGCGTGGTGGTGGGTGCCTGTAATCCCAGCTACTCAGGAGGCTGAGGCAGGAGAATCACTTGAACCCGGGAGGCAGAGGTTGCAGTGAGCCAACAGGGCGCCACTGCACTTCAGTCTCAGTGAGAGTGAGACTCTGTCTCAAAAAAAAAAAAAAAAAAAAAAGAAATGTATGAGCATGGGTTGGAGGTATAATTTCTCGACATCCCTAAACACTTCAGTGGTGAAACAGTGTCCCCCCCCCCCCAACTCAAAGAGATATGTTGGGGTCCTAATTTCCATACCTCAGAGTGACGCCTTATTTGGAGTGTCTTTACAGAGGTAATAATGTTAAAATGAGGACTTCAGAGTCATTATGACTGATGTCCCTATAAAAAGGGGAAGTTTGGACAGAGACATGCACATATAGAGGGGAGATTATGTGATGAGACATAGTGAGAAGACAGCCAGATACAAGCCGAGAGGAGCCTGGAACAGATCCTTCCCTCAGAGCCCTCAGAAGGAACCAAACCTGTCAATGCCTTGATTTCAAACATGCAGCCTCCAGAACAGTAAGATAATATATCTGTGTTGTTTAAGCCATCCAGTTTGTGGTTATTACAACACTCCTACACAATTTATACAATTGTTATTATACTGAGATACTAAGTCTCCAACTAGTATTGTTGAGTTGTCCATTTCTCTCTTCATTTCTGTCAGATTTTGCTTGATGTATTTTGGTGCTCTGTTATTAGGTACATATGTTTACAATTGCTATATCTTTTTTGCCTTTTTTATTGAGGCAAAATATAAATATATAAATAAAATGTAAATATATATCATTACCATTTTTAAGTGTACAGTTCAGCAATAATAAATACATTCATATTTTTCCCTTTCATCCCTCCCTCTCTTCCCAGCTTCTGGTAACCCTTATCTTCATGAGGTCCACTTTTTTAGCTTCCAAATAAGAGTGACAACATGCAATATTTGTCTTTCTGTGCTTGGCTTATTTCACTTAATATAATGGCTTTCAGTTCCATCCCAGTTGGTGCAAATGATAGGATTTTATTATTTTTTATGACTGGTCATATTGACTGTATTTATATATATCACATTTTCTTTATTCATCTGTTGATGCGCTCTTATGTTGATTTCTTTTCTTTTCTTTTTTTTTTTTTTTGAGACGGAGCTTCACTCTGTTGCCCAGGCTTGACTGCTGTGATGCAATCTCAACTCACTGCAACCTCCGCCTCCCAGGTTCAAGTGATTCTCCTGCCTCAGCCTCCTGAGTAGCTGGGACTACAGGTGTCCGCCACTATACCCAGTACTTTTTGTATTTTTAGTAGAGACAGGGTTTCACCATGCTGGCCAAGCTGGTCTTGAACTCCTGACCTCAAGTGATCCACCCATCTCGGCCTTCCAAAGTGCTGGGATTACAGGCGTGAGACACTGCGCCCGGCCTGACTTCCTATTTTTGGCTCTTGTGGATAGTGCTGCAGGAAACGCGGGAATGCAGGTGTCCCTTTGACGTACTGATTTCCTCTCTTTTGGATATCTGCCCAGTAGTGGGGTTGCTGGATCATATGACAGTTCTATTTTCAGTTTTTCTGAGGAGCCTCCATACTGTTCTCCACAGTGGCTGTACTAATTTACACTCCCACAACAGTGTACGAGGGCTGCCCTTCCTCCACATCCTCACCAGCATCTGTTCTTTCCTGTCTTTCTGATACAAGCCATTTTAACTGAAGAGGGATGATACCTGATTGTGGTTTTAATCTGCATTTCTCTGATAGTGATACTGAGCATTTTTTCATATACCTGTTAGACATCTGCATATCTTCTCTGAGAAACGTCTGTTCAGATCTTTTGCCTACTTTAAAATTGGATTTGGAGTTTGGGGGATTTTTTTGTTATTTTTCTTTGTTTTTGCTATAGAGTTGTTTGAGCTCCTTGTATATTCTAGTAATTAACCCCTTGTCAAATGGATAGTGTGCAACTATTTTCTCCCACTCTGTGGGTTGTCTCTTCATTTGGTTGTTTCTTCAGCAGTATGGAAGCATCCTCCCTTGATGTAATCCCAATTGTCTATTTACAATTGTTACATCTTCTTGATGACTTATCTTTATAAAATACTTCTCTTTATCTCTAGTAAAACTTTTGTTTTAAACTCTATTATGTTGGATATTAGAAAGCCACTGGAGATTTACTATGGTTGCTGTTTGCATTTTATACCTTTTTCAATCCTTTACTTCTAATCCAATTGTATCTTTGAGTATGTACATTATGTCTCCTACACACAGTTGGATTTTTTTTATCATCACTTTGACAATCTGTGTCTTTTGACAGTTTAATCCATTCACACTTAATGTTATTACTGGCCAGGTGCGCTGGCTCATGCCTATAATCTTGGTGCTTTGAGAGGCCAGAATGGGAGGATTGCTTGAGCCCTGGAGCTTGAGACCCCATCTCTATAAATAAAATAAAATAGCCAGGCATGGTGGTATGCACCTGTAGTCCCACCTACTATGGAAGCTGAGGTGGGAGAATTGCTTAAAGCCAAGAGTTCAAGGCTGCAGTGAGCTGTGATCATGCGACTGCACTCCAGCCTGGGCAACAGAGCAAGACCCTCTTTAAAAAAAAGTTATTATTGATAGAGTTAGATTTACATAAGCTGCTTTCCCTTTTGTATTTTATGTCTCACATATTTTTATTCATCTATTTCTCCTTCACTTTTGTCTTTCCCTTAAGTGCATATTTTCTAATGTAATATTTTATTTCTTTAATGATTCCTTATAATATTTTTGCGTAATTTCCTTAGTGTTCGTTCTAGGGTGTGTTAAATACACACTGACTTATCAGAGTCTACTTCAGATTTATACTACCTTAATTCCAGTAAGATTTTTATAAACCCATTATTCCTATATAGCTCTAGCTCCCACCCCCACTTTTGTGCTGGTATTGTTATATACATGTTACAAACGCAACAACACATTGTTATAAATATTGCTTTATATATTTTATTTAAAGAAGCTGATAGAAGAACGAAGAGAAAGTATATATTAACAGCTTTTGTTACAGTAGCCTCTTTATTTCCTATTTCTGGTTCTCTCAGCTTATTCTTGTGGCTTTGCCATCTAGAGCCATTTCCTTACCCCAACATGACTTTTCTCCCACCCTCCTCCTTTGTGGTGTTACTGGTAGACACATTACACTTTTGTATGTTATAATCCAAACAGTATTGCATATTGTTTTATATAATTGCTTTTTTTTTTTTTTTGAGACAGAGTCTCGCTGTCGCCCAGGCTGGAGTGCAGTGGCGCGATCTCGGCTCACTGCAAGCTCTGCCTCCCGGGTTCGCACCATTCTCCTGCCTCAGCCTCCTGAGTAGCTGGGACTACAGGTACCTGCCACCACGCCCGGTTAATTTTTGTATTTTTGGCAGAGACGAGGTTTCACCGTGTTGGCCAGGATGGTCTCGATCTTCTGACCTCGTGTTTCGCCTGCCTCAGCCTCCCAAAGTGCTGAGATTACAGGCGTGCCACCACACCTGATCTATAATAACTGTTAATCAGTTATTAATAAAATAAAAAATCTGCACTTGTACTATCTTTTATTATTACATAACTACCCTTTACTGGTGCTCTTTTTCTGTGGAAACAAATTACTGCTGGGGTCATTCCTCAGACTGTTGCTCTTCAGTCTCCAAACTGATCACTGGAAATGATGTTAAGTGGGGCAGATCCCGTTCCCACTCCTTGGCTCTTGGACATGTGTGTACTGCCTACTGAGTAATCACTACCAGATAAGAGTCGGATTCCAGGACTGCATCTTGGAGGATGGTGCCCTATGCTTGTCAAGTACTGTCACTAAGCTGGTACTTCAACTCACCTTCAGCAGGTCATCCGATGCTCTGTCACACCAGCAGCTTCTAGGTGGTGAGGTAAGCATAAGGCGTGACCAATAGATCCCTTGGTTATGGGACCACCACTGCACCTTATCTATGGTGAAGTGGGTCTCCTTGTCTAATGCCCTGTCATGTGGGATAATCAGAATCTCTACTCTCCTAAAAATTATTAAATAGACTTCTTCCAATGTTACATACTATTATTTTCTGGGGTTTATTTCCATATTTTTGTACCACCAAATTACATCTTACAATTTTTAAGTCTGTTTAGATTTGGCCAAGCATGACTTTTTATTTTTTTGACTTATGTTTCCAACTTTCTTAGTATTAAATATTTTGTTTAAAATGACATTATTTCACCGTGGTTTGTGAACAACCCTTCTATTCTAGGTAGATGTTTTCTTTCAGCACATTGAAGACATTCTTTTACTGTCTTCTGATGTTTACTGCTGCTATTGAGAAATCAACCTAAGCATGTAAAATTGGAAAAGGGCAACTCAATGATAAAATATCAGACTTTCAACTAATATTCCCATCCTTACAACCTCCAATGATGATATCTGATAACATATTACAAATACAAAGAGAATTTTTTTTTTTTCCTGAGACAAGGTCTTCCTCTGTCACCCAGGCTGGAGTGCAGTGGTACAAATATGGCTGACTGCAGCCTCAACCTCCTGGGCTCAAGCAGTCCTCTGACCTCAGTCTCCAGAGTAGCTGGGACCACAGCCATAAGCCACCATGCCTGGGTATTTTTTTTTTTTTTTAGAGATAGGGTCTTGCTTTGTTGTCCAGACGGGTCTCAAATTCTTGAGCTCAAGTGATCCTCCTGCCTCCCAAAGTGCTGGGATTATAGGGAAAAGCCACTGCACCCAGCCAGAGTAGGGCTGATTTTAAATTTCATACCTGGGCCCCAAAGTGAGCTGTTATTTTCCTTTTACTGTGATGCTCTAAAAAAAAAAAAAAAAAAAAAAAAAGGGCAGCTACATTGTTTTTAAAAATTAAGGTTGCTCTGGCCAGGTACGGTGGCTCACGCCAGTAATCCCAGCACTCTGGGAGGCCGAGGCGGGTGGATCACCTGAGGTCAGGAGTACATGACCAGCCTGGCCAAAATGGTGAAACTCCATCTCTACTAAAAATACAAAAATTAGCCGGGCGTGGTGGCGCGTGCCTGTAATCTCAGCTACTCAGGAGGCTGAGGCAGGAGAATTGCCTGAACCCCAGAGGCGGAGGTTGCAGTGAGCCAAGATCACGCCACTGTACTCCAGCATGGGCGACAGAGTGAGACTCTGTCTCAAAAAAAAAAAAAAAAAAAAAAAAAAATTACCCCTACACTTTTTCACAATAACCCTTAAATCTTCAAGAGACTCACAAAACCAAAAGTCACTTCCTTCTCCCAACACTTACCCCCAAAATACATGGCATACTTAGTTCAGACTTCTATTAAAGAGTTAAAAATTCCATCAATAAACATCCAGCATGAATTTCTAAATAAATGTCTGCCTGAAGCACTTCTATTTGCCAGTAGAAGTAATATATTCAAGTGTCTCAGGTCAAGAGTTCCTTTTGGCCTCCAGCCTGATCTCAGACTGGGCTTTCCTCTTTGGGAACTCCTCTGCCCTCTACTCAAGACTGTCCTCTCGGCTGCTTTTGGCTTTTCGGCATCATTGACATTTGTCTTCTTTACTGTTATTATATAGTTTGTTTATGTCTTTATTTTTACTTTTTACAGAGACGAGGTCTTGCCCTGTCATCCAGGCTGGAACACAATCATGGCTCACTGCGTTCTCCACCTCCTGGGCTGAAGCGATCCTCCTGCCTCAGCCTCCCAAGTAGCTGGGACTATAGGCAAGCATCTTTTTTGTTCTTCTTTCTTATTCTTTTGCCACAAGTTGATAATTGAGGCCCATGCAAGTGAAGATGTAGACACGTGCCACAGTCAGGACTGTGCCATATACACAGTACATGTGTCTTTGCTTTGTTTTTTTCTTTTTTTTGAGGCGGAGTCTTACTCTGTCACCCAAGGTGGAGTGCAGTGGCATGATTTCTGCTCACTGAAACCTCCGCCTCCCGGGTTCAAGCGATTCTTCTGCCTCAGCCTCCCGAGTAGCTGGGATTACAGGCGTCCGCCACCAGGCCCGGCTAATTTTTGTATTTTTAGTTGAAATGGGATTTCACCATATTGGCCAGGCTGGTCTCGAACTCCCGACCTTGTGATCTGCCCACCTCAGCCTCTCAAGGTGCTGGGATTAGAGGCGTGAGCCACCGCTCCTGGCCGTGATTTTCATAAATACCATTTACATGATGTAAAAGCAGTGGCCCCAGGAGAACAGGACAGCATTCTACAATAGTCAGTCATCCCACAGTAATGGGGAACCTCTGGATTTCAGCAGTGCCCTTCAGTATTTCAAATAAAACAGAGGTTGGCCAACCAAATGCAAATCTAAAAAATACTACATAGACACAAAAGCCAAAGTGATGTCACCCTTCATTAGTGATCACAGGAAGGGTAAAGGAATCCTGAACTCAAGTATTACCCAGTTTGCATTGGCTACACCTTTCCGTGGAAGGCTGGACTGTCTTGCCAATACACCTGTTGTTTCCTAATGTTGCCCTATTCTTTATGGTTCTGTTATCTTATCTGTAATGAACAACTCAAACTGCTATGTTTTCTGATTTTCTGAAAAATTAAAATCCTTCTGTTTCTTAATTCCACTTTTATATAAGAATGCTTTTAAATGCAAAATAACTCCCAACTGAAAGTGGCATAACGACTGACTTGCCAATCATTGGTTCTAAGTATTTCAGTTCTTCTTTCTTGTTCTTTTGCCACAAGTTGATCATTGAGGCCCAAGCAAGTGCAAATACAGATACATACCACAGCTAGGATTGTGCCACATACACAGTACACGTGTCTGTGATTTTCATAAACACTATTTACATGATGTAAAAGCAGTGGCCCCAGGAGAACAGGACAGCATTCCACAACAGTTAATTATCCCACAGCAATGGGGAACCTCTGGGTTTCAACAATGCCCTTCAGTATTTCAAATAATACTTGCAAGTCCTTAGTCCTTATACCACTTTAAGTTACAGGTTCTTTTACTTGCATTTAAAAGCATTCTTATATATTACAGGTGGAGGCTCACGCCTGTAATACCAGCACTTTAACAGGCTGAGGTGGGGAGATCACTTAAGGTCAGGAGTTTGAGAACAGCCTGGCCAACATGGTGAAAATCCACCTCTACTGAAAAAACAAAACTTAGCTGGGTATAGTGACGCACACCTGTAGTCCCAGCTACTCAGAAGGGTGAGGCATGAGAATCGCTCAAGCCTGGGAGGCAGAGGATGCAGGGAGCTATGATCGTGCCACTGCATTCCAGCCTGGGTGACACAGCGAGACTCTCCCTCGAAAAAGACTAAGGACTTTTTTTAATACTAAATTTGGAAGAAAGTAGTTCCAGGGTTGGATCGCAATTCAATTATTTTGAAAAAGCCAGGATTTTGCCACCTCTATTGCTATTCCTAGTGAGATGTTTCGCATTTTGATCACAAACCAATCACATCATCACACACCAATATAAAACAAATGGGAAAGCGAGTTTGCATGCGATCAAGGAATACCACTCCCGGAAAATAACCGGCAGACTTTCGTCATATGTTATTGGCAGGACCTCAGAGACATGACTCCTAAACTAATTAGCAGCAGAGGGAAATGAGGTTTCCACCCTCCCTGTGGACAGTACTACCTTGATACCAAATAAATGTGGATTTCTTACCAAGGCAAAGATACTCTGGTAGCCAATGATTACTACAGAACACGGTTAGTAACTGTCCACTCCTCTGCTTTTCTGAGCCACTATTCAGTGAAGCTTTCCCTGAGGGAGTCCTGTACAGGCAAGCGGAAGTGTTCACCCTGATACCGTTTGGCTTTGCCACGCCAGCACCAAATTATCCCAAGCGCAGAACTAGTTTTTACGTGAATTTGATAGTTTGAATGTTGCTGAACTTGCAGATGGGATTTGGGACCTTAAAACTGAGCA
The DNA here is from genome assembly GCF_047675955.1 of Chlorocebus sabaeus. Lineage (NCBI taxonomy): Eukaryota > Metazoa > Chordata > Mammalia > Primates > Cercopithecidae > Chlorocebus > Chlorocebus sabaeus. The sequence continues at coordinate 130,214,715 of NC_132914.1, read as the reverse complement.
TGTTGCAAACACAAAAAACACTTCGCACGCAGTCCCCAGTACAAGCTTCCGCATCCCTCCCTTCTGTGGGTGGGCAGACTTTCCCTACTTTGTCCTTTTGCTATGGGTGCTGTCCACTGATGCTCTGCCTTTAATGCAGAATTTGCAGTCCACAAGTCTTAAAGTTGAAATCTCGCACACACTGTTAGAATGTGGTCTGGTCTGCAAGCTAGTAGCAGTCTCTATGAATTTATCAACTATAAACAGGCACGTGACATGGTCATGGCATCAGAGGCAGAGTGGGCTCTTCGCCTTGTGAGAGTACAGACTTGTGAAGGAATTGTTGTATTTGTGTGGTGAGTTACATGGGCACAAACTGCCTACCAGAGCAGCACCGGACTATGATGTCCTGGGAAACAACCACTGGAGAAGATTCAATGGTCCACATTCCTTGGATCAGAACTCCGACTTGGCTCATCAGATCACAGTATTATGATCTGATATGTGAGGTCGGAGCTAGTATTCAACAGCCTCTGAAGCTACTTGGGTTATGAGTATAGCACCCTAAAAATGACAGGAAATAGGTTCACATTATATTCTTTCTTCAACAGTATATGGTCTATGGCTAATTCAAGGAACATGGGCTCTTTGAAGCAAGTATGCAAGTTGGGCTGGGGGCCATGGCACTCACATTGCCTGTTACATCAGATGCTTCGATTTTACAGACAAATCCTTAAATGGGTTGAATTCCATTCTTAGAGTTCACAATTAACAATCAACTGGAGACCTCATTACCATGCCCACCCTACCACCCTACACTAATCAAACCAACCTAGTTTAGTTGTTAAGGGCCATTACCAGTCTTCTGAAAGAACAGTATCCTCCAAGAGATGATGGATTTGATTAACAGATGCTCTCACCCACATTCCCGGCCTAGGGACAGCAGCTACTACTTTCTTCTTTTTGAGACGGAGTCTCGCTCTGTCACCCAGGCTGGAGTGAGTGGCGCGATCTCAGCTCACTGCAAGCTCCACCTCCCGGGTTCACACCATTCTCCCGCCTCAGCCTCCCTAGTAGCTGGCACTACAGGTGCCCACCACCACACCTGGCTAATTTTTTGTATTTTTAGTAGAGACAGGGTTTCACCGTACTAGCCAGGATGGTCTCAATCTCCTGACCTCGTGACCCACCCGCCTTGGCCTCCCAAAGTGCTGGGATTACAGGCGTGAGTCACCACGCCCAGCCAGCAGCTACTACTTTCAATAACACATTTGTATTGGGTCTTGGTGGAGGGAAAAGGCTTAGGGTCTTAGGAACACATAATGGATTCAATCCCAGCATGTCACAAAGCATTACCATTCTTTCTTCTAGATTATGGCAAAGTTCCTGACATTTGTTCTTCCCCTTGCCATGAGCCAGTGTTGGATCTGGTCTTGCCCTAGCTGCTGCAGCTAACTTTTAAAACCATCATCATGGACAGGTGTGGTGGCTCACGCCTGTAATTCCAGAACTTTGGGAGGCCAAGACAGGTGGATCACCTGAGGTCAGGAATTCAAGACCAGCCTGGCCAACATGGTAAAACCCCATCTCTACTAAAAATACAAAAATTAGCCGGGCGTGGTGGCATGAGCCTTGTAATCCCAGTTACTCGAGAGGCTGAGGCAGGAGAATCACTTGAACCCAGGAGGCGGAGCTTGCAGTGAGCCAAGATGATGCCATTCATTCCAGCCTGGGCGACTGAGTGAGACTCCGTCTCAAAAAAAAAAAAAAACCAAAAAACAAAAAACCATCATCACTGCTGGGTGTCAGCGCACCAAGTATATGCTGCAAGTAACTGCCCTTCACTGAACACCCTCAAAGGATTTCACAGTATTTACCCGCTCCCCCGACTTTTTTTCTGAGACAGGGTCTCACTGTTGCCCAGACTGGAGTGCAGTGCAGCTCACTGCATCCTTAACCTCAAGCAATCCTCCTGCCTCCACCTCCTGAGGAGCCGGGATTGCAGGTGTGCGCCACTGTGCCCAGCTTTTAAAACCTTTTGTAGACAGGGTTTTGCCACGTTGCCTTGGGTTTTGTCATGTCGAGAAGTTTGGATGTATCACTCATTCCTGCAATGCTCTATGTATGAATTCTACCTATTTCCCTCAATGAGCAATCCCATCCCAGGGCATGTTCAGTGTAGGTTCTTGTCACCAAACTGGTAAAAATAAGCCATGGGGAATTGGTAGAATAAGTTTCCTCCTGCAAGGCAAATTCCACATTTTCCCAGAAAAGGGAAGGGGTTCTATTTATATCAGGAGGTGGCAGGTGTTTTATACCTCAGCTACTCAACTGTGCCATTGCTGTGCAAAAGCAGTCAAATAATACACAAATATATTTAGCCATGTTCTAACAACAGTTATTTATGGACACTCAAGTTTGAATTTTATATATTGCCAACATCTAGTCTATATCCTTAAATGAAGCACCTGCAGTGCAAAGTACATCAGAAGAGTTTGCTAGGCCGAGTCCTCAGGTTCTTCCCAGATATTCCTATTCAAATTATCAAGGGATAACTTTTTTTTGGCGAGGGGGAAGAGGAGAATATGGATAACTTTTTCAATGCATGTTTACATTAAGGGATTTAGTAAACATCTGAGGTGAACTGACTTTAATTCACCAAGCCAAATATACTATTTGATTCCCACCATCTCACTCCTACAGCTGTGAGAAACTTTTACAGCAATGTCAAAATTGCTAAGTCTGACACTCCAACCTGAGATGAGATTTCAGGGCTTCAGGCCTGGCATTCTTATGATCTAAGATCTAGCACGATCAAAATCAGCCATCTCCGTCCCATCTCAGATTTTCTCATAAATTTAAAATTTTTAAAAGGCTATAGTTCTTCGGAGTTTCCAAAATTTCAGCGTCAGGGACAACATTTCAGGTGTACAGAAACAATAACACTAGTTCACATGATGGGCTAAAAGTTGCTATCTTCAAATATAAACAAGAATGAGATTTTCTTGTCTCAGGAAAAACAGACAAACCTAAATCATGTACCCCACTTTGTCAACTACATGCTACCAAGGCAACAACTCATCAGTTAAAGCCTTTAGGTTACAAGAAATAGAAAGCTGGCCGGGCATGGTGGCTCACACCTGTAATCCCAAGACTTTGGGAGGCTGAAGTGGGCGGATCACCTGAGGTCAGGAGTTCAAGACCAGCCTGGCCAACATGGTGAAACCCCGTCTCTACTAAAAATACAAAAATTAGCCAGGCATGGCGGCAGGCAGCTGTAATCCCGGCTACTCGGGAGGATGAGGCAAGGGAATTGCTTGAACCTGGGAGGCGGAGGTTGCAGTGAGCTGAGATCACGCCATTGCACTCCAGCCTGGGGGACAAGAGCAAAACTTAGTCTCAAAAAAATAAAAAAGAAATAGAAAGTCATTCTTCTTAAGAAAAAAAACCAAAAACCCAAACAACAAAAAGTAAAAGATACTTTTATTGAGAAGTGAGGAAACAACAGAAGACCAGAGAAGCAGGTTCTAAAGGGATAGTATCCACAGTTATTCTTGTAATCAGTTAGCCAGAATGAATGGATGTTCTCAACAGAATTCTGGGACAAGATTGAACGAGTTCCCACATTTTCTGGTTCACGTGTGAATGAATTACAGACTCAAAATTCTGAAAAAGAGATTACCATTATCCAACAATGGGTAAAATGCTCACCTGTAGCTAGTGGAACGGATACCTGAAAGACACTACCACAGGAAGCACCCCAGAGAGGGGAGGTATTTCTCCAGAGAAAACAAGGGTGCTCATGTCAATCAATGGACAACAGGCACGGAACTGCAAAATATAATAAACGTTCATTACAATGAGTTCTCTCAAGCGGCAGCCCTGTAATAAACACCAGATCTGCTTATGAAAAAGAAAAGACAATTAGCATTTAATATGGAAAATACTGGGGGACATTATTCCACAAACTATCAAATATATATATATATATATATAGTTAGATAGAACAAGTTACATTAAAATATAAAATACTAAAAATTTTAGAAATACTTTTCAGTGTTAACTCAGGGAAGTCATATGAAATATCCCTTAACTTTAAGAATCTGTTCCCTGTGTTTTTCCTGAACATTACTTTATTTACATATTTTGTAAAAAACAACTTTATACTCCACCATGAAAAGTCAACTGTTCATAACCGAGATTTTATTTTACAAAAACACAGCTTCAAATCTGGAATGTGACTTTCCATGGGAAATGCTTCCTTAATTTATTGAACTTATAAGGTGTTCCTCGTGTAAATTCTCTGAATCTTCATGATGATACTACAACATCTGATACACTTATTGCTCCGCATTCCTTCCACTATTTTCATCTACAAAGATTTGCAACTTATTTCTGAAAGCTTTTACACTCATCCCAAATATGGTTGGTCTCTCTCCTCTCTGATTTTTGACATGAGTGTAGTTTTAGGGCCTCCTGCTTGTAAATCCCGTCTACATTATCCGAAGTCTCCTGAACATCAGTTTCTCACATTGCATCATTCCGATTTCTCATTTATGAGTCTTCCGATGTATACGAAGCCCTGAATTCCAACAGAAGGATTTCCCACATTCAGAGCACTTCCACGGTTTCTCTCCAGTGTGAACTCTCTGATGTTCACTGAGAGATGACTTCTGAGTGAAGGCTTTTCCACATTCACTGCATTTAAAAGGTTTCTCTCCTGAATGAGTTTTCTGGTGTATTTGAAGTGATGCCTTCCTAGGGTAGGCTTTTTCACATTCATTGCATTCATAGGGCTTCTCCGTTGAATGAGTTCTCTGATGTATAATCAGCTGTGATTTTCCACAAAAGGCTCTCTCACACAAACTACATTCATAGGGTCTCTCTCCGGTGTGTGTTCTCCTATGGATAACAAGGTATGACTTGCTACTGAAAGCCTTCCCACATTCACTGCATCCATAGGGCTTCTCTCCCGCATGAGCTCTCAGATGTGCAGTGAGCTGTTCCTTCCTACCAAAGGCTTTCCCACATTCACCGCATTGGTAAGGATTATTTCCTGTGTGAACTCCCTGATGTACGATGAGTTGTGTCTTCATATTGAAGGCTTTCCCACAATCACTGCATTGATAGGGTTTTTCTCCTGTATGCATTCGGACGTGAACAAGGAGATAGGACTTACTCCTAAAGGCTTTCCCACATTCACTGCATTTATGTGGTTTCACTCCTGTATGCGTTCTCTGGTGTACAACGAATGGAGACTTCAAACTAAAGGCTTTCCCACATTCACTGCATTCATAGGGTTTCACTCCTGTGTGACTTCTCTGGTGTAAAAGCAGCTGTGATTTCCAACTATAGGCTTTCCCACATTCACTGCAGCCATAGGGTTTCCCTCCTGTGTGAATTTCCTGATGGACAATGAGCTGTGACCTGAAAGAGAAGACCTTCTCGCACTCACTACATGAGTAGGGTTTTTCTCCTGTATGAACTCTCTGATGAGCATTAAGGTTTGACTTGGCACTGAAGGCTCTTTCACATTTACTGCATTCATAAGGCCGCTCTCCTGTATGAATTCTGAGATGTACAATGAGCTGTGACTTACAACGAAAAGCTTTCCCACATTCACTACACACACAATTTTTTTCTATGCTATGAGTTCTCTGATGCTTAAGAAAATATGGTTCTTCATAACCAGGAAACTTATCAGGATTCCTTCTCAAATAACTTCTGCTTGAAGCTGAGTTTTGTGTCAAACTTTTCCCATGTGTGTTATAGAGTCTCTGTCTTGAAGAATCATGGGTTTTGCTCAGATTAAGTCTTCCCAACACACCACAAGCATAGCTTCTTTCAATACTTTCAAGCTCATCTTGATTGTTCTGGTACCATTCTTCCCACCCATCTACAAAAAACAAACAAAAGATAACTTTTTGAATTATAACATAAACCTGATATGGAATTAAACAGTATTAGGACTGTCATGTAATCAACCTTTCTCTTTTGGTAACAAGTCTACCACACTGGTTCAAAAGAAATACTGGCCAAGCATGGGGGCAAGGGAACTGAATCAAAACAGACCAAAATAGGCCCCTCGTGAAAACTGGCAGCAAATTACCAGCAATCAAAAATAGTTTTTAAAATAGAGGTTTAAAACTGGCACTTGGATTAGCCAGGCATGGTGGCGGGCACCCGTAATCCCAGCTACTAAGGAGGCTGAGGCAGGAGAATCACTTGAACCCGGGAAGCAGAGGTTGCAGTGAGCCGAGATTGTGCCACAGCACCAAGTACAAAGTTCCTGAGGAGGAAGCCTGACTGACAGAGTTTAAGAAATAGAAAAAGGCCAGGATAGCTAAAACCCACTGAGTGAATGAATGAAAGCAGAACCAAATTATTCAAAACCATGGCAAAAAGTTCTTTACATTTCTAAGATTTTTTTTTTTTTTTTGGAGACAGGGTCTTTGCTCTGTCATCCAGGCTGGAGTGCAGTGGCGCAATCTTGGCTCACTGCAGCCTAGACCTTCTGGGTTCAAGTGATCCTCCATGTCAGATTCCTGAGTAGCTGGGACTATAGGCACTCGCCACCACACCCAGCTAATTTTTGTATTTTTAGTAGAGATGGGGTTTCCCTTGTTGGCCAGGCTGGTCTCAAACTCCTGAGCTCAAGTGATCTGCCCACCTTTGCCTCCCACAGTGCTGGGATTACAGGCATGAGCCACTGTGCCCAGCCTAAAGGTTTTTAATTACAGAAAATCTCAGTCTTCTGCATTTAAAAGATCAGTTTGACTGTTCTATAAAAAGTAAGAAAAGGGCAGAGAACCACTTTAGACAGTTATTGCAGCAGTCCAGAATGAGATAATCTGAACTACACTTCTTGATATACTTTGGATACCTATTCCCGCCCAAGTCCCATGTTGAATTATAATCTCCCATGCTGGAGGTGGGGCCTGGTGGGAAGTGTTCGCATCTGGATCACAGGAGCAGATCCCTCATGGCTTGGTGCAGTCTTCATGATAGTGAGTTCTTGTGAGATCTGGTCATTTGATATTATGTGGCACATTCCCCGCCCCTTCTTGCTCCTGCTTTCACCATGTGATGTGCCTGCTCCTGCTTTGACTTCCACTATGACCGGAGCTACCTGAGACCTCCCCAGAAGCAAATGCTGCCATGCTTCCCGTACAGCCTGCAGAACTCTGAGCCAATTAAACCTCTTTTCTTATAAATTACCTAGTCTCAGGTGTTTCTTTATAGCAATGAAAGAATGGCCTAACACATGTCTGGAATTGAGGAAATTTGGAACATATGGGAGAGAACTAAGATGATTTGCTGAGGGACTGGATGTGGGAGCACAGAAGGGGAGGAGTCAACAGCTTGAATGGCAAGATGGCACTGCTCCTTAGAGATGGAAACACTAAGAAAGAAACTTGTGGAAGAAAATGAAGGACTCTGGCTATTTCTTTTGAGGAAGAGTGGTAATTTTAGAAGGAAATCCCCATTTCTGAAACTGAGAGTAAAGTCTGGGAAAGCATGGGGTAGCGCTCCCACAGGCAGGTAAAACCCAGGACTCAAGTGCCAAAGAGAAGACCTCAATTTTGATGTTACAACACTGTGGGGAAAGCTTAAACCTTCAGAATGGAAGAGTCTTTCGACAGTTACAACATAGGAGAGGAGAGCCAAACTGGGAAAAAATGCCCCTCTGAACAACGCAAAAGGGAAGTGTAAGGTGTGTAAAATCACTCAAAGATACAGGGGACACCAGGACTAAGACTGTGAGTCAAGTCTAGGGGATTTAACTGTGGAAGGCAAAGGAGGAAATAAAAGAAAGGGAAATAGAGGGCCACGAGCCACACCAAGTGAGGGGAAAAAGAAATCCCCTAAGGTCTCGATGCCCAATGAAACCCATGACCATGACCGTGGGGAGGAGGCAAACTTACCCAAAAGCAAACCTGGAGCAGAGTTCAGGGAAGAGGGGCCTGCCTGCCTCTCAACAGTGAGGGGGAGAAAACCCAAATATATGAAGAGTGACGGCGATTTCCTTATGTGAGGAGCTCCTGGCTTCATCCTGAGTCAGCTCCAGTAGCTCAAGGACTTCCAGAAGCATTTCTGAAGACAACACTGCAAGTGCCCACTCCTCAGGTACTCACCAGCTCACTCCCATGCCTCCCACCTTCCTCATTCTCACTCACCCACCTGGACAGCTCTGCCTGGAAATTTTGGCATTTATTATCCATGGATCTTCTCCTTGTTCCAACTTGAAGATTAAGTCAGGCTTGGTACCATGATACCCTGTTGATGGGAAATCATAAAGGGTGGGGACCATGCTGTTAGGGACAGGACCGAGGAATCAAGAGCTACAGAGGAAAACTGCTCATCTCACTTGGGGAAAGATTACAATTAGGAAGTGAGGGACAAATAGGGACGAAGGAAATTTGACCCCTAAAGTTCAAGTTCATAACCATTAAGCACTTCAGAGATCCCAGAGTAGGTCAACAACAAAAACAGGGATGGCAATTTATTACTCACTATCTGAGTGATGTGATGTTGAGATGCAGCACTTACCCACTGATAACAGGTTATGATAGTTTTCCAATATCACATCTCTGTATAGGTACTTCTGTGTAGAATCCAGTAGCTGCCATTCATCCCAGGTGAATTCCATAGATATATCCTTGAATGACAATAATCCCTGAAATAACACACACCCTGTTCAATTGGATGCAATTACATTAGGTGATGTAGAAAAGATGCAGAGGAACTGGGAAGGGAAAAATGTTCCTCTACCGACTATTTCCTGTGTCTGGTTTAGCATTTACTCTGTGAGAGAATTAAAAATCAATCAAGGAGTTCCGGGCATGGTGGCTCACGCCTGTAATCCCAGCACATTCAGAGGCCAAGGCAGGAGGATCACAAGGTCAGGAGTTCAAGACCAGCCTGACCAAGATGGTGAAGCCCTGTCTCTATTAAAAATACAAAAATTAGCCGGGCGCAGTGGCAGACTACCTGTAATTCCAGCTACTCAGGTGGCTAAGGCAGGAGAATCACTTGAACCCGGGCGGAAGAGGTTGCAGCACGCCGAGATTGCGCCACTGCACTCCAGCCTGGTCGACAGAGTGAGACTCCATCTCAAAAGAAAAAAAAAATCAATCAAGGAGCTTCTATTTGCCAGTACTCTCTTGGGTCCTGAAGATTTCAGGATGAATAAAATCCAGTTCTGTCTTCAAGAAGCTTTCTATCTTGTAGATAGGAACAAACATTTATACATGCAAACAAAGTAAGGTGTTCTGAGTCCTTGGTAAAAACATCCAGGGTACATTTTGCACAGGAATGAAGAGAGCCACTCAAGTAGTCTTAGAAGATTCATGATGTGTTCCTCAAGAAGTTGGGGTGGAAAGGGCAATCCAGGAGGTGTGTGGATGAGGTTCAACTGAGAACAGGGGGATAAACAAGAGAGTTTATCCTTCTACTTGCAGGAGTCTGAAGGCAATTGGTCTGGGGCTTCCATCTCTGCTCCACCTTACACGGCTTCCACTTCCAGGGCAACCCAGTCTAAGATGGCTCTAGTCATCACATCTGCATTCTAAGCAACAGCAAAGAGTGGGGGCTGGGAGGGAACAGCAGGGAAATTCAGAAATGGAGTCTGTTTCTGTATATGCCCAACTGAAAAACTGGCAAATCTATTATGAAAGAAAGAAAAAAAAAATAGATTGGAACATAATTTGCAGTCCCTGTACCAGGAGCAAGCATCACACAGAACACACGGTAGAGCCTGGTCATTCAAGGAACTGCAAATATTTCAGACACAGAAAAGATTGCTGTCTTTGTTTTCTATTTTTATAACAGAATACCAGAAACTGGGTGATTTATAAAGAAAAATGTTCATTTAGCTCAAGGTTCTGGGGGCCGGGAAGTCCACGAGCATGGTGCTGGCATCTGGTGAGGGCCTTCTTGCTATGTCGTAACTTGGTAGAAGGCATTACATGATGAGAGACAGGGAGCATGCCAGCTCAGGTCTCTCTTCCTATCCTTATAAAGCTACTAATCCCATCATAGGGGCCCTGCCCTGATGACCTTATCAAATCCTAAATACCTTCTACCTCCAAATATCATCAACGAATAAATTTAGGAATTAAATTTCCAACAAATTTGAAAGATACACTCAAACCATAGCGACGGCTACAATGGGTGAACAAGTAAAAGCTAGACTACAAAATAAACCTGGAGGCCGGGTACAGTGGCTCATGCCTATAAGCCCAGCACTTTGGGAGGCTGAGGGAAGCAGATCACAAGGTCAGGAGTTCAAGACTAGCCTGATCAACATGGTGAAACCTCATCTCTATTAAAAATACAAAAATTAGCCACCCGTGGTGGCAGGCGCCTGCAGTCCTAGCTACTCAGGAGGCTGAGGCAGGAGAATCGCTTGAACCAGGGAGGCAGAGGTTACAGTGAACCAAGATCGTGACATTGCACTCCAGCCTGGGCGACAGAGTGAGACTCTGTCTCAAATAAATAAATAAATAGGCCTGGAATGATTTTCCTAGTTTATAGAAAAATTGCCAGTGTAGGTTTATATAAATAAGAGAAACAATAGGGCAATGTTCAAAGAAATACGGCCTGAAAATTCTCCCAGAGTGAAAACAAATACAGGAGTTCACGTGATAAAAACCTACCAATTGAAATGCAAGATAAGTCAACCAAAAAAAAAAAAGTCCAAATTTAAGCAGATGGTAATGAAACGTCTGAAAATAAAGTAAAAAGAGAACACCTGATAACCAACTAAAAGGAAAGAACAATGCTTCCTGAAAGTGGGAGAGAAATAAAGTACAGAGAAAAAACAATGCTGATTCTGAAATCTTATACCAGCCAAACTAAAAGGCAAGAATAATGGAAAATAAAAGACATTTTCAAATATACAAGCACCTGGAAAATTTATATCTATCAAGTGTGGTAGTCATGCCTATAATCCCAGCATTTGGGAGGCTGAGGCGGGAGGATTACTTGAGGCCAAGAGTTTGAGACTATCCTGGGTCACATAGTTAGACCCCATCTTTACAAGCAACAAAAAATGTGTGGGCATGGTAGTGCACACCTGTAGTCCCAGCTACTCAGGAGGCTGAGGTGGAAGGATGGTTTGAGCACAGCAGTTTGAGGCGATAGTTGGCCATAACTGTACCACTGCACTTTACACTGGGCAACAGAACCAGACTCTGTCTCTAAAAAAAAATTTAACAACTTTTTTAAATTAAAAAAAAAAATACACTCTATACAGACAACATTAAGACACAGAAAGAATTGGTGGGAAGCTGGATACAATGGTGAGCACTGAAAACAGCAGAACGTAAATCTAAATATTGATTCAAACACATCTGAACTAAAATTATTATCAGCTATACGATTTAAGCATGTGTGTGATGCAAATAGATGAGAATCATAGAAAATGAAGGTATAAAGAAACATCTTTCACTTGGGAAAAGAGAAAATGCAACTGTATAGACTTCGGTTTAAAGGGAAACGTTCAGTGGGTCTGCGAATGACTTAGACAATCGAGCACTAAAATGTAGGGAGGGAGCGCGGAGGAAGTAGAGCTTCCAAAACAGTAGAGAAAAAACCGACCGACAAAGAACACATTCATGTTAGAAGAAACATACTGAAAACATAACTAAGACAGTCTGAAACTCATGAGATACACCAAAGAAAAAAATACAAATTAGACAATAAATGAAAAAAGATATCAGGTAAATGCTAAATCAATGAAAGCTGATACTCACAGAATTAGCACAAAATAATTGCATTTTTACATCAGTTTAACTCAAGGGGCTTAAACTAAAGGCATTTCTGTTTTTTGTTTTTTTTTTTTTTTTGAGACGGAGTCTCGCTCTGTCGCCCAGGCTGGAGTGCAGTGGCCGGATCTCAGCAAGCTCCGCCTCCCGGGTTCACGCCATTCTCCTGCCTCAGCTTCCCGAGTAGCTGGGACTACAGGTGCCCACCACCTCGCCCGGCTAGCTTTTTTTTTTTTGTATTTTTTAGAGACAGGGTTTCACCATGTTAGCCAGGATGGTCTCGATCTCCTGACCTCGTGATCCGCCCATCTCGGCCTCCCAAAGTGCTGAGATTACAGGCTTGAGCCACTGCACCCGGCCACTAAAGGCATTTCTTATGCATCCCAAGTAGCATGAAGGTCTCACTACAGCCAACAGCTCCTCTTGCTCAGGCACCTCCGCGTGGGTCACCATCCCTGCTGGCTCATCAATACTCGGCCATGATTCTTCTATGCTAGATGGCTTTTCTACAATATATAATTTCACAAATCAAAACACCTACAAAGCTGTAAGATTTATTAGGGAGGTTGAGGTGGAGACTACATGTGATTTGAAAGTAGGAACAGAGAGAATGGAGAGAAGATTTAAACATGACTATCAGTATCCTCCTCTATCTGAGACTCATTTAAATTACATACAGGAATATAGCACGCACAAACACACCTCTAAAAAAACAGGGAACTACGTAAACAGAAGCCAGTAAGATATTTTGATAAATTTTTAATAAACAGTAAGCCAAAAATCTGGTAACTGACTTCCCTGAGCAGAAGCTCTCCAGAGGTAAGCTGATGCACAGCAAACCATCTCTCCCACAGAAGCCCTAAAAGCTCTGGGAACAGTCATCCTGCATGAGGACAATGAGGTGTGAACTGAAAATAGCTAAAAGCAGTATACGAATTAGGCTCCCAGGTCCCACCCACCTAGGGTCTCCAGGGTGGGTGTTACTCAGCCAACACATGACTACCTAACATGCCAGTGGTGCTAGGTACTCTAAACAAAATCCAGGCTGGGCACCGTGGCTCACGCCTGTAATCCCAGCACTTTGGGAGGCCAAGGCGGGCGGATCACCTGAGCTCAGGAGTTCGAGACCAGCCTGGCCAACACGGTGAAACTCCGTCTCTACTAAAAATACAAAAACTAGCCTGATGTGGTGGTGCACGCCTGCAATCCCAGCTACTTGGAGGCTGGGACAGGAGAATCGCTTGAACCCATGAGGTGGAGGTTGCAGTTGAGTAGAGATCGCACCACTGCACTCCAGCCTGGGCGACACAGCAAGACTCTGTCTCAAAACAAAAAACAAACAAACGAAAAATCCGAGCAGGTAAGGGACAGGGTCACGAGACAGAGGGAGGCACGGGTGCTGTTTCAGACAGGGTGATCAGGGCAGCTCTCTGATGAGGTGATATCTGGGCAGAAATGCAAGTGCTGTGAGAAGGCACTGAAAGGTTTCTGGCTCTGACTTGTATTTTGAGGCGATCACTCTGACTGCTGTGGAAGAGGGAGGGGGTTGTAAGAGGAGATACCGGGGAGACCAGTTAGGAGGCAACTGTGTTAGTCCAAGGGAAGAAGGCGGCTTGGGCCAAGGTGACAGCGATGGGGATGATAAGCAGAGGCTGGACTCTGGGCATCCTGTGGGGACAGAGCCAGAACACAACCTGATAGAGACACCGTGGCACGCTTAGAGACAGAGGGGGGCCAGGAGGACACCCAGCAGCCTGGCCAAGCAAACTGCAGAACTTCCCCTTTAAAGAGGTGGAGAAGCCTGGGGATAACAAAGGGAGGAAAGAAGAGAGTAACTGGTCCATGAATGACTGAAGACGGGGGAGATCCAGCCAGAAAGCAGTCCACAGAAGTGAGTCACTGAAGGAGAAAAGTGACCTTGCTAGGAACACGTGGGAAGAAAGGGAAGCCGGTATCCATCCTCTCAAACACGAGGGGCTCCAAGAAAAGGGGACTGGGCAAGCGCCCCACACACAACCTGGACGTCTGCAAGAACTGACCAGGCTAAATCTGGGGACTTTTCAGAAGGAACTGACATGTGCTTAAGAATTTAAGTAAACAGGGATCCGATAACTGCTTTCCTGCAAACAATTCTGAAGGCAGAGACTGCAGGGGGACTTTTAAAAGCAGCAGGGGAGTGAGGGCTCAGCAGCTCACCTCAGGCAGGGGAGTGAGGGCTCAGCAGCTCACCTCAGGAAGGGCACCGTTCCCCTGCAGCTCACCTCAGGCAGGGCACCGTTTCCCTGCAGCTCACCTCAGGCAGGGCACCGTTTCCCTGCAGCTCACCTCGGGCAGGGCACCGTTTCCCTGCAGCTCACCTCGGGCAGGGCACCGTTTCCCTGCAGCTCACCTCGGGCAGGGCACCGTTTCCCTGCAGCTCACCTCGGGCAGGGCACCGTTTCCCTGCAGCTCACCTCGGGCAGGGCACCGTTTCCCTGCAGCTCACCTCAGGAAGGGCACCGTTTCCCTGGGCCCAAGGAACACCCAGAAGATTCCTGAACTTGACACTTGAGCTCATTAGCAGGCCCCTCCTCGGCAGCACTACTTGCAGGAGGGAGACCCCAGGGGAAGAGGCAGTGAGTAGACTTCTGGGTGAGTCTGCAAGCAGTGAGAGAAAGAATCAAATACATCACGGAACTGCTGGGTAGAGCCCTGTCAGAGGCTCTAACCAAGCCCCACAAACCCCACAGATGCCCGTCATAACACTGGGTACCGACCACCACACAACAGGGGCCTTTGTATCTTTTCCTCTAACCACTGATCTTCCATCCTAACCCAGAAGGAGCCCCACCGGAGGGCAACAAGTAAATGGGGTGGGAAGACAGACAAGCCTCCTCCATCTCCCCTGGGCAGGCTAGAATGACGGGATGTACGAGAGCTTGGAAGGAGAGTGTGGACTGAACTTTCCCATACCTGAAAGTAACTGAGAGTTAATAACAAACAAGACTGTGATCAGAGCATCATCAGCTCTCCTCACACGACCACTAGGGAAGAAAGGGCTGACAGAGCAAGCCTGAGACTGTGATGAGAAAAATGAAGACACTACTGTGCTCTTATTACGTTCAGGCCACTCGTTAAGCTGGTTACTTTAAATCTGAGGGAGAAGAAACATGAAACACATCACGTCGATGTGACCATGTTAGAAGCTGGAGGTCTATACCAGAAGAGGAAATAGAGCCCAAAGCAGCTGCTTCTGGGGACACAGGATGGAAGAGGAAAGGTGCAGAGCAGAGAGTGGGTAGACCAGGAGCAGCAAGTAGACCAGGAGGCTTGTTATCTATTTTATTTAAAGCCTTTTACTGTTTCTTTAAGCTTGATATGAATAAAAATAGGCCGAGCATGGTGGTTCCTGCCTGTAATCCCAGCACTCTGGGAGGCAGAGGTGGGTAGATCACCTGCAGTCAGGAGTTCAAGACCAGCCTGGCCAACATGGCGAAACCCCATCCTACTAAAAATACAAAAATTAGCCAGGTATGGCGGCACATGCCCGTAATCCCTGCTACTCGGGAGGCTGAGGCAGGAGAATCACCCGAACCCAGGAGGTGGCGGCTGCAGTGAGCCGAGATCGCGCCACTGCACTCCAGCCTGGGCGACAGAGCAAGACTCTATCTCAAAATGGATAAATAAATAAGAGAATAAAAATAAAATACAAAATAATGGTTAAGATTTTGAATTGACCTAGCATGATCAAAAGAAAATTTTAAAAGAAAATTTTATGACCAAGAAGCAGTCCACAAACTCTAAGAGATTTAAAATTTCACAAGAGATTATGATAAACAGTTCTACTGTAATGGGATGCACATGCTGCAAAACATCACACCATTCAGTTGCATAAAAAGCCATAGGGCTTATGGGAAAAATGGGGTAAAGGCATAATACCGGTGACACACAAAAAGAGAACCTAGAACCCGATAAAAACAGTAGCAGTTTTATACATGCTAAATGGTTAACAAACATATAAACACTACAATAAATATGACACTTTACCTTGAAAATGACCAGTTATTACATGGTGGTGGAAAGAGGGTTATCTGAAATCAGATGTAAAGCTCACATTGTTCCTTAATATAGCAATAGTGTGGAAACAAATTCATGTTGTCAAAGCAAACAAAATAGCAGAACTGACTATATTTATACATTTGTTCCAATAAATTGGAAAACTTAAAGTGGAGATTTTTCTATGAAAATAAAAGTAACCAAAATTACCCCAGCAAGAATTAGGAAAACCAGGCTAGAGCATGGTGGTTCATACCTGTAATCCCAGTACTTTGGGAGGCAGAGATGGGTGGACCACTTGAGTCTAGGAGTTCATCAAGACCAGCCTAGGCAACATGGTGAAACCCCATCTCTACAAAAAAATACAAAAATCAGCTGAGTATGGCACACATCTGTAGTCCCAGCTACTTGAGAGGCTGATGTGGGAGGACTCTTTGAGCCTGGGATGCGGAGGGTGCAGTGAGCAGAGATCACGCCACTGCACTCCAGCCTGGATGACAGAGTGAGACCCCATCTCAAAAAAAAAAAGAAAAGAAAAACAGACTAGTCGATGATCATTTTAAAAAACTGAAGTAGTAGTCAAAGGATCAAAAGTATACTCTTCCCAAAAAGGCAACAGTCCTACACTAACAAAACTTCTAACACCATCCAAAGAACAGAAAATTCCCAGGATATTTCATCTGACGTAGAGCTGTGACATGATGTGACACCTGTATAAAGCATCACACAAAGGTGCACAACCCTATAGACAAAACAAGGACAGCACTAACTGTAATCTAACCTCATTTATGATTAACATTGATTAAAATACTTAAAAATATTAGTAAAGTAAATCTAATGCTGTGTGTGTGTGTATGTATATATATATACACACACACACATAGAATGTATTTGTACATACGTACATAGCAAACTACATCAAGAGTTTATCCAATGAATTAAAGGATAGTCCACATTTTTAAAAAACAAAAAACAATAAAATAAGTCACATTAGCACATTCATGGAGAACCGTCAATCATCTCAATAGACATAACAAAAAGAACGTGATAAAACTCAACGCTTTTGGCCGGGCGCGGTGGCTCATGCCTGTAATCCCAGCACTATGGGAGGCCGAGGCGGGCAGATCATTTGAGGTCAGGAGTTCGAGACCAGCCTGACCAACATGATGAAACCCTGTCTCTACTAAATACAAAAAAATTAACCAGGTGTGGTGACGGGAAGCTGAGGCAGGAGAATCGCTTAAACTCAGGAAGTGGAGGTTGTAGTGAGCTGAGATCACGCCACTGCACTCCAGCCTGGGCAACAAGGGCGAGACTGACCCTCAAAAAAAAAAAAAAAAAAAAATCAACACTTTCGAAACTCAGAATTTAAAGCAAACTAAAAGTAAAAGGAATTTCCTTGACACAATAAAGTGTTTCTTCCCTAAACCTATAGAAAATATCATACTTTGGCTAGGAGCAGTGGCTCACAACTGTAATCCCAGCACTTTGGGAGGCCAAGGCAGGTGGATCATGAGGTCAGGAGATCGAGACCATCCTGGCAAACGCGGTGAAACCCCGTCTCTACTAAAAATACAAAAAATTAGACGGGCGTAGTGGCGGGCGCCTGTAGTCCCCACTACTCAGGAGGCTGAGGCAGCAGAACGGCGTGAACCTGGGAGGTGGAGCTGGCAGTGAGCCAAGATTGTGCCACCACACTCCAGCCTGGGCGACAGAGCGAGACTCCATCTCAAAAAAACACACACAAAAAAAAAAAAGAAAGAAAAAGAAAATATACCGTATATGAACCATTAAAATCATTTCCTTTAAAAACACATGACGGCTGGGGGCAGTGGCTCACGCCTGTAATCCTAGCACTTTGGGAGGCTGAGGCAGGCAAATCACAAGGTCAAGAGATGGAGACAATCCTGACTAGCACGGTGAAACTCTATTTCTACTAAAAATACAAAAAAATCAGCCACGTGTGGTGGTGGGCACCTATAGTCCCAGCTACTCAGGAGGCGGAGGCAGGAGAATCACTTGAACCCGGGAGGTAGAGCTTGCAGTGAGCCGAGATCACATCACTGCACTCCAGCCTGGGCAACAAAGAGCAAAACTCCATCTCAAACAAACAAACAAACAAACAAAAAAACTAAGAGAATCAGCTGAGATAAAATGAGAACTGGTGGAGATCCACCATCTTGTTTTGCAGCTGCCTGAGACACAGATATGGCTTCTGTTCCACTGACTCTGGAACTATGTAAACAGCTGTTGGATTCTACAGTCCCTGATAAACAGCTCTCACCCGACTGGCAAAGAGCTGCTTGACTTGTGGATGGCAGTTCCAAGGTGAACACATGACATCCTGTTTGGAAGGCTGCTGCTATTAGTAAAGAAGAGTCAAGAATCTTTCTGAGTTATTTACAGCTTAGAGCAATTGGGTAAAGTATGTTTTTGTGAGCAAAATTTACCTTTCTCTCTACCTGATTTCTCCAAAATCTGGAAACTATTCATGAGTATTCTGATCTTATGGTAATACAGTTACTTATGTAAGTTCAGCAAGAATCTGTTTTCTTTTGCAAAAGGACACAATTGGAAAGACTGGTTATTGTATCAAGGCCTCAAATGGAATGGCATATTTTCAGATACAACCAGGCTGCTTTGAGAAATTTAGGTTGGATTTACAGAGCTGATAAAAAGCCCCTTGGAAAGACTGGCCTGGTACCTTGTCCACCTTAAAGATTCCTGACCTGTGGCAAGTAAAGAATGTCACTTTCTAACAGGCTCAGGAACCTCATGGTATTTTGGGATCTCGAGAAGACAGGAATTCATACAGGTGTTACAAGCACAGTCGAGCGGCAAATCCTTGGGTTAGCTTCTGGCCTTCTAAGCTTTTAAAAAGTCGAATCAAAAATTCCTTATAAAAGTTCCAGCAAGGCCGGGAGTGGTGGCTCACGCCTGTAATCCCAGTACTTTGGGAGACCAAGGCAGGCAAATCATGAGGTCAGGAGTTCGAGACCAGCCTGACCAACATGGCGAAACCCTTTATCTACTAAAAATATAAAAATTAGCCAGGCGTGCTGGCATGCACCTGTAATCCTAGCTACTCAGGAGGCTGAGGCAGGAGAACTGCTTGAACCCGGGAGGCGAAGATTGCAGTGAGCCGAGATCACACCACTGTACTCTAGTCTGGGTGACAGAGTACACCCATCTCAAAAAAAAAAAAAAAAAAAAAAAACAGAAGCTCCAGTAAAGTCAACTTAAAAGAAGCCTACATGGCTGGTCACTATTCTTGCCATTCTTCATGCAAATAACCAGGCCAAGTATGAGACCAAAATTTATTTGCAAATAAATTGGTCCTGCTATGATTTATTCTTGGTAGAAGTAGGAAAACTGGAGACAGAAAATTTTAGATTCTGATTGCTGCTCTGAGTTTTCGTTATTTGCCTATAATTTGGGCTAATTCTGAATTATTTCCTGGCTACAAGAAGTCCCTAAAAAAGAATGAGGTTTTCGTTTTCCTCATGATACTTTTAGTTGGCCCATTAACGGAATAGGTTATTTGCTGTTGTTCCAGCACAATCAAAAGTTCTCTTTTGTTTGTAATCCTTGCGGGCATTATATTTCTACTATTCAAATTATTATGTATCTCTCATTGTTTTACTTCATCTGAGAAAACCAAAGTCATAGTATCCTGAAGACCAGAAATGATTCAACAACCCTGTGAATCTCCTTAATTTGGAATCCTCCTGGGCCTGATGTGTTTTCCACTGCCAATGCACTGTTGCTAAAGCTATGCCGTATCAAGCACCCTCCCCAAGGTTCAGAGGAGGGCGCCTAAGATAGAAAAGCTGGATTGGGAAGAGAAGTGTGAAGGCCAAAGCCATCTTGGAAGCTCATCTACCACGTGGGCTTCTGATTAACTCCTGTTCTGGGAAGGCCTGTAAGATTTCCAGTTCATCTATTGTTCTTTGTGTCAGAGCAGGTACTTACCATAAATCCTACCCTTAGGTCAAACAACCTTGATGTAATCATACTTCAACTGTCCTACACATCCCTTCTGAACCACCCCTCCCTATGGTCTAGATGCCCTGGGTCTGGGGGTGCAGGGATCCACCATCTTGTCTTGCCACCACCTGAGACACACACATGGCTTCTGTTCATAAGTCCCTATCAAATGTTTCTTTCTAAGAAACAAACAAACAAACAAAAAAATCATGAGAACCAATAAGAAAAGTCAACAGGGTAGCACTTTTAAACAAATCAGTAAGGAACAGCTTTTTGGTACATTAGCAGTAACCAACTAGAAAATATAATAAGAAAATGCCTATATGATCATAACAAATCTAGAAAGTACTTAGAAACAAAAATATTTAAAATGCAGGAAAACCTAACAAAAAATACACATGAAAAAATGTGTAATTACAGAAGAGATTGAAGCAATATACCACGTTTATGATGAGTAGACTTATACGGTAAAGATACTAATTTTGCCGGGCGCAGTGGCTCACCCCTGTAATCCCAGCACTTTGGGAGGCCAAGGCAGGTGGATCACGAGGTCAGGAGATCGAGACCATCCTGGCAAACATGGTGAAACCCGTCTCTACTAAAAATATAAAAAATTAGCCAGGCGTGATGGCGAGCGCCTGTAGTCCCAGCTACTCAGGAGGCTGAGACAGGAGAATGGCCTGAACCCGGGAGGCGGAGCTGGCAGTGAGCCAAGATCGTACCACTGCACTCTGGCCTGGGTGATAAAGCAAGTGAGACTCCGTCTCAAATAAATAAATAAATTAATTAAATAAAGATATTAATTTTCCACAAATTAATTTGCAAATTTGATAAATTCTCAATGAAAATACCAAGAAAAATTTTCATTGTATTTCATCTAATAATTCTAACTCTCGTTAACGTAAAATAAAATCATATGCTTGGACTACTGCTGCTACAACTAGAAAATTTTAAAGGCCGGGCACGGTGGCTCAAGCCTGTAATCCCAGCACTTTGGGAGGCCGAGACGGGCGGATCACGAGGTCAGGAGATCGAGACCATCCTGGCTAACCCAGTGAAACCCCATCTCTACTAAAAAATACAAAAAAAACTAGCTGGGCGAGGTGGCGGGCGCCTGTAGTCCCAGCTACTCGGGAGGCTGAGGCAGGAGAATGGCGTAAACCCGGGAGGCGGAGCTTGCAGTGAGCTGAGATCCGGCCACTGCACTCCAGCCTGGGCGACAGAGTGAGACTCCGTCTCAAAAAAAAAAAAAAAAGAAAAGAAAATTTTAAATACTCTTATCTTTTTAAAAAACCAGAGACCTGTGGAAGCAAGGAGGACTAAATAAACTAAAATTGCAGAGAGAAAAGAGCTGCTCTTAGATGAGCTAAAATTGCTGGCTGTTGCCCACCTGGGTCATTTGCTCAGCTTGAGAGCAGTGAAGGAAGGGCTCAGCCCAGACAGAGGACTATGATAGGGGAAAGAGAAACCAGTGAAGGTTTTGATGCGTCCCAGTGGACAGTGAGTTTTCCCCATGGGACATGTGTTGAGTGCTGGTCAGTGCAAGAAGCTGCAGGCTGGGCTGGAATGGCAGACTGAGTCTCCCACAGCCTCAAGGTGCTCCAGAAACAAAGTACCAGTGGAGACGAGCCTGCAATAAATACATCATCCAGAAACCCAAAGTCACAGGTAATAGAGTCCAGCCCCTAAACAGCTCAATTCCTGTTTAAACTGAAGTGATCAGCCATTCCCCTACTGCATGACAGAGAAAAGGGGAAATATCCTCTGATATAAAACAACAGTAAGGTCAGGCGTGGTGGCTCACCCCTGTAATCCCAGCATTTCAGGAGGCCAGGGTGGGTGGATCACCTGAGGTCAGGAGTTTGTCGAGACCAGCCTGACCAACATGGTGAAATCCCATCTCTACTAAATATACAAAACAGCCAGGCATGGTGGTGGGTGCCTGTAATCTCAGCTACTGGGGAGGCTGACACAGGAGAATTGCTTGAACCCAGGATTGCAATGAGCCGAGATCGCGCCATTGCACTCCAGCCTGGGCGACAACGCAAGACTCCATCTCAAAAAAACCCACAACAGTAAACTTTAGCCTCTGTGGTTATTCCTTTTAAAACAATGTCAGCAAAAAATTAAAAACTTTGAGATATGAGGCAGGAAAATATGACTGACAAAAGGAATAGGCAGATAATTGATCCAGACGCACAGATGATCCAGACGATGTTAGCAGACAAGTAATATTACAAATAACTATAATACATAACTATATAAGTATTTAAAATACAGAGAAGTTATATAAAGTGAATAAAAAGAGAATTGGAATTAAAAAAAAAAAACAAGGAGATATTTAGAAACGAACAACTGATCCCTGAAATGGGCATCAGCGGGACAATGGCCAACACAAGCCTGTTAAGGATGGAGAGCAAACCATCCTTCTCGTGGGGTTGTGCTACTGTCCAGTGAGCACATGGTGAGAGCAATACTGCTAACGCCTACGCAACACACCCACATCAACTACAGTGGTGCAATTTTTTGAAAAGTGGAAAACCTCTTTTCCACGAAAATAAAAAAGGATTTAGGGCAAATGCAGCTCTCAATTCCTGGTACTGGGAACGTGAAGTCATTTCGCCACTTTGGAAAACCGAGAGTATATACTAAATGTAAATGTATGTACACAGTGACTCAACGGTATCACTCGTAAGTACGTGCCCAGTGGTTCTCAATGGGTAAGAGGGAGATTTTGTCCCACATTTGACAATGTCTGGAGCCATTTACGGCTGTCACAGTGGGGCAGTGCTACTGGCACTAAAAGGAGCTAGGCACATTCCTCAGCCCCGGGCTCAAGACTCCCTGAGCCTAGTACAAACACATTCCATCCTCCCATCCCACCACATATCGCCATATATCTCTCAAACTCCCTGAGCCCAGTATAAACACCACCTGGAAAGCCTCCGATAAGGAGACAGCCGTTCAAGGTTTTACTGAAAGCGCGGAAACCAAAAGAATTTCTTTGTTCCCCTGTAACTTTCGGGCTATAAAAAGCAAACGCTCGCATTGTTCGAGGCCCTCTCTTGTATGCTGTAGAATGGAGGGACCAGGTTCAAACTTGTAATAAAGATCCTTGCCGCTTGGCTTTGACACTGGACTCTGCTGGTCTTCTTTGAGGAACAAACGGTCTAGGCATAACATCTGGGGGCTCGTCCGGGATTCCCCAAGCCCACCAGACCCCTGGTCAACGGATCTGCTAGGATCGATCTACTGATAGGTGAGCTGGCTCCTCACCGTTTGTCTGTCTGTGTCTGTCTGTGTCTGTCTGTGTCTGTTCTGAATCTGAATCTGTGGCTCGCGAGGTCTGAAACTGGAGCTGGCACAGTCCTGGCGGACGCGCTATAGGACAGCCAGCAGAGACCGGTAGGAGACGTCCCCTGGCTCTCGTCTGATCTAGCTGTCTCCGATCTGAGCTGCCCCAGGCGCATTTGCCTGGGCAGAACGCGCTGGCGATCTGAGCTGCCCCGGGCGCGTTTGCCCGGGCAGAACGCGCTGGCGATCTGAGCTGCCCCGGGCGCGTTTGCCCGGGCAGAACGCGCTGGCGATCTGAGCTGCCCCGGGCGCGTTTGCCCGGGCAGGGCGCGCTGGCGATCTGAGCTGCCCCGGGCGCGTTTGCCCGGGCAGGGCGCGCTGGCGATCTGAGCTCCCCCGGGGGTGTTTGCAACCAGGCAGCGCGCGCTTGCGGCCCCGGTTCCCGGGCTTCCGGCTTCCGGCTTCCGGCGCGCGGGCTTGTGGCCCTGGTTCCCGGGCCTCCAGCTTCCGGCACACGCGTGCTTGCGGCCCGGTTCCCAGGCCTCCGGCTTCCAGGGCGCACTTGCGCCCCGGTTCCAGGCTTGCCGCCGGGTTCCTGGGCTTCCGGCTTCCGGCACGCGCATGCTTGCGGCCCCGGTTCCCGGGCCTCCGGCTTCCGGCACGCGCGTGCTTGTGGCCCCGGTTCCCGGGCTTCCAAAGCGCGCCTGCGACTAGATATCATTAATAAGTCAGATCAGATTTCCTTTACAGGGATTCTTACCCACATTCCTTTACAGGAAGAGACTACAAATCATTACAGGATAAGTAATACCCAGAGCACTCCTCTATCTCTCCTCACAAATAATTTTAAAGAAGTTAGAGCAAGGGGCCGTGATCTTGGTATAGAAATCAGGAAAGGAAAGTTAATTACTCTGTGCCGCTCCGAATGGCCTGCCTTTGATGTGAGGTGGCCACCCGAGAGGACCTTCCGACTTGCTGTCATCACTAGGATAAAGTCCAAGATTTTCCTACCTAGGCGTGCGGGCCACTTAGATCAAATACCATATATCTTCATATGGCAGGACCTTGTTGAAAACCCGCCTCATTGGCTGTCCCCTTTCCAATTAGCCTCTGAACCCTGTAAGGCGCTGGTTGCCCGACCACTAAGACCCAAGCAACCAACTGCCCCCCCCAATCCTGTTCTACCTGACAGCGAGGACCCACTGCTCGCAGAACCCCCTCCGTACCCCGACGCACCCGGACCCACCCCCCAGGCTCAGTCGCGGGAGGGAGCAGGCGGACAGGAGGCGGCTGATGCACCCGGACCCACCCCCTGGGCTCAGCCGCAGGAAGGAGCAGGCGGACAGGACGCGGCCGACGCACCCGGACCCACCCCCCGGGCTCAGCCGCGGGAAGGAGCAGGCCGACGGGAGGCGGCCGACGCACCCGGACCCACCCCCCAGGCTCAGCCGCGGGAGGGAGCAGGCGGACGGGAGGCGGCTGACGCACCCGGACCCACCCCCCGGGCTCAGCCGCAGGAAGGAGCAGGCGGACGGGAGGCGGCCGACGCACCCGGGCCCGCTGAAAGAGAAAGTAACTTTGAAAGGCCGGCGGGGCGGACGTGAGGGCGCACTTCGAGGACTAGCCCCCCGCAGCCGCCTGACTCCACGGTGGCTTTACCCCTTCGGGAAATAGGACCCCCAGATGACACAGGAATCCCCAGGCTCCAGTACTGGCCATTCTCCACCAGTGATCTGTATAACTGGAAGACTCAGAGTGCTCGGTTTTCAGACAACCCCAAAGATTTACTGGCTTTACTGGATAGTGTCATGTTCACCCACCAGCCCACTTGGGATGATTGTCAGCAGCTCCTCTGAATCTTGTTTACCACGGAAGAGCGAGAAAAGATACAGGTAGAAGCTAGAAAGCTGGTCCCGGGGGACGACGGTCAACCGACTGCCAACCCCGACCTCATAAACGCGACCTTTCCTCTGACCAGGCCGGCGTAGGACTACAACACGGCAGAAGGTAGGGGACGGCTACGCCTTTATCGCCAGACTCTAATGGCAGGTCTCCGGGCAGCTGCTCGCAAGCCCACTAATTTGGCTAAAGTATATTCTATTCTGCAAGGAAAGACAGAGAGCCCAGCTACCTACTTAGAAAGATTAATGGAAGCTTTTAGACAGTACACCCCCATAGATCCAGAGGCTCCAAGAAGTCAGGCAGCTGTTGTAATGTCTTTCGTAAATCAGGCAGCCTCAGACATTAAAAGAAAACTCCAGAAATTAGAAGACTTGGAAAGAAAGCAGATTCAGGACCTCCTTCAGATAGCCCAGCGAGTTTACAATAACACAGATACTCCAGAAGAAAGGCATTTTAAGGCCACTGAAAAAATGACCAAGGTCCTGGCAGCAGCGGTACAGAAAGAGCATCCACAGCCAGAGTACACCCAACCTAGGTGGCCCCCCAGGCATGATAATCTGAGAAAAGACCAATGTGCCTACTGCAAAGAGACTGGCCACTGGGTAAGAAACTACCCCAAAAAGAAACAACAAGGACAGGGACCCCCTAAGTCTACACCCGTACTAGTCACTCAAGATGAAGACTAAGGAAGACGGGGTTTGGATCCCCTCCCCGAATCTAGGGTAACTTTGCAAGTGGAGGGGTCCCCAGTCCAGTTCTTGGTCGATACAGGAGCACAGCACTCAGTCTTAGTTAAAACTAATAGGAAATTATCCTCCAAGTCCTCCTCGTAGGTACAAGAGGCCACAGGAGTTAAGAAATACCCATGGACAACACAAAGAACAGTAAACTTCGGAGCCAAGAATGTAACCCACTCTTTCCTGGTCATTCCTGAGAGCCCCTGTCCCCTATTGGGGAGAGACCTGCTAACTAAAATGGGAGCACAGATCCATTTCCTCCCTGAGGGGCCCGTCGTGACCAACTCCCACAATCAGCCCGTGTCCATCCTGACTATAACCCTAGAGGATGAGTACCGGCTCCACCAGAAACAAGCGGCCCCTGACCAGGACATAGCAACCTGGCTCCGGCAATATCCAGAAGCTTGGGCGGAAACGGGGGGCTTAGGTCTAGCAAAACACCGTCCTGCCTTGTTTGTTGAACTTAAGCCTGGGGCAGACCCCGTGCGGGTACGCCAATACCCGATGCCCCTAGAGGCCAAGAAAAGAATTGCCCCGCATATCCGCCGGCTCCTTGACCAAGGGGTCCTTCGCCCATGTCACTCGCCCTGGAATACTCCATTGTTGCCGGTACGAAAACCTAATGGTGGAGAATACAGACCTGTACAAGACTTAAGAGAAGTCAATAAGAGGGTTGTGGACATACATCCAACTGTGCCTAACCCATATACCCTCCTGAGTACCCTAAACCCTAACATCAACGGTACACTGTTTTAGATTTGAAAGATGCTTTCTTCAGTCTGCCCTTAGCCCCTCAGAGCCAGAAGCTCTTCGCCTTCGAGTGGAATGACCCTGATAAGGGCATAAGTGGCCAACTGACATGGACCAGACTGCTGCAGGGATTCAAAAACTCTCCTACCCTGTTCGATGAGGCCCTCCATGAAGACCTAGGTGAGTACCGACGCAAACACCCTGAAATAACCTTACTACAGTATGTTGATGACCTCCTAATTGCTGCTGAGACCCAAGAAGCTTGCATCCAAGGGACCAGAGGTCTCTTACAAGCTCTGGGAAATCTAGGCTACCGAGCCTCGGCAAAAAAAGCTCAAATCTGTAAGCCAGAGGTAACATATCTAGGGTACCTGCTTAAAGAAGGGCAGCGCTGGTTAACAGACGCCCGGAAACAAACTGTTCTGCAGATCCCCAGGCCGCAATCCACCCGACAAGTAAGGGAATTCCTGGGGTCGGTGGGGTTTTACAGACTATGGATACTTGGGTTCGCAGAACTGGCTAAACCCTTATATCAGGCAACACGAGGGCAGTAGCCATTTAAGTGGACAGACGAAGCCGAGTCGGCTTTCCAACAGATTAAAACCGCCCTATTCTCCGCGCCTGCACTAGGACTACCTGATGTTACCAAGCCCTTCCACTTATATGTAGATAAGAATAAAGGTGTCGCCAAGGCAGTAATAACTCAGAACTTAGGCCCCTGGCGGAGGCCAGTTGCCTACCTGTCAAAGAAGTTAGACCCAGTGGCTGCCAGGTGGCCCCCTTGTCTCCGAATGATTGCAGCCACGGCTCTGATGGTGCAAGATGCTAATAAACTGGTCATAAGGCAAGAATTGCGGGTCGTTACTCCACATGCCATCGAAGGTGTACTCAAACAGCCACCTAATCGATGGATGAATAACGCCCGGCTCACCCACTACCAAGGACTGCTACTAAATCCTCTCAGGATAACTTTCCTGCCCCCAACGACCTTAAACCCTGCCTCGTTGCTGCCCAACCCGGACCTGGACGCCCCACTCCACGACTGCACCGAGATACTAGCTCAGGTGCATGGAGTTCGAGAAGACCTGAAGGACCGCCCACTTCCTGACGCGGACCTCGTCTGGTTCACTGATAGGAGCAGCTTCATGCATCAAGGCCAGAGGTACGCTGGAGCGGCAGTGACTTCAGAGACTGAGGTAATCTGGGCGGAACCCCTGCCCCCGGGGACATCGGCCCAGAAGGCCGAACTGATAGCGCTCACCCAAGCTCTTACCTTAAAGGCGGGGAAAAAGCTGACGGTATATACAGACAGCCTATACGCTTTTGCAACGGCGCATATACATAAGACTATTTACAGGGAGCGAAGATTGCTGACGGCTGAAGGAAAAGAGATAAAAAACAAGCAAGAGATCCTAGCCCTGCTAACAGCCCTGTGGAGGCCAGAAAAGTTAGCCATTGTGCATTGCCCAAGGCATCAGAAACTAACTACTCCAACTGCTCAAGGCAACTTTCTGGCAGACCAAACTGTAAGAAAGGTGGCGAAGGCTCCCAGCCAACTCCTTGCACTCCAGCTCCCTGACCCAGGCCCCCAGGACTTGCCATATTTCCCTGAATATTCAGAACAAGATCTCCAGTAGATTGACAAGCTTCCCCTGAAACAGATCCAGAATAAGTAGTGGACTGATACTAATGACCAAACCATCCTACCAGAAAAATTAGGACAACAAGTATTAGAACACGTCCACCGAACCACCCACCTGGGTGCTCGGCGGATGATAGACCTGATCAGACGCTCTAAGCTCAGATTCAGACATACAGCCGAGATGGCCAGCAGCATTGTGACAAGTTGTAAAGTCTGCCAGCTTAACAACGCCTACCCCCAATCCCAGGCTGCAACAGGAACAAGGCTCAGGGGAACCAGGCCCGGTATCTACTGGGAAGTAGATTTTACTGAGATAAAGCCAGGAAAATACAGGTATCGGTACTTACTTGTCTTTGTAGATACTTTTTCAGGGTGGACTGAAGCATTCCCCACCAAAAAAGAAACTGCTGAAGTTGTAGCAAAGAAAATCCTGGAAGATATCCTCCCCAGGTATGGCTTCCCCGTCCAGATAAGGTCAGATAATAGGCCGGCCTTCGTCGCTAAGGTAAGTCAGAATTTAGCTTCCATCCTTAGGGCAAATTAGAAACTACACTGCGCTTACAGGCCCCAGAGTTCAGGACAGGTAGAGAGGATGAATCGGACCTTAAAAGAGACCTTAACTAAATTAACTATGGAGACTGGCGCTAATTAGGTGGTCCTTCTCCCCTACGCTCTGTTCCAGGCCCGTAATACCCCTTACAGACTAGGCCTTACCCCTTATGAAATTATGTATGGCAGACCCCCACCCTTAGTTCCCAGCCTAAAAGATGATCTGCTCAAGTCTGAAACAGAAAATGTTTCTGAACTCTTATTTTCCCTACAAGCCTTGCAGAAAATTCATCAAGAAATCTGGCCCAAGCTGAAGGAACTATATGAGACTGGTCCCCCACTGACACCCCATCCGTACCAGCCAGGAGATTGGGTCCTGGTCACGCGACACCGACAAGAGACCCTAGAACCCAGGTAGAAAGGACCACTCCAGGTACTCCTAACCACACCCACCGCCCTGAAGGTAGAAGGCATCGCGTCGTGGATCCACTACACCCACGTCAAGCCGGTGGACCCAACCTCCGACCTTCTGGGACCAATCACGGCGGCGGCTGAAGCACCGGACACGTGGACTGTGGACAGAGCTAAGAACAACCCCTTAAAACTAACCCTGCGCCGGCAGCATAGCTCGCTGTAAACATGCAGTTAGGTAGTTTAACCATAACGTTAGCCGCCCTAGTGGCCGCTAGAGAAATCACAAAACCAGCTCTTAATCCCTTTGTCTGGAGATTCTGGCTTTATGAAAACCGAACCCACCCTGGACAACCTCATAAGCCTGGGAAATTATTGGCCAGTGCTGATTGCCCCTCCTCAGAGTGCAACAGCCCAATTCTACTAAATTTTACTGGTTTTCAAATAGCCAAACCTAAGACACCAATAATATGCTTTGAGTTTGATCAGACTAAATACAATTGTAAACACTATTGGTGGCACCAAAATGCCGGCTGTCCTTATAACTATTGTAACATCCATAGACCCCGTTATGGAGGAGAGAGAAAACAGTTAGACCCTAAGTGGCCCTTCCATCGTAGACAGGATAGAGACTTTTCATATACATGGATAGTTAGAGACCCCTGGAACTCCCGCTGGACCACGCCTCAACATGGGGCTGTATACTACTCCCCCTCCTCCACATGGCCTAGCAGTCACCTCTATCTGTGGCGAGGCCTAGTGCAAGTACTGCCCCTGGTCCACAGGAATATCCAACGACAAGAAAACAGACTAACACAAGACTTACGTCCTTTCTCCTGGTTAAAGTTATTACAAGAAGGACTAGAACTTGCTAACCTTACAGGACTTCACAGCCTGTCTGGCTGCTTTCTGTGTGCCACTCTAGGGCGTCCACCGCTAACCGCTGTCCCTCTGCCATGGGGATCCTCTACCTTGGCCCAAGCTAACAACCTCCGAAACCTCTCATATGCTCCTATCCTAGACGTGCCCCTATACCTAAACCCCAGTCAAGAGAAGTTTCCCTACTGTTTCTCAGGAACCAATACCAGCCTCTGCAGCATCACTGCAATGCCCCCTAATATCACCCTAAAGGCTCCGCCGGGCATATTCTTCTGGTGTAATGGAACATTATCTAAGAACCTACCTAGTCCCTCTGTTACCAACCTACTGTGTCTTCCTGTCACATTAGTTCCCCGGTTGACTCTACTAACTGCTGGCGAGTTCCTAAGGTACACTGGTAACTGGACTAGTACCGCTATTCACTCAGTCCCTAGACCAAGACCTGCACGAGCCATATTTCTCCCCCTCATTGCGGGAATCTCTCTCACCGCATCCTTCGTGGCGGCCGGACTGGCAGGGGGAGCCCTAGGTCACACCCTCATAAAAAGCAACAAGTTATACCAACAATTTGCCGTTACTATAGAGGAGTCGGCTGAGTCCCTTGCCTCCCTTCAGCGGCAGCTCACGTCCCTAGCTCAGGTAACCTTGCAGAACCGGAGGGCCCTAGACCTACTCACTGCAGAAAAAGGTGGTACATGTATATTTCTGAAAGAAGACTGTTGTTTCTACATAAATGAATCAGGGCTTGTAGAGGACCAGGTCCAACAGTTACGCAAGTTAAGCGCAGAAGTAAAAACATGGCAGTTTGCTTCAGCTGCAGACCAATGGTAGAATTCCTCTATGTTTTCTCTGTTAGCTCCCTTCCTTGGACCCCTGCTAAGTCTACTATTTCTACTTACCGTAGGACCTTGTGTTGTTAACAGAATTTTACCATTTGTTAGAGAAAGATTTGACACCGTACAACTCATAGTCCTCAGAGCCCAATACCAACCTGTAAACGCTGAAACAGAATCAGACTTATAAGACCCAAGATTGGCTCTAGAGATACCTGAAAAGAAGGGAGGAATGAAAGGAGCTGGGCACATTCCTCAGCCCCGGGCTCAAGACTCCCTGAGCCTAGTACAAACACATTCCATCCTCCCATCCCACCACATATCGCCATATATCTCTCAAACTCCCTGAGCCCAGTATAAACACCACCTGGAAAGCCTCCGATAAGGAGACAGCCGTTCAAGGTTTTACTGAAAGCATGGGAACCAAAAGAATTTCTTTGTTCCCCTGTAACTTTTGGGCTATAAAAAGCAAACGCTCGCATTGTTCGAGGCCCTCTCTTGTATGCTGTAGAATGGAGGGACCAGGTTTGAACTTGTAATAAAGATCCTTGCCGCTTGGCTTTGACACTGGACTCTGGTGGTCTTCTTTGAGGAACAAACAGTCTAGGCATAACAGCACCTACATGGGTCGGGGCCAGGAATGCTGCTCAACATCCTACAATGCACAGGACGTTCCTCCACAACAAAGAATTATTCAGTCCAAAATGTCAATAGTGCTGAGGCTGAAAAATCCTGGTATGCGCCTAACAGAAATGACAGCTGATGTCTACCAAAAGAAATGTACAAAAATATTCGTAGTAGTGTTATCGAAAATAGCCAGTAACTGAAAACAACCTAAACACTGATGTTGATAATAGATGATTACAAGAGACAAACTATGAAATGTTCATACAACAGAGTATCATACAACTTCACAAAAATAAACCAACACAAACATTTTAAGGATATAAACATCTGCATTAAAAATGTATAGGGAAAGACCTAGAAGAATATCTACCAAACCGATTACCTCCGAGGAGAGAAAGGGGATTGGGATGGGTGGGTGGTTATAAGAGACAATTGTGTTCTAAGAGAATGTAGAAAAATAGCAACTGTATCATCAAAAATTAATAGTTCCAGTTCTGCATGTAAAGAGCCTGGAAGCAGCCACTCTGTCCTAACAACAAGTAAAAAGCTTAACAAACTGAAAAATCAACAACTCTTCTTAGATCTGAAAGAGAAGTGAAAATACAGGGCAAACCACTGTCCTCAAAATTAGAGACAGGCAGAAACACAGTCCTTACCAGAGCACAAACCTCTGTGAGAAAGTGTCAGGATAGAAATACCTGAACTGCAACTGACAAATTGCCAGAGGCTAGGTGTGTACGTGTCTGAAGTTAAAACATCCAAGGGAGCCGGGCGCGGTGGCTCACGCCTGTAATCCCAGCACTTTGGGAGGCCGAGGTGGGTGGATCACGAGGTCAGGAGATCGAAACCATCCTGGCTAACACGGTGAAACCCCGTCTCTACTAAAAGAATACAAAAAAATTATCCGGACATGGTGGCAGGCGCCTGCATTCCCAGCTACTCGGGAGGCTGAGGCAGGAGAATGGCGTGAACCCGGGAGGCGGAGCTTGCAGTGAGCCGAGATCGCGCCACCGCACTCCAGCCTGGGTGACAGAGTGAGACTCCGTCTCAAAAAAAAAAAAAAGTCCAGGGGGACCCACTTATGGTAGGAGTGGAGGGAGACAAGGTCCCAAGCTTTTCTGAGTTTTACTTTCAGGAGCTCAACCAGGTTCCCAGAGCCTAATCTACTAAGGTTTTGTCAGAGCCTAACTAACCTGAGCAAAGAATATACCAAATCCATCCTGTCCCATCTAAGGGATGGGGTGGGGGTGGCCTGGGAAATACTTGTGAGGTTCGGAGTCCAGGGGAACAGGCTCACAAAGAGACAGACCTAATCAGGGGCCTACAGAAATGCTCACCCTTTCCCGATATCTCACCACCATATTCGTAAAGTACTATTAAAAGTAAATCTTTTTACTCAGTACATCATGTCCAGCTACGAACAGAAAGGGACAAGGCAATACTAAAAGGCAAATAAACATAGGCAGGGTGACCAGGCACAGTGGCTTACGCTTGTAATCCCGGCACTTTTGGAGGCCAAGGTGGGCAGATCACCTGAGGTCAGGAGTTCGAGATCAGCCTGGCCAGTATGGTGAAACCCCATCTCTACTAAAAATAAAAAAATGGCCGGGTGTGGTGGCTCACGTCTGTAATCCCAACACTTTGGGAGACTGAGGCAGGTGGATCACGAGGTCAGGAGATTGAGACCATCCTGGCTAACACGGTGAAACTCCGTCTCTACTAAAAATACAAAAAGAATTAGCCGGGCATGGTGGCGGGCGCCTGTAGTTCCAGCTACTCGGGAGGCTGAGGCCAGAGAATGGCGTGAACCCTGGAGGTGGAGCTTGCAGTGAGCCAAGATAGCACCACTGCACTCCAGCCTGGGCAACAGAGCAGACTCCATCTCAAAGAAAAAAATAAATAAATAAAAAATAAAAATAAAAATAAAAAAATTAGCCAGGCGTGGTGGCGTGCACCTGTAGTCCCAGCTACTCAGGAGGCTGAGACAGAAGAATCGCTTGAACCCAGGAGGCGGAGGTTGCTGAGCCGAGATCACACCACTGCACTCCAGCCTGAACTCCGTCTCAAAAAAAAAAAAAAAAAAAAAAGCACACACAGACAGGGGAAGCATCAGAACCAGGCATGATAGGGATGTTGAAGGTATCAGAGAAAACTTAAAACAACTATGATTAATATGTTATGGGCTCTAGTGAATAAAGTAGGCAGCATGCAAGAATAGATGGGCAGGTCAGGCGCAGTGGCTCATGCCTGTAATCCCAGCATTTTGGGAGGCTGAGGCAGGCAGTCACTTGAGGTCAGGAGTTCAAAACCAGCCTAGCCAACACAGTGACACTCTGTGTCTACTAAAAATACAAAAATTAGCCAGGCACCGTGATGCGCACTTGTAGTCCCAGCTACTCAGGAGGCTGAGGCACAAGACTGGCTTGAACCCGGGAGGTGGAGGCTGCAGTGAGCCCAGATCGCACCACTGCACTCCAGCCTGGGCAAGAAAGTGAGACTCCATCTCAAAAAAAAAAAGAGGCCAGGCGCGGTGGCTCAAGCCTGTAATCCCGGCACTTTGGGAGGCCGAAACGGGTGGATCATGGGGTCAGGAGATCAAGACCATCCTGGCTAACCCGGTGAAACCCCGTCTCTACTAAAAAAAAAAAATACAAAAATCTAGCCGGGCGAGGTGGCGGGCGCCTGTAGTCCCAGCTACTCGGGAGTCTTGAGGCAGGAGAATGGCGTGAACCCGGGAGGCGGAGCTTGCAGTGAGCTGAGATCCGGCCACTGCACTCCAGCCTGGGCGACAGAGCGAGACTCCGTCTCAAAAAAAAAAAAAAAGAAAGAAAAAAAAAGGAAATACTAGTGATCAAAAACACTGTACAGAAGTGAAGAATGCCTTTGATGGGCTATTTTTATGTAGACAGTATGAGATTGAGCGAAAAAATCAAACCTCCAAGCAAAGAGAACACTGGGGAAAAAAAAAAAGAACAGAATATCCAAGAACTGTGGCCAGCCATAAAAGGTGTAGATATGCACAATGGAAATACCCGAAGGACAGGAAAAGAACAGAAGAAAGACAGCCGGTGCCTGATGCATGGTGGTTTGACTCAGTATTTTTCAATTTTACAAGAGCGCAAAAGCAATACACATGCAGTACATTCCCCAACTTACAATGAGGCTCCATCTGGATAAATCTATTATAAGTTGAATATATTATAAGTCAAAAATGCACTTCTGACAAAGAGATTTTCAATTTAGGATGAGTTTATCAGGATGTAACCACATCATTAAGTCAAGGAGCATCTATATATGAAACAATAATTACTGAAAATTTTGCTGAAGTAATGTCAGACACCAAATCACAGATGGAGGAAAATCCGAGAATACCAAGAAGATAAATGCCAAAATACCTGCATGTAGGCATATCATTTTTAAAACACAAAAAATCAAAGATAAGCCTGAGGGGGAAAATACCTTACCTGCAAAAACCACACAAGCAAGAAAATGGAGTGAACAGTTAAGATGTTTAGAGAAAAAAAAAAAAAATCCATCAAAACAGAATTCTGTACCTGCAAAATTATCCTTCAAAAGTAAAGAAAGACTTTCTTAAAAACTAAGACAATTTATTGCTGTTACAAGTAAACTTGCCTTAACTGGGCAGAAAAGGAAAATGCAGGTCAGAAACAGATACAATTTTTTTTTTTTTTTTTGAGACAGGGTCTTACTCTGTCGCCCAGGCTGGAGTGCAGTGGCATGATCTTGGCTCACTGCAACCCTCACCTCCTGGGTTCAAGCGATTCTCATACCTCAGCCTCCTGAGTAGCCAGGACTACAAGCACGCACCACTACACCTGGCTAATTTTTATATTTGTAGTAGAGACAGGGTTTCGCCATGTTTGCCAGGCTGGTCTTGAATTCCTGACCTCAAATGACCTGCCCGCCTCGGCCTCCCGAAGTGCTGGGATTACAGGGATGAGGAGCCACCAGGCCCGGCCACAGATATACATTTTAAAAATTGAGAACATCAAAGAAAGAATAAGTGAAAGTAAAATTAAAACTTTTTTCTTATTTTTTTTTGAGACGGTCTCACTCTGTTGCCTAAGCTGGAGTACAGTGGTGCGACAGCCTCGAACTCCTGGGCTCAAGTGATCCTCCCACCTCACCTCCCAAGTAGCTGGGGCTACAGGTGCACACCAGCACACTTGGTTTTTTGTTGTTGTTGTTGTTTTGTATAGACAAGGTCTCTGCGTTGCCCAGGCTGGTCTCAAACTCCTGGCTTCAAGTTGCCTCCTGCCCTCAGCCTCCCAAAGTGCTGGGATTACAGGCATCAGCCACCATGCCTAGCTATTTTTCTTTTTTTGTTGTTGTTGAGATGAAGTTTCACTCTGTCACCCAGGCTGGAGTACAGTAGCACGATCTTGGCTCACTGCAACCTCTGCTTCCTGAGTTCAAGCGATTCTCCTGCCTCAGCCTCCTGAGCAGCTGGGATTACAGGTGCATGCCACCACGCCCGGCACTAATTTTTGTATTTTTAGTAGCAACAGGGTTTCACCATGTTGGTCAGGCTGGTCTTGAACATCTGATCTCGTGATCCACCTGCCCTGGCCTCTCAAAGTGCTGGGATTACAGGCCTGAGCTACCACGCCTGAGCCACCATACCTGGCCATGCCTAGCTATTTTTCTTATTCTTAGTTGACCTAGTCTGTTCAAAATAGTAATAGTGGCTGGGCACGGTGGCTCACGCCTGTAATCCCAGTACTCTGGGAGGCCAAGGTGGGCGGATCATGAAGTCAGGAGATCGAGACCGTCCTGGCTAACATGGTGAAACTCCGTCTCTACTAAAAATACAAAAAAAATAGCTGGGTGTGGTGGCACGAGCCTGTATTCCCAGCTATTCGGGAGGCTGAGGCAGGAGAATCACTTGAACCTAGGAGGCAGAGGTTGCAGTGAGCCGAGATCACGCCACTGCACTCCAGCCTGGGTAACAGAGCGAGTATCTGTCTCAAAAAAAAAAAAAAAAATCACCAAAAAACTCCTGGAACTAAGTGATTATACCAAGGTTGCAGCAGGATACAAACTTAATGTACAAAAGTCAACCCCTTTCTTGTACACAGGTGTAAGCTGAATTTGAAATAAAAAACACAATACCATTTACAGGAGCACACACAAAAATGAAATACTTAGGCGTAAGTCTAACAAAATATATAATGATATTATATAAAATCTATATGAGAAAACCTACCAAACACTGCTGAACGAAAACTAAGAACTAGATAGATATAACATGTTCATGGATAGGAAGACTCAATATTCAAGATTTCAGCTCTTCCCAGCTTGATCTACAGATTCCATGCACTGTCAGTTAAAATCCCAGCAAGTTATTTTGCAGATGTTAACGAACTGATTATAAAGTTTAGACAGACAAAAGACTTAGATTAGCTAACAGGATCCTGAAGCAGAAGGATAAAGTTGGGAGAATGAACCTGACTTCAAGACTTATAGGCTGGGCATGGTGGCTCACACCTGTTATCCCACCAACACTTTGAGAGGCCAAGGAGGAAGAAGTGCTTGAGGCCAAGAGTTGCAGGCCAGCCAAGGTAACACAGTGAGACCCTATCTGTACCAAAAAAAGAAAAAAAAATTTAATTAGCCAGATGTGGTGGCACGTGCCTGTAATCCCAGTTACTCAGGAAGCTGAGGTGGGAGGATCCCTTGAGCCCAGGAGTTCGAGGCTGCAATGAGCTGTGACTGTTCCACTGCACTCCAGCCTGGGCGACAGAGCGAGACTCCGTCTCAACAACAACAAAAAAGACTTATTTTAAAGCTACAAAAATCAAGACAGTGTGGTAGTGTGGTATTAGTGAAAGAACAAATAGACCAACAGAACTCAATAAAGAGCCCAGAAATAGACCCATATAAATATAGTCAACTGATCTCTGACAAAGGAACAAACTCACAGGGGGGAAATATCCACTCCTTTCTCTCACTTCTTTAGCACCACAGCCTTCCTCGCTGTGTCCTCTCCTTTCATTAACCTAAGTCCTCACCTCGGTCCTCTTGAGGGTTCTAGTTGGTCACACTCTGAGCTTCCACGAATATAGTAAGGTGTCTTTACATATTTCCAGTTTAGACTTCCCATGTGAGTTACAGGCTGAAATATAGGCATTGGATATTCAATACCTGCGAAAGTCTCTCCCAGTCCCTCTTCTAACAGCATTCCTAGTCTCCGGCTGTATAGCTCAGTGGCAGAGCACAACATCCGGCAACGTCGTCGCCACCACTCACCGAGGGCAATGGATTTGGCAATCAAGTCACTTGTAAACTCTCCCCTCTGGTTTATTCCGTCAATCATTCATAAAGTCCAGATGATCCCCTGGCCCGCCCCTTACCTCTTGGACTCTCGAGCTCCGCTCCTAGCCTTTTCTCCCCACTCATACACCTGTAATTGTGTCCACAGTTCACTAGACTACCCTCCCCACCAAACCAAAGCTCCCCTAAAATCAGGAACATACATAATTTATCTCTGCATTGCCAGCACCAGCTCTAGAGTTCAGCACACAAAAAGACACTCCATAAACAAGCACTTGGCCAAACGAAAAAGGAGGAACTGGTAATTTCTCCAACGAAGTTCCAACGGTCTGCGTAAGACAACTTTCTGTAGAAAACACGAAAAGATGGAGGATCCTCAGATTTCAGGGCCCGCAGCTGGCAATGAAGTGCAGTATAATTGCCCGTCACAGATTACCACGAGGCACTTTTCTGCAGGACCAGAGCTTGGATGAGCTTTAGAGGAGCTTCGGTTTGGCGGGGAGGGTAGTCTAGTGAACTATGGACACAATTACAGGTGAACGTTCCCGGGAGTAACCCTGAAGAGATCAACGTGGCCACCCTCAGTATCCAGTCGACTTTTAAACACGGAAAGTCTCTACTTACCCAGCACGAAGCTGTCCGGAAACTGGTGGCCATCCCCACGCCCACGTTCGTGCGCTGCCTAGGGGGCAGGACCCGCGGGCTGCGGAGAGACCGTGAGGGATGCGTCCGCACGAAGACAGGTGCGGGTCCTGGGTCCCAGGCACCTGACCGTCCCGGGGCTGAGTCGCTCGCAGGGACGCCGGCTCCTCAGCTCTCGCCCAACGCGGAGCGCGCGTGACTAGACGGCCTCCCGGTCTGGGTACCAGGAGTCGCACCGATGGATTTGTGCCGTTCAGCAGCCCTGACTCGGGAGAGCAGGCGGCTGGCCTGGCTCCGTCCACGCCCCGAACCGACGGAGGTGTTTAGCTGGTCAAGTCCCTGGTCGGCCCCGGATAATCCCAGCCGCTTAGCTCCGCGCCTCCGCGGTCATACAGGCTAGCCAGGTACACCCACTGGCCAGATTTCGGTCCACTGAGTCTAAGCCGGAAACAGCCCTGCACGCGCGCACCCGACTAGGACAGGGTGTGTGGCGCATGCGGAAGTGCGTCAGGCGTCGATGCGCCAGGACGCGACAGCGCCGGAAAAACTACATCTCCCACAATCCTCGGCGAAGGCTCCCTAGTTACAGGCCTGACTTCCAGCTGCAGCGTATCTGGAGCGGGGCACAGCCTGACAGGAAAGGAAGGTTGGGAGGGGGCTCCGTCAGCGGCACCTGGTTCACCCTCCCCCGGCTGCGCCAGGTTCAGTACCATCCTCGGAGTCCGGACGCCCAGTTTCCCAGGGCCTGTAGAACTGACTCAGAGTCTGACCCCAGCAGAGACGCAGGCGTGCTGAGGTCTTGATATCAAACAAGATAGGGTTCAGACCAGAAGGCACAGCAAAAAAGGACGCTTTGTAAAGCTAAAAGCTGCAATTCGTAGGGCTAAATAACAGTTTGGAAATCAGTGCACCAAATAATAGAGTAACCAACTTCATAAAGAAGAAACTATAGTAGATGTTAAAGACAAATAAATAGAACCACACCAATAATGAAACTGCCTTTGCAAAAATTATATCAGTGAGAAAATTATTGCCGTGGGGGAGGTCTAATCTAACCAAACCCGCGACCCCACGCGCCTTTGGCTCTTCTGGGCTTAGGCCAAGCTAACTTTGGAAGACATTTAGGTTATAGTTTAAATGATAACCCTTTTCCAAAACTCAACTGCCTTTGTAAACCTATGAGAGACCAAGCTAGGGGGAGGAGAGGAGCCTGAATTCTAAGATGTAGATTGGTCACAAGATATGCAGCTTCCCCAATTACTCCCACAGATAACAGATAACACCACTATTGTAGATTAACCTTTCGAGATTTAAAAATGTGCAAAATGGCCAGGCGATGGCTCACGTCTGTAATCCCAGCACTTTGGAGGGCTGAGGTGGGTGGATCGCCCAGGAGTTGGAGACTAGCCTGGGCAACATGACGAAATCTCGTCTCTACAAAACATATCAAAAGTCAGCCGGATGCAGTGGCATGCATCTGTAGTCTCAGCTACTTGGGAGGCTAAGGCAGCAGAATTGCTTGAGCCCGTGAGGCGGAGGTTGCAGTGAGCCGAGATTGCACCATTGTGCTCCAGCCTGGATGACAGGAGTGAAACCTGTCTCAAAAAAAAAAAAAAAAAAAAAAAAAGCCAAACATCTGAATAGACATTTCTCAAAAGAAGACATACAAATGGCAAACAGGTAAATGAAAAGGTACACAATATCATTGATCATCAGAGAAATGCAAATCAAAACTACAATGAGATATTATCTCACCCCAGTTAAGATGACTATTATCCAAAAGACAAGCAATAATAAATGCTGATGAGGTTATGGGGAAAAGGGAACACCTGTACACTCTTGGTGGGAATGTAAATTAGTACAACCACTATGGAGAGCAGTTTGGAGGTTCCTCAAAAAAATAAAAATAGAACTACCATACAATCCAGCTATCCTACTCCTAGGTATGTACCCAAAAGAAAGAAAATCAGTATATTTAAGCGCTGTCTGCACTCCCTTGTTTATTGCAGCACTATTCACAATAACCAAGATTTGGAAGTAACTGAAGTGCCAATCAACAGGTTAATGAATAAAGGAAATGTGATACATATACACAATGGAGTACTAGGAAGCCATAAAAAAGAATGAGATCCTGTCATTTGCAACAACATGGATGGAACTGGAGATCATTATATTAAGTGAAATAAGCGAGGCAGAGAAAGACAAACTTCACATATTCTCACTTATTTGTGGGAGCCAAAAATTAAAACAATTGAACTCATGATGATGGAGAGTAGAAAGATGGTTACCAGGCCGGGCGCGGTGGCTCAAGCCTGTAATCCCAGCACTTTGGGAGGCCGAGACGGGTGGATCACGAGGTCAGGAGATCGAGACCATCCTGGTTAACATGGTGAAACCCCGTCTCTACTAAAAAAATACAAAAAACTAGCCGGGCGAGGTGGTGGGCGCCTGTAGTCTCAGCTACTTGGGAGGCTGAGGCAGGAGAATGGCGTGAACCTGGGAGGCGGAGCTTGCAGTGAGCTGAGATCCGGCCACTGCACTCCAGCCCGGGCGACAGAGCCAGACTCCGTCTCAAAAAAAAAAAAAAAAAGAAAGATGGTTACCAGCAGCTGGAGAGTAGTGGGACACTGGGAGGGATGGAAATGGTCATTTGGTAGAAAAAATAGAAAGAATAAGACCTAATATTTTCTAGCACAACAGGATATACTCAAAAATAATTTAATTGTACGTTTAAAAATAACTAAAAGTATAATTGAATTGCTTGTAACACAAAGGATAAATGCTTGAGGATACCCCATTTTCCCTGATGTGATTTTTATGCATTGCATAATAATATGCATTCTATATCAAAATGTCTCATGTAATCCATAAATGTATACACCTACTATGGACTCCTAATAATTAAAAATTTAAAAAATTAGCCAGGTTTGGTGGCATACACCTGTAATCCCAGCTACTTGGGAGACTGAGGCAGGAGAAATGCTTGATCCTGAGAGGTTGAGGCTGCAGTGAGCCATGATCCCACCACTGCATTCCAGTCTGTGCAACAGAATGAGACCCTGTCTCAAAAAAAGAAATTAATTAATTAAAAATTTTCCCACAGAGAAAATCTGGGAGTGGATGGCTCCACTAGTGAGTTCCATCAAATATGTAAAGAAAGGATAATTCTTCAGAAATTATTTCAGAAAATAGATAAGAGGGAATACTTCCCTACTTATTCTATGAAGCCAGTATTATTCTCATACCAGAGTTAGACAAAGACATCACAAGGGAAAAACAAAATAAAACTACACACCAATATTCCTATGGTATGTAGTACCATAGACATAGACACAAAAATTCTTAACAGGCTTGGACTTTTTTTCACCTCAAACTGGTTTTGCAGGTGTTTACTCGTGTGAAAACTTACCAAATTGTTTAAATATGTGCAGTTTATTCTATATCGATTATAACTTAATAAAGCTGTTTAAGAAAAATGTTAGTAAACTGAATCTGGCAACGTACAAAAAGGATTTTATAACATGACCAAATGGAATATATACCAAGAGTGTAAGATTGGTTCAACACTGAAAATCAGTATAATAAAAGACAAAAACTATATAACCATTTCAACAGATGCAGCAAAAGGCATTTAGCAAAACCAACATCTACTCATGGCAAAAACTCTCAACCATTTAGGAATAAAAGGGAATTTCCTCAACTTGATAATGGGCATTTAAAAAAACCCTAGTTAACATCCTACAGAACCGTGAAAGACTGAATGTTTTCCCCCTATAATAGGAAACAAGCAAGGGTGTCTGCTTTCAACACTTCTGTTCAACGTTGTACTGGATGTTCTAGCTGGTTGTGTTTAACCTTGTACTGGATGTCCCAGCTGGTTCCGTTCAGCGTTGTACTGGATGTTCTAGCTGGTTGTGTTCAACGTTGTACTGGATGTTCTACTTGTTTCTGTTCAACCTTGTACCGGATGTCCTAGCTGGTTCCGTTCAGCGTTGTACCGGATGTCCTAGCTGGTTCCGTTCAGCGTTGTACCGGATGTCCTAGCTGGTTCCGTTCAGCGTTGTACCGGATGTCCTAGCTGGTTCCGTTCAGCGTTGTACCGGATGTCCTAGCTGGTTCCGTTCAACGTTGTAAAGGATGTTCTAGTTGCTTCTGTTCAACGTTGTACTGGATGTTCTAGTTGCTTGTGTTCAACGTTGTACTGGATGTTCTAGTTGGTTCTGTTCAGCATTTACTGGATGTTCTAGCTGGTGCAGTCAAGCAAAAGAAAAGAAAGAGAAGAAAGCATCCAGATTGGAAAAAAGTAAAACTGCCTTTATTCACAGATGACAGGATTCTGTATATAGAAAATATCAAGGAATCAATGATAATAATAAAACTACTGAAACTAATAAAAGATGTTAGCATGGTCAAAGGTTACAAGATCAATATATAAACACTATACTTCTATATACTAGCAATGAATACTCTTAAAATAAAGTTAACAATTTCACACCATCAAAAAGAATAAAATAGTAACAAATTTAATAAAAGAAGTAAAAATGTGGCCAGGCACAGTGGCCCATGCCTGTAATCCCAGCACTTTGGGAGGCCAAGGCAGATGGATCGCGAGGTCAGAAGATTGAGACCATCCTGGCCAACACAGTGAAACCCCGTCCCTACTAAAAATATAAAAAATTATCCGGGCGTGGTGGTGGGCGCCTGTAGTCCCAGCTACTTGGGAGCCTGAGGCAGGAGAATCGCTGGAACCCGGGAGGCAGAGGTTGCAGTGAGCCGAGATCGTGCCACTGTACTCCAGCCTGGGCGACAGAGCGAGACTCCGTCTCAAAAAAACAAAAAGGAATAGCAAAACAATTTTGAAAAAGAATAAAGTTGAAAGACTTACACTACTTGATTTTAAATTTGCTATAAAGCCACAGTGATGAAGACACTGTGATATTAGCACAAGGATAAGTAAATAGATCAATGGAAAATAAGTAAGGATCTATAAATACATTATAACATTTATGGCCAATTAATTTTTGACACAGTTACCGAGATAATTCAATGATGAAAAGGTGGACTTTAGTAAATGATTCTGGGTAAACGGATGCATACATGCCAAAGAAGGAGAAGGAGAAGACTTGCCTTACACGTTACACAAGAAAATTAGCTGAAAACGGGTCATAGACCTAAAAGTAAGAGCTAAAACTATAATACAATAGAAAATTGTTGTAATTTTGTGTTGGGTAAAGAGATTCCAGATATAACAACAAAAGCATGATCCATGAAATAAAAGCATTGGTAAATTGAACTTTGTCAATATATAAAAACTTTTCTGTTTCAAAAGACAGTATGAAGAAAATGAGGAGACAAGCCACGGTTTAAAAGAAAATATTTGAAAATCATTTGTCTGATAAAAGACTTGTATTCAGAACACTTATGACTCAGTAATAAGACAAGCAACCCAATTTTGCAAATAAAAGATCTGAATATATACATTTCACCAAAGAAGATACATAAATGGCTAATAAGCACATACAAAGATGCTCAAGGTCATCATTATTCATTAGGGAACAGCAAAGTTAACCACAATGAGATACCAGTAAAAACTCAATAGAACGGTTATAATAAGAAAAACAGACAACACCTACTGTAGGCAAGAATGTGGAGAAAGGAGCCTTCGTGATTTGCTAGTGAGATGTAAAATGGCAGTCACTTTGGGAAACAGTTTGGCTGTTACTTAAAAAGTTAACCATAAACTTACCACAGGACTCTGCAATTCTACTAGGTATCTAACAGAAAATGAAAACTTATGTCTGTATAAAGTCGTTTATGATCATGTTTATAGCAATATTATTAGTAGTAGTATTATTTTTGAGACGGAGTCTCCCTCTGTCCCCCAGGCTGGAGTCCGCGGTGCGATCTCAGCCCACTGTAACCTCCACCTCCTGGGTTCAAGTGATTCTCCTGCCTCAGCCTCCTGAGTAGGTGGGACTACAGGTGCCCGCCACCATGCCCAGCTAATTTTTTGCAGTTTTAG
Source organism: Chlorocebus sabaeus (assembly GCF_047675955.1). Classification (NCBI taxonomy): domain Eukaryota; kingdom Metazoa; phylum Chordata; class Mammalia; order Primates; family Cercopithecidae; genus Chlorocebus; species Chlorocebus sabaeus. The sequence continues at coordinate 130,170,364 of NC_132914.1, read as the reverse complement.
TAGAGATGGGGTCTCACCGTGTTAGCCAAGATGGTCTCGATCTCCTGACCTCGTGATGCGCCCATCTTGGCCTCCCAAAGTGCTGGGATTACAGGCATGAGCCACCGCGCCCGGCCAGCAATATTATTTATAATAGCCAGAAACTGGAAACAACCCAAAATGTCTATCAGCTGCTGACTGGATAAACAAAAGTGAAAACAACTCAAATATCCATCAAATGATGCCTGGATAAATAAGTGTGGTATAGCCCTACGATGGAATACTGTTCAGCAGTTAGAAGAGGGGGAAGTGCTGGTACATGATATGTGAACAAACCTCAGAAACATGATGCTAATGTCAAGAAGCCAGACACAGGCTGGGCGCGGTGGCTCACGCCTGTAATCCCAGCACTTTGGGAGTCCGAGGCGGGCGGATCACGAGGTCAGGAGATCGAGACCATCCTGGCGAAAATGGTGAAATCCCGTCTCTACTAAAAAATACAAAAAAATTAGCCGGGCGTGGTGGCGGGCGCCTGTAGTCCCAGCTACTCAGGAGGCTGAGGCAGGAGAATGGCGTTAACCCAGGAGGCAGCGGAGCTTGCAGTGAGCTGAGATCTGGCTGCTGCACTCCAGCCTGGGCGACAGAGCGAGACTCCGTCTCAAAAAAAAAAAAAAAAGGCCAGACACAAAAGTCATCACATGGATGATTTCGTGGATATAGTGTCTAGAAAATGCAAATTTGTAGAGTGAAAAATCACATCAGTAGTTGCCTAAGGACAGGAGTAGGAGCGGGGTTAAATGTAAATGGGCATAAAGAACTTTGGGGAGGTAATGAAGATGTTCCAAAGCTGCATTGTGGTGATGGTAGTAAAACTCTATGGATTTACTAATATCACTGAATTGAATACTTACAATCGATAAATTTTGTGGAATGTGAATTGTATTTCAATAAAACTTTTTTAAGGCCACTGAGTTTGACTGTTGGAAATGAGAGAGATAAAAGCAGAAATAAATGAGGTCGAAAGCAGAACAACAGCAGAACTAATAAATAAAACATTTGTTTTTGAAGAACATTAACAAAATAGACAGACAACGCGGTATTCTAATCCAACAAAAAGAGAGAAAGTACAAATATACAAAATAAGAAATACAAAGAGGAAATAACTACTGAAACAGAAGATAGATTTTTTTTAATCATAAAAGACGTTTTTGCCCAACTCTAGGCAAAAACATTTTGAAGACCTAGATGAAATGATTAAATTCTAAGGAAAATTGAATTTTCCAAGATTTACCTCAGAAAATTCAACAGTCTTCTTTTCATCAAATAAACTTGTCAAGAACCACCCCACAAAAAAAGTAACAGATTTGGATGATTTCATACGAAAATGCTGCCAACTTCAAAGGTCAGATAATCCCATGCTCATAAATTATACCAGAATAAAGAATACTTCTGGCCGGGCCCAGTGGCTCATGCCTGTAACCCCAGTACTTTGGGAGGCCGAGGCGGATCATGAGGTCAGGAGATGAAGACCATCCTGGCTAACACAGTGAAACCCTGTCTCTACTAAAAATACAAAAATCAGCGCGGTGTGGTGGCACCTGCCTGTAATCCCAGCTACTCAGGAGGCTGAGGCAGGAGAACCACTTGAACCCGGGAGTTGGAAGTTGCAGTGAGCCAAGATTGCGCCACTGCACTCCAGCCTGGCAACACAGCAAGACTCCGTTTCAAAAAAAGCAAAACAAAACAAAACAAAACAACTTCCGAATTTCTGGAGCAATTATAACAATAATATGTAAACCTAAAACGGTATCACAGAAAATGAAAACAAAAGTCGATTTCACTTGTCAACAGTGATGCAAATATTTCAAATAGAGAGTGAAGAAGTCTTCAATTACTCTAGAATATTGCTCTTATGAATGCTGTTTTTGCTTTATATATTTTTGTTATTAGATATATAAGTATTTATAATTATAATGTCCTATATTAAATATTTTATTAATCTACAATGTTATTCTTTGTCTTGTAATCTGTTTTGGTTTAAAGGCTATTTTGTCTGATGCAAGCATCACTGCTTTCTTTTGGATGTTTACATGGAATATCTTTTTCAATCCATTCACTTTCTACTATTTGTGTTTTTGGATGTAAAGTGAGTCTCTTATAACAGTATATAGTTGAATTACATATTTTTATTCAGTCTTCAAATGTAAGTCTTTTGACTGAAAAGTTTAATCATTTATATTTAACTGCTAATGAGAAAGATATTCTTTTTTTTGCTTTTTGTTTTTTTTTTTTTTTTGAGACAGAGTCTCGCTCTGTCACCCAGGCTGGAGTGCAGTGGTGCAGTCTCGGCTCACTGCAACCTCCGCCTCCTGGGCCTCAGCTTCCTGAGTAGCTGGGACTACAGTTGTGTGCCACCACACCCAGCTAATGTTTGCAGTTTTAGTAGAGACAGGGTTTCACCATATTGGTCAGGTTGGTCTCAAACTCCTGAACTCAGGTGATCCACCTGCCTCAGCCTCCCAAAATGCTGGGATTACAGCCGTGAGCCACTGCGCCCGGCCAGAAGCTATTATTTCTGTCATTTTGCTTTGTTTTTGAAGAGGCTTATAAGCTTTTTTATCTCTAATTTCCTGCATTGCTGTCTTCTTTTGTGTTTAGTTGAATTTTTTTTTTTTTTTTTTTTTTTGAGAGGGAATGTTGCTCTTGTTGCTCAAGCTGGAGTGCAATGGCACGATCTCGGTTCACTGCAACCTCCACTTCCCAGGTTCAAGTGACTCTCCTGCCTCAGTCTCCTGAGTAGCTGGGATTACAGGTGCCCACCACCACGCCCGGCTAATTTTTTGTATTTTTAGTAGAGACGGGGTTTCACCATGTTGGCCAAGATGGTCTCAAACTCCTGACCTCAAGTGATCCACCCACCTGGCCTCCCAGAGTGCTGGGATTACAGGCGTGAGCCACCGCGCCTGGCCTAGTTGATTTTTTATAGTGGAATGTTTAAGTTCCTTTCTGATGTTCTTTTGGGTCTATTCTATAGCTATTTTTTTGTGGTTGCCATAAGGAGTATATTTAACATAGGAAACTATAGTGCTGTAATTTGAATTTTTACCAGTTTAACTTCAATAACATATGAGAACTCTGCTCCTTTAAAGCTCTGATCCCACCCCTTTGATTTGTTGATGTCACAAAATTACATTCTTTTTTTTTTTTTTTTTTTTTTTTTTTTTGAGACGGAGTCTGGCTCTGTCACCCAGGCTGGAGTGCAGTGGCCGGATCTCTGCTCACCGCAAGCTCCGCCTCCCGGGTTTACGCCATTCTCCTGCCTCAGCCTCCGGAGTAGCTGGGACTACAGGCGCCTGCCACCTCGCCCGGCTAGTTTTTTGTACTTTTTAGTAGAGACAGGGTTTCACTGTGTTAGCCAGGATGGTCTCGATCTCCTGACCTCATGATCCGCCCGTCTCGGCCTCCCAAAGTGCTGGGATTACAGGCTTGAGCCACCGCGCCCGGCCCAAAATTACATTCTTTTTTTTTTTTTCTTTTTTTTTTTTTTTTTTCTTTTTTTTTAAATTTATTATTATTAAACTTCAAGTTGTAGGGTACATGTGCACAACGTGCAGGTTTGCTACATATGTATACTTGTGCCATGTTGGTGTGCTGCACCCATCAACTCGTCATTTACATCAGGTATAACTCCCAATGCAATCCCTCCCCCCTCCCCCCTCCCCATGATAGGCCCCGGTGTGTGATGTTCCCCTTCCCGAGTCCAAGTGATCTCATTGTTCAGTTGCATGCCCTAAAACATACATTAGTCCTTCTTTTAAATGCATTAATCTCTTAAATTATGTAAAAAAAAAAAAAAAGAAAATGTGGAGATATAAACCAGAGTTACAATAATGCTATCGTTTAGTTTAATGATTATTTTGTAATCTGCTCAAATTTTTTTTTTCTTTTGAGACAGTGTCTCACTCTGTCACCCAGGCTGGAGTGCAGTAGCACAATCAGGGCTCACTGCTGCCTCAAACTCCTGGGCTCTCCCAAGTCAGCCTCCCAAGTAGCTGAGACTACAGACATGTGCCACCATGCCTGTAGGATCTAGCCCTACAGGGTCTGTGGGATTTTCTCCCCGTGTGCAGAGACGAGAGATTGTAGAAATAAAGATGCAAGACAAAGAGAAGAAAAGACAGCTGTGCCCGGGCGACCACTACCACCAAGACTCGGAGACCGGTAGTGGCCCGGAATGCCTGGCTGCGCTGTTATTTATTGGATACAAGGCAAAAGGGTAGGGTCAGGAGTGTGAGTCGTCTCCAGTGATAGGTAAGGTCGTGTGAGTCACGTGTCCACTAGACAGGGGGCCCTTCCCTACTTGGCAACTGAGGCAGATGGAGAGAGAGGACAGCTTATGCCATTATTTCTTCTCTGCATTTCAAAGACTTTTAGTACTTTCACTAATTCTGCTACTGCTAGCTAGAAGGCAGAGCCAGGTGCACAGAGTGGAACATGAAAGTGAAACAGGAGCGTCACCGCTGAAGCACAGCATCACAGGGAGATGGTTAGGCCTCAGGAGGCTGTGGGCAGGCCTGAGTCAGGCCTTCTGCAAGAGGTGGTGGAGGAGAGTGTTCTCTAACTCCCCTGGGCAAAGGGAGACTCCCTTTCTCGGTCAGCTAAGTAGGGTGCCTTCCCAGGCCCTGGCACTACCGCTAGACCAAGGAGCCCTCTAGTGGCCTTGTCCGGGCATGACAGAGGGCTCACACTCTTGTCTTCTGGTCACTTCTCACCGTGTCCCTTCAGCTCCTATCTCTGTATGGCCTGGGTTTTCCTAGGTTATAATTGTAGAACAAATATTATATAATATTGGAATAAAGAGTGATGCTACAAACTAATGATTAATAATATTCATATATAATCATACCTATATTCTATTTCTAGTATAACTATTCTATGTATTTTCTTTATTATACTGGAACAGCTCGTGCCCTCGGTCTCTTGCCTCAGCACCCGGGTGGTTTGCTGCACACAGATTTCTTTTACTTCTATATTTTTAAATTATTTAGCTTAGGGTTATTTTAATTGGCATGGAAACGGATGCTGGGAATGCCCTACATAATTACTACAGTAAGTTTGTATTAAGACTCTTTTGAAGTAAAAGGGTGTATTTGTGGCTGGGTACAATTGCTCATACCTGTAATCCCAGCACTTTGGGAGGTCAAGGTGGGTGGATCACTAGAGCTCAGGAGATCGAGAGCGGCCTGGGCAACATGGTGAAACCGTCTTTACAAAAATTAACCAGGCATTAGGCTGGACGCAGTGGCTCAAGCCTGTAATCCCAGCAGTATGGGAGGCCAAGGTGGGTGGATCACCTGAGGTCAGGAGTTCGAGACCAGCCTGACCAATATGGTGAAACCCTGTCTCTACTAAAAATACAAAAAATTAGCCAGGCATGGTGGTATGTGCCTGTAATCCCAGCTACTTGGGAGGCTGGGGCATGAGAATCACTTGAACCCAGGAGGCAGAGGCTTCAATGAGCCGAGATCATGCCATTGCACTCCAGTGTGGACAACAGAGTTAGACTTTGCCTCAAAAAAAAAAAAATTAGCCAGGCATGGTGGCATGCACCTGTGCTCCCAACTACTCAGGAGGCTGAGATGGCAGGATCACTTGAGCCTGGGAGGTGGGGTGCAAACTGTATTTGCACCACTGCACTCCTGCTGGTTCACAAAGTAAGATCCTGTCTCAAACAGAAAGAAATGAAAAGAAAAAAAAGAGTAAATTTGTAATAAGGCTCTGCCAGAAATATAACTCAAACTAGCGTAGACTAACAGAGGAAATCTATGAGCTTTTATAACTGAAGGAGTCGATCCGAAGGCTTCAGGAATAGCTGACTCCAGGGCTTCAATCAGCACTAGGATATGTTCATCTGAAACAACTAAAAGGGCCTGGCGTGCTGGCTCATGCCTGTAATCCCAGCACTTTGGAAGGCCGAGGCGGGAGGAGTTAGAGACCGGCCCAGTCAATACGTTGAAACCCCCTCTCAACTAAAAATATAAAAAGTTAGCGGGCGTGGTGCCACTCACCTGTAGTCCCAGCTACTCGGGAGGCTGAGGTCGCCGTGAGCCGAGGTCGCGCCGCTGCGCCCCAGGCTGGTGACAGAATGAGGCTCTGTTTCAAGTGATAATAATAATAAACAGAATAAAAAATAAAGCGGGCCGGGCGCGGCGGCTCACGCCTGTAATCCCAGCACTCTGGGAGGCCGAGGCGGGCGGGTCACAAGGTCAGCAGGTCGAGACCATCCTGGCTGACAAGCTGCAACCCCATCTCTACTAAAAATACAAAAAATTAGCTGGATGTGGTGGTGCGCGGCTGTGATCCCAGCTTCTCGGGAGACTGAGACAGAATCTGGGAGGCGGAGGTTGCAGTGAGCCGGGATCCCGCCGCTGCACTCCAGCCTGGGCTACAGAACAAGACTCTGTCTCAAATAATAATAATAATAATAATAATAATAATAATAATAATAAAACGATCTGACTGGGTGTGGATGGCTCATTCCTGTAATCCCAGCACCCTGGGAGGCCGAGGCGGGCGGATCACCTCAGGTCAAGAGTTGGAGACCAGCCTGGCCAACATGGCGAAACCCCATCTCCACTAAAAATACAAATTTAGCCAGGCATGGTGGGCGAGGTGGAGGGCGCCTGTAATTCCAGCTACTCAGGGGGCTGAGGCAGGAGAGTCGCTTGAACGCAGGAGGTGGAGGTTGCAGTGATCCAAGATCTCGCCATTGCACTCCAGCCTGGGCAACAAGAGCGAAACTCAGTCTCAAAAATAAAAAAATAAAATAAAATAGGCCGGGCGCGGTGGCTCACGCCTGTAATCCCAGCACTTTGGGAGGCCAAGGTGGGCCGATCATGGGGTCTGGAGATCGAGATCATCCTGGCTAACACCGTGAAACCCCATCTCTACTAAAAATACTAAAACAAATAGCCGGGCGTGGTGACGGGCACCTGTAGTCCCAGCTACTCGGGAGGCTGAGGCAGGAGAATGGTGTGAACCCGGGAGGCAGAGCTTGCAGTGAGCCAAGATCGCGCCACTGCACTCCAGGCTGGGCAACAGAGCGACACTCCGTCTCAAAAAAAAAGAAAAGCAAATAAATAAATTAACTAAAAGGATCAGTATCTAGTTTAAATAGAGTTTACTTCAGTGTAAAATTTGAGGACAGCCACCTAGGAAGTATAAATCTTAAAGAATGAAAGTTCATGTTTTGAAGTATAGAAATCTGGGATTGTTTATATAGACAACGTTTAGGAAAGTTTAACAGAACTTTAATTTTTTTTTATATATAAGGCTTAAAGTAGCATTATAATGGTCTGATTAGTTAAGGTGGTTTTCTTGGGGAGGAAGATACACTTACTATTTTATATTGAAGATGTAGTAGTTACGGGTTTTCTGTGTTATTTGGCCTGAGTTAGGTTAGGTACAGGACAATAAAAAGGCATATATGTTAAATATATAATTATAAATATATATTTACAACTTGTATAGATATATAACTTGTCGTGGGGGAGCAGTGGAACTGGGAAAGTGGAACAGGAGTAAAAGAATTTACCAAGACAGGGCCAGGAGTGGTGGCTCACGCCTGTAATCCCAACACTTTGGTAGGCCAAGGTGGATGGATCACAAGGTCAGGAGATCGAGACCATCCTGGCCAACATGGTGAAACCCTGTCTCTACCAAAATGCAAAAAATTAGCCAGGCGTGGTGGAGCACACCTGTAGTCCCAGCTACTCGGAGGGCTGAGGCAGTGGAATAGCTTGAATCCAGGAGTCGGAGGTTGCAGTGAGCCAAGATCATGCTCCTGCACTCCAGCCTGGTGACAGAGCAAGATTCTGTCTCAAAGAAAAAAAAAAAAAGAATTCACTAACACAGGCAGATTTATTAGAGGAAGTAGGAAAATACTTTTAAGAAGGTAATGGGCAGCCAGCAAGAGAGGAACTGACTGCTGAGGAAACGCAGGCTTCCTGGAGATGGAATAGGTGGTTCTTGGGCTGCAGAGTGCTACATTCATTTCTGATAACAACAAGGTTGCAGGAAGCTGACTTGTATTTTTTGTATCAGCTGAGAGTCTGGTGATAGCTGGGCGTAGGGAGATTGTGAGTAATTTGCACAGGACGACTCTGTGTCCTGGACCATTAGGAAAGGCAGACTTACAGCTTATCTGCTTTTTCTTCTTTCTTATTTTGCTTTCCCCTGTTCCCACTACCCTGACTCTTTTTCCCTAATTAGGATTCCACATTAATACATAATAATTTACAAAAGATAAGTGATTGGATGGGAGGAGGAAAAAAGAAGCCAAGTCTTGGCAAGGCAGTTTAGAGAAGGAGGGATAAAGAGATGGAGAAGCAGAAGGGTAAGAAGTAGTTTTGGCAGTTTCCTATTAATATATTGATAGTTCTAGGGGGTTTAATTTTTTCTGTAGGGAAAGAAATTTTCAGAGTCTCTTTTGGATGCTTTTTAGCATCCACAAATTGAAAGTAACTTTCAATTTTTTAAAAAATGTTAGACTCAGTTGTTAAAAACTATGTACATAAATGAACTAATTTAGGTATTTTTAATGGCATTTCATTTTGGTCTTCGTAGTTTGGGTCTTTATGGGTTAAATAAGACCATTTTAAAAGATACTGACGGGAGGTTACATCATAAGTACTATTTATGAATATGAATTTAGCTGGAGTTACTTAAAGGTGTATTTCTTTTTTTTTTTTTGGAGACGGAGTTTTCCTCTTTTGCCCAGACTGGAATGCAGTGGCATGATCTCAGCTCACTGCAACCTCCACCTTTCTGTTTCAAGTGATTCTCCTGCCTCAGCCTCCCGAGTAGCTGGGATTACAGGCGCCCACCAACACACCCAGCTAATTTTTGTATTTTCAGTAGAGACAGGGTTTCACCACGTTGGTCAGGCTGGTCTTGAATTCCTGACCTGGTGCTCTGCCCACCTTGGCCTCCCATAGTGCTGGGATTACAGGCGTGAGCCACTGCATCCGGCCATTAAAGGTGTATTTCTTTTGAACGGTAAAGACTCAGTGTTAGATGGACGATTGTCCATAATTTGGGGTTTTTGTTTTAATGGTCAAAGACCGAAAGGGAAAGAGTTGTTGGATCTGGCATGCTGCTTAATAAGGATTATTTCTGGAAGAGTCACCCATGAGTCACTTTTTTCCTCTTATATGTCTTGGTGAAACCCAGTAATTTGGGGCACTTAGGGCACTAGGATATTTTTGTATGTTTTTTGTTGAGGGGAGTCTTACGGGTCCAATGTATGTCATAAAGGATGAGCTTAAATAGTTTCACAAAACCTTAGTCACTAAGCTATCTTTTGGCTGGGAGAAATAGTGTCTTATCTTTAAAACTTATCTCTGTCTTTATAGAAAGTTTCTTTTATTGGCTTTGGTCATTTAAAATGGGACCTTAGATATGTCAAATGAACTGAACTTAAGAGTTTAGCCAGTTTTTTTTTTTTTTTTTAACTTATAAGCTTTACTTAAGTCATGCAATTTTTTTTTTAGAGAGAGAAACTTGTCTTTCCTGACCAAAATTTGAATGAGAGAAAAGGCCATGGCCATGCTCGGTGACTCATGCCTGTAATCCTAGCACTTTGGGAGGCCAAGGCGGGCAGGTCACCTGAGGTCATGAGTTAGAGACCAGCTTGGCCAACATGGTGAAACCCTGTCTCTACAAAAACACAAAAAATTAGCCGGGCATGATGGTGGGTGTCTGTAATCCCAGCTACTCGGGAGGCAGAGATGGGAGAATTGCTTGAACCCAGGAGGCAGAGGTTGCAGTGAGCCGAGATCATGCCACTGCGCTCCAGCCTGGGCAACAGAGCGAGACTCCGTCTCAAAAAAAAAAAAAAAAAAGGGAGGGGCGTATAAATTCTAGTGAGTCATTTAATAAATAACACAACCTCAGAGAAAAGTGAAAATCATAAATCTGTGAACAGCAGCATTTTCCGACAACAAAAACAAAACCACCTTAAAGCAGAATTTTAATTTTAGCTCCGTTGAGCACGGAATTGGGTTGCTTAAATAAAGTCTGAATTTCAATTAGAACCGGGGCAATGTGGGCCAGGTGCAGTGGCTCAGGCCTGCAATCCCAGCACTTTGGCAGGCTGAGGCGGGTGGATCAACTGAGGTCAGAAGTTTGAGACCAGCCTGGTCAACACGGTGAAACCCATGTCTACTAAAAATACAAAAAATTAGCCAGGAGTGGCTGGGTGCCGTGGCTCACGCCTGTAATCCAGGCACTTTGGGAGGCCAAGGTGGGTGGATCATGATGTTAAGAGATCGAGACCAGCCTGGCTAACATGTTGAAACCCCATTTCTACTAAAAATACAAAAATTAGCCGGGCACGGTGGCATGCACCTGTAATCCCAGCTACTCGGGAGGCTGAGGCAGGAGAATCGCTTGAACCCAGGAGGCAGAGGTTGCAGTGAGCCAATATCGTGCCATTGCACTCTAGCCTGGGCGACTGGGCGAGACTCCGTCTCAAAAAAAAAAAAAAAAAAAAAAAAAAATTAGCTGGGAGTGGTGCTGGGCGCCTGTAATCCCAGTGACTCAGGAGGCTGAGACAGGAGAATCGCTTCAACCCGGGAGGCGGGAGGCGGAGGTTGCAGTGAGCTGAGATTGCGCCATTGCACTCCAGCCTGGGCAACAAGAGCAAAACCCCATCTCTCACAGGCTCCAAATTTACTAATACAGAATTGAGCTAAATATTATTTCACAAATACTTGAATTTGGTCTTTATGGCCATTCCGATTTTTTAAATTGCCAATTGTGTTTCCTGTTTTTCCTAATTTTTATTTAAAAATTAATATGCTTTTATGGGTTTTTTTTGACGGAGTCTCACTGTCTCCCAGGGCGGACTGCAGTGGTGTGATCTCAGCTCACTGCTACCTCCGCCTCCCGGGTTCAAGCAATTCTCGCGCCTCAGCCTCCTGAGTAGCTGGGATTACAGGCATGAGCCACCACACCCGGCTAATTTTTATATTTTTAGTAGAAACGGGATTTCACCATGTTGGTCAGGCTGGTCTCGAAATCCCGACCTCAGGTGATACCCCTGCCTCGGCCTCCCAAAGTGCTGGGATTACAGGCGTGAGTCACCGCCCCCGGCCTGGCAAAAACCTTTTTTTTTTTTTTTTTTTGAGACAGAGTCTCGCTCTGTCGCCCAGGCTGGGGTGCAGCGGCGGGATCTCGGCTCACTGCAACCTCCGCCCCCCGGGTTCAAGCGATTCTCCTGTCTCAGCCTCCTGAGTCACTGGGATTACAGGCGCCCAGCACCACTCCCAGCTAATTTTTTTTTTTTTTTGAGACGGAGTGTCGCCCAGGCTAGAGTGCAATGGCACGATATTGGCTCACTGCAACGCGCGTAACACTAAAATTTACCTATATTACTTACAGCTGTGATGTAAAATGGACAAGAAGCCGGACGCAGTGACTCATGCCTGTAATTCCAGCATTTTAGGAGGCTGGGGCAGGAGGATCATTTGAACCCAGGAGTTGGGAAACCAGCCTGAGGCTGCAATGAGTGGTGATGGCACCACTGCACTCCTTACTGGGTGACAGAGCGAGACCCTGCCTCCAAAAACAAACAAACAAAAAAACAAGGAAAAGATGCAGAGGCGTCCTCCTGGAGGCGCCGTTAGGTTCTCTCACAGACATGTTGGGCCAGCACTGCCGGCTCCATCCTAGATTTCTTCCAGTCCTCCCCAGTTACCCGCCAAGCGGCTTTTCCAACCGGAAACGTCCTAGCGGCGACCCCGGCGGGTGCACCGCGGAGCCCCTCGGGAAGTGTAGTTCCAGCACGAGCGGGACTCTGGTAAATGTAGTTCTCTGCGCGTTCACTTCCGCGGTGGGGCCGTGTCCACCTCGGCACTGCGAGGTCCGAGGGGTAAGGGAGTGTGCAGCGGGGGCGGGACGACTAGGCGGCGGGGCTGGAGGCGGCCTCTGTGTCTGCGCCGGGGGTCGCGGTGACCCCGCTGCGGACCGGCTAGCGCTGACCCCAGCGCGCCAGAGCTGGCTGCCGGCCGGGGCCAGAAAGGCCTGCGGGGCGGCCTGGGCGCATGCGCGGACGGCGGGCCTCGGGCGGGGGCCCTGGGGGCGCGCGGGGGTGGGAGGCAGCGGGCGGGGTAGGGGCTGTAGGGCGGGCGGCGGCGGGGCGCTGAATGTGGGTGTCGGGGGAGATCTGGGGTCAGCTGGGCGATTCACTGGCGGCCTATGGAGGTCGCTGTAGACTTGGGGTGCAGCGCGGCCGGGGCAAGGGGACGCGAGGCTGCTCTTGGCCCTAGGGGAGAGGGGCCCCTGGGAGGCCGTGTGGAGGATTTGTCTGCAGCGATTAGGACTGTGCTGATCAATGATTTGGATGTGCCTTGTGGTGAGCATTGGAGGCCAGCGGGGTGAATGATGAGGCTTCTGCGGGGGTCTGCTTGGGAGGGGTTAGGGGCTCGCTTGTGTGGCTTCCATTCACGGAAGCCTGCCGGCTGTGACAGTGTTGAATTTCGCCAGAGCCTTGTGCTCCTGGAAACAGTGAAGGCTGAGGGATTTCCCACCCTTTTGGGTTCCAGGAGATGACTCACTGCAAAGAGGCCCCCTTCCCTATAGGATTTAGGTCAGCCTCCAGGATGCCCCTTGTTCACACAGACCCGCCACGTTGCTGTCGCTTGCCTCATCAGTGACTGGCTGAACACTGAGCGGTCGGAGCAAAATGTTCCTTAACCAAACTGTGGCTAAGCTTCTTTCCTTTCCCCATTTTCTTGAGCTTTGGCCCATCCCCGTCCTGAGCCAACACGCAGCCTCGGCAGAGAACAGGCTGGCTCAGGGTCAGGCTTCCTCTGCTTTGCTGTCTGGTCGCGCGAACTTCCACCTCGCTTGGCAGGCCTGGTCTTTGCTACCCTTGTTCACATCTCTCTAGGAAAGAAAATCCCTTTTTGCTTTGCAGAGATGCACATGAGTCTTGTGGCTTCAGGGTTCTTCCCAGAAGCCCCTTCCCCTTCCCCTTCCCCTTCCCAACCCTCTTCCGCGTCTTTTTTCCCCACTTCCAATAACCTTTTGGAGCCGTCTTTGCTGTGTCCGGTTGCATGTTTTATTTGACAGCTGAATAACGGTGGTTGCTGTTTCAACGCGTCTCCAATAGCAGAGGCGAGTATGGGGTGGCCTATGCTGGCGAGTGGCTGGGGTTGGTTTCTGTGCTTGTGTTTGGGGATCTTATGATTGAAGCACTAGGAATGGGGGCGCTGTGTGTTTGTGACAAGGGAGTCTGGATGTAAGTTAATGGTGGACCCGTTGCAGGTTGTGAGTGCGTGGACAACGGGGTCGTACTTGGCGTCATTGGAGCGGCCTGCGGGGTCGGCATTTGTGCACAGCCCCACAATCCCTTTCCAGGTGGTGTTTGGGAAGGGCTATGGGAGTGTCAGTGAATGCTCCAGCATGGAGTGGATTAGAGAATGGGGTGTCATGGGGCAAATGCTTGGGGGCCTGAGGGATAAGGGATTAGGGATCCCTTGGCATTGAGTGATGGGTCCAATTTAGGTCGTCTGTGGCGCAAGTCTGAGGATGTCAGTTATTGGGGAGGGGCTCTATGAGGGCGTGACCTGGGCACCTGATAAAGTGAGTGAATACAGAAGCCCCTTCTCCTCCCCTCCCCACCTCACCTACAGGGGTGACTGAAGCCCCTTCTCCTCCCCACCCTTCTTCCCCCCACACCCTTCTCCTCCCCTTCCTACCCTTCTCCTCCCCTCCCTACCTTTCTCTTCCCCTCCCCACTCTTCTCCCCTCCCCACCTTTCTCTTCCCCTCCCTCCCCAGCTCACCTGCAGGAGTGTCTGAGTTCTGTGGGGATCCTTTGGGACTCAGTGTTTGGGGTTTCAGTCTGTGGTGATTTTTAAGTGGGGGTTTGGGGGTGCCGGTGATTATGGTGTCTGGGCATCTGTATTTAAAAGCCGTGTGGGAGTCACTGGGGTCCAGTCATCAGTTGGGCCTGTAGGGATGACTCTGCCTGGCCCATGGGGTCTATGGTGTGACATAGGAATGGTAAACGCCAGGTGAGTGTCTGGGGGCCTGTGGAGAATTAGGAATAAAAGGTCCAGTGTGCATCGTTGAATGGGGGATGGTTTTGTTGGCTCGTGCCCTGTGCATTGGCTTTGTTATTTGAGGGTGTTGGAACCAGGTGAGAAGGAGCTTGTTTGTATCAGTGACTGGGTACCAGAGATGACTGAAGGACTGATGGGGTGAGCAGTGAGGTCTGTGAGGAGGAATGATCGGAGGGCTTGGGAGTTTGATGTTTGGGATGAATGCCAAGCATCCATGCAAGTGTCTGTGATGTGTGGGTGGGTGAGGGCGAGAAATTGGGGACCCTGTGGGTGTCAGTGAGAGGGAAGCCTGGGAGCCTCATGGTTTCTTTGCCATTTGCAGTGAATGTGGAGTTAGAAGTTAGTGGCCTTGGCCGGGCGAGATGGCTCACGCCTGTAATCCCAACACTTTGGGAGGCTGAGGCAGGCAGATCACGAGGTCAAGAGATCCAGACCATCCTGGCCAACATGGTGAAACCCCGTCTCTACTAAAAATACAAAAATTAGCTGGGAGTGGTGGTGGGCACCTGTAGTCCCAGCTACTCAGGAGGCTGAGGCAGGAGAGTTGCTTGAACCCGGGAGGTGGAGGTTGCAGTGAACCGACATTGCGCCACTGCACTCCAGCCTGGTGACAGAGCGAGACTGCATCTTAAAAAATAATAATAATATTAAGTTAGTGGCCTTTGGATATCTGTGATTAGTTGTCTGGGAGCCAACACCATGCCAGTCTGTGGAGTCAGTGGTCAGGTGTCTCTGGAGGCTGTTGTGGGGCCACTAGAGTTACCACCTGGGGGCTTTGTTAATCACTGGGGAACCCATAGCATGTGTCACTGAAGGCCCTGGAGGAGCAGCCTCTCGGGGAGAGAGACTGGGTGGCCTGTGAAGTCAGCCGTTGTGGTTCTGTGGGAGTGATGGGGGCACATGGGTGAGTGGGAGTGGAGTTTATGGGGTTCCGTGGTTGTGTGGTCTGGAGGTCTGTGAAGCAGGCCTGTTGGATTCAGTGATCTGGGGACGTCTTGGGATGTGGAACTGGAGAATTCTCAGGTGGTCACTGTGAGTGACTGGGGGACTTGGGACGCTGGAGGTTGGCATGGGCTTGTAGCTGTGGAGTTCAGTGGTTCGTGTCTGGGGTGTGTGTGTGTGATTGAGGCCCTCTCTGGGACTTGGTAATCCAGGGGCCTGGGAGGGCCGTGTTGGTGGGTCTGGAAGCAGATCCGAGTGCGTATGGTTGTGAAGCCTCTCATGTGTGACAAGTCTTTTTGCCCTTTGGCCCTCTCCTTGTAGCATGTGACCGTTGATCAGTGACCACTCTTTTTACGTGATTTCCTTTTTAAAAGTTCTCAGTGACCCCGTTGGCTTTCAGGTCTTCTCCTTGTAGAATTTTCCCCTTGCTGGTTGTACCTCCTGGGCCTCTTCCATCCCTCCTGATGACCTCTGGCTCCTCCACCCAAGACCTTTGCATCTGAGGTGCCTGGAGTGGTATGGTCGGCCCAGCCTTCGGTGGTAGGCTCCTCCTGCTTCAGGCTCAGCTAAAAGCCACCTCCTCCCACAAGCCTCTCCGACGTCTGGGAGGAATGTCTTCTGTCCGTCCATCACTAGGTCACAGTTAAAATTTCCCTTTTTTTTTTTTTTTTTTGAGACAGAGTCTCGCTACT
Organism: Chlorocebus sabaeus; assembly: GCF_047675955.1. Lineage (NCBI taxonomy): Eukaryota > Metazoa > Chordata > Mammalia > Primates > Cercopithecidae > Chlorocebus > Chlorocebus sabaeus. The sequence continues at coordinate 130,154,623 of NC_132914.1, read as the reverse complement.
TCGCCTATGTTGGAGTGCGGTGGCGTGATCTCAGCTCACTGCAACCTCCATCTCCCGGGTTCCAGTGATTCTTCTGCCTCAGCCCCCTGAGTAGTTGGGATTACAGGCGTCCGCCACCATGCCCAGCTAATTTTTTGTATTTTTAGTAAAGATGGGATTTCGCCATGTTGGCCAGGCTGGTCTCGAACTCCTGACTTCAAGTGATCCGCCTACCGCCTCAGCCTCCCAAAGTGCTGGGATTATAGGCGTGAGCCACGGCGTCCGGCCCACAGTTAAAATTTCTTCTGAGCGCTCACAGTCAGAAATCATTTATTTACTTGGCTGTTTCCCTGGAGGGCAAAGACGCCGTACATCTTGTTGAGTGGTCTTTCCCGTGGGTGCAGCGCAGTGCTTGGTGTGTAGTAAGAATTCAGCGGGCCTGGCGCGGTGGCTCAAGCCTGTAATCCCAGCACTTTGGGAGGCCGAGACGGGCGGATCATGAGGTCAGGAGATCGAGACCATCCTGGCTAACATGGTGAAACCCCGTCTCTACTAAAAAATACAAAAAACTAGCCGGGCGAGGTGGCGGGCGCCTGTAGTCCCAGCTACTCGGGAGGCTGAGGCAGGAGAATGGCGTGAACCCGGGAGGTGGAGCAGTGAGCCGAGATCCGGCCACTGCACTCCAGCATGGGCGGCAGAGCGAGACTCCATCTCAAAAAAAAAAAAAAAAAAAAAAGGATTCAGCAAATGCTGCTTTCCTAGCGGGTAAATGAGACTATGTGTGTGTGATGCATGCATGAATGTGTGTGTGATGTGTGTGTGAACATGTGTGTATGTGGTATATGTACGTGTGTGAAACTGTGAGGTCTGTGTGTGGGAATGTGTATTGTGTGATGTACGTATGAATGTGTGTGTGATGTTTGAGTGTGAGTATGTATGTGTGATGTATGTGTGTATTTGTATGTGTGGTGTACGTGTATGAGTGTGTGTGATGTATGTGTATGAGTGTGTCTATGAGTGTGTGCACGTGTGATGTACGTGTGTATCAGTGTGTGTGTACGTGCCTGTGTGATGTGTGTATCAATGTGTGTGTGTGCTTGTCTGTGTATGTGTGATGTGTGTTGTACGTGTGTGTCATGTACGTATCAGTGTGTGTGCATGTGTGATGTACGTGTATGTCAGTGAGTTTGTGCATGTCTGGGTTATGTGGGATGCACGTGTGCATCAGTGTGTGTATCTGTATGTGTCTGTGATATGTCTGAGTGTGTGTGTGTACGTCTGTATGATGTATGTGTGCATCAGTGTGTCAGTGTGTGTACATGTCTGAGTGCATCTGTGATGTATGTGTACATCAGTGTGTGTACATGTCTGTGTATATGATATATGTATGTGTCTGTGTGCATGTCTGAGTGTGTATATGTGTGAGGTACGTATCTGTGTGTATACATGTCTGTGTGTGAGTGTGATGTACATATCGGTGTGTGTACATATATGCATGTGTGATATGCATGTGTATCTGTGTGTGTGTGATGTATGTATCTGTGTGTGTGCATGTCTGTGTGTACATGTCTGTGTGTGTACATGTGTATCTGTGTGTATGTGTGATGTACATGTGCGTCAGTGTATCTGTGTACATGTCTGTGTATGTGTGATGTACGTGTGTATCAGTGTCTGTGTGTACATGTCTGTGACGTACGTATCTGTATGTGCGTACGTGTCTGTGAGTGTGTGATGTACGTATCAGTGTGTGCCTTCGTGTCTGTGTGTCTGTGATGTACGTGTCAGTGTGTGTGTACATGTTTGTGATGTATGTGTGTATGAGTGTCTGTGTCTGTGTGATGTACATGTGTATCGGTATGTTTATGTGTCTGTGTGTGTGATGTACATATCAGTGTGTATGTACGTTTGTGTGTGATGTACGTGTGTATCAGTGTGTGTGTATGTGATATACGTGTCTACGTCTTGAGTGTGTGTATGATGTACGTATCAGTGTGTCTGTGTGTACATATCTGTGGGTCTGATGTATGTGTGTATCAGTGCATCTGAGTGTGTCTGTGTACGTGTGTATCTGTGTGAGTGTATGCGTGATGTATGTATCATTGTGTCTGTGTGTACATGTCTGTGATTTATGTATCAGTGTGTCTAAGTGTGCATGTCTGTGTGTACGTGTGTGTGTGCATCTGAGTGTGTGATGTACGTGTGTATCGTGTCTGTGTGTACATGTCTGTGTGTGATGTACATGTGTATCACTGCATCTGAGTGTGTGTGTGCGCGCGTCTGTGTGTACGTGTATCTGTGTGTGTGCCTCTGAGTGTATGCGTGATGTACGTGTGTATCATTGTGTCTGTGTATATTTGTGTGATGTATGTATCAGCGTGTCTGAGTGCACATGTCTGCGTGTCTGTACATGTGTATCTGTGTGTGTGCATCTGAGTGTATGTGTGATGTACGTATCATTGGATCTGTATGTACATGTCTGTGTGATGTACGTGTGTATCATTGTGTCTGAGTGTATGTGTGCATGACTGTACGTGTCTGTGTATACGTGTGTATCACTGTGTGTGCGCATCTGTGAGTGTATGTGTGATGTACCTGTCAGTGTGTCTATGTATACATATCTGAGAGTATGCATGATGTACATGTGTATCAGTGTATGTCTGTTTGTGTGATATACATATCAGTGTGTCTGTGTGTACATGTCTGTGTGTGTGAGGTACGTATCATTGTGTTTGTGTGTACGTCTGTGTGTGATGTACATGTGTATCAGTGTGTGCATGTCTTTGTACGTGTCTGTAACTGTATCAGTGTGTGTCTTGAGTGTGTGATGTACATGTGTATCAGTGTGCCTGAGTATGTGTGCATGCCTGTGTGTACGTGTGCATTTGTGTGTGCACCTGTGTGCATGTCTCTGTGTGTGTGTACATGTGCATCTGTGCATCTGTGTGTGCACATGTCTGTGTACGTGTGCATCTGTGTGTGCGTGTCTGTATGTGTGCGTCTGTGAGTGTGTGCGTCTGTGAGTGTGTGCACGTCTGTATGTGTGCACCTGTGCATCTGTATGTGCATGTCTGTGTGTGCCTCTACGTGTGCATCTGTGTGTGCATATGTCTTAGTGTGCATGTCTGTGTGTGCCTGTCGGTACGTGTGCATCTGTATGTGCGTCTGTGTGTGCATATGTCTTAGTGTGCATGTCTGTGTGTGCCTCTACGTGTGCATCTGTATGTGCGTCTGTGTGTGCACATGTCTGTGTACGTGTGCGTCTGTGTGTGCGTGTCTGTGTGCATCTGTGCATCTGTGAGTGTGTGCACGTCTGTGTGTGCATCTGTATGTGTGCACCTGTGCATCTGTATGTGCATGTCTGTGTGTGCCTCTACGTGTGCATCTGTGCATCTGTGTGTGCGCATGTCTTAGTGTGCATGTCTGTGTGTGCCTGTCTGTACGTATGCATCTGTATGTGCGTGTGTGTGCACATGTCTGTGTGCATGTCTGTGTGTGCGTGTCTGTATGTGTGCATCTGTGCGTCTGTGAGTGTGTTCGCATGTCTGTATGTGCGTGTACTTGTGTATCCGTGTGGGGGGTGAGAGGTTTGGTGTGAATGTGAGAGCAGAGGGATTAAGTACTCAGGATTCTGAAGCGGGAGGCCAGGTGGCTGCTTTTGGACTCAGGACAAGACATTCCCCTTGCGGGAGAAGCAGCTGGAGGAGGTCCCTCTGCATTCACTCAAAAAGGGTTCGAACTAATTCGAAGCTTCCAGGAGGGCGGGGGGACCTTGATTTCAGGGACCTTAGGTTTGGGTGCCGGTAACTATGGGGTCTCTTTATAGTCAGGGCTCCTCTCTGGGCCTCCTAGACGGTGGAACCCCTGACCTCTGTGCCACGAGCCTGAAGGAGCTCCTGGGTGTCTTAGGAGGAGCTACGTCTCGGATGCCGATCTCTGGGCTCTTCCAGGATGTTTGTTCTCAAGAAATCTGCCTCTAGCCACAAGCCCTTCACACTGCGGACTAGAAAGAGTCCCCCAGAACCTCTGCCCTTTCTCTCTACTTCCTGGGAATGGGCGAAGCCCCGTGCCATGCCTCTCCTTTCCCGCCTTTTCTAGGAATTCCTCCTGCCTCAGTGTCCTTGCTCTGCTGTTAACCACAGCTGGGGTCAGAATCCACAGTCTCGCCAGTCTTTCCAGAGTGACTATGGTTGTTAACTGTCCCTGCTGACACTGGGACCTGTCTCGCCTCCCTGGCCTGAGTCTTACCTTGATTCTCTTAATGACAGAGAGTGAGACGTAAAGAACTCGGGAGCCAGCGCCCGCGCGAGCTACACTGGTCTCCGCCTCTTGCTCCCTGCAGATACTGTTGGGGACCAGCCTCAACATCACCCGTAGGGTACCCAAAGTCCGGTGGCGACTAAGGAATGAGAAGAGACGGGTTAAGAGTGTATAAAGAGTGGGGGCCAGGGGGCCAATTGCAAAATGGAGGCTGCAAAAGGCCCAGAGTTCTGGTCTCCACTCTATTTATTGAGTACACTTAGATCTACGAGCAGACGTTCAGGGCGAAACGGTGAAAGGGAGGCAATGCGTCCTACGTGTAATCTATAGCAGTGGCGGTTTAAATGAATCTCCTTTGTGCTCAAACAGCGTATTTTTAACTTATCGGAGAGTAGCTAGTGGGAGCGGGCTTAACTAGGAACCTGCATGTCTGGCCACATTCCAGTGCTTCAGAGGAGTGTCTTTCTCCTTGAACACAGTGTTCATGGATAAGAGAGCAAGTCTCGCTCAGAACATGGGAACATAATGGCAATAAGAAGGCATTCCTCCTCAGAGGCCTCTTGTGGCTTTCCACAACTTATTGTCCCATATTTTTATGGCCAGTTAATACAAGCACCCCATATGCCTTTCCACCAACAGATACAGGCGCGAGCTACATTGGTCTCTGCCTCCTGCTCCCTGCAGGTGCCAGGCGCGAGCTACGCTGATGTCTGCTTCCGCAGGTGCCAGGCGCGAGCTACGCTGATGTCTGCTTCCGCAGGTGCCAGGCGCGAGCTACGCTGATGTCTGCTCCCTGCAGGTGCCAGGCGCGAGCTACGCTGATGTCTGCTTCCGCAGGTGCCAGGCGCGAGCTACGCTGATGTCTGCTTCCGCAGGTGCCAGGCGCGAGCTACGCTGATGTCTGCTTCCGCAGGTGCCAGGCGCGAGCTACGCTGATGTCTGCTTCCGCAGGTGCCAGGCGCGAGCTACGCTGATGTCTGCTTCCGCAGGTGCCAGGCGCGAGCTACGCTGATGTCTGCTTCCGCAGGTGCCAGGCGCGAGCTACGCTGATGTCTGCTTCCGCAGGTGCCAGGCGCGAGCTACGCTGATGTCTGCTTCCACAGGTGCCAGGCGCGAGCTACACTGGTCCCCGCCTCCTGTGCCCTGCAGGTGTGGATGCTGCTGGCTGTGCACCGTGGGGTTCCTGAGCGTGAGGTCACCTGGGAACTGCCCTTGTCTAATTCTCAGCCTGCCTCTGGGGTAAGTGGGAGACTGCACAGAGGGGTGGCGTCTGCCTCTACTCTTTTCTCAGTTGCCCTGGGGAAAAACCCGGCCATTTGCTAATATCCAGTCCTAACTTTCCTCCCTCATTTGAGGCAGGGGAGTGGACACTTCCGTCATTGCTTACTCTCTTTCTGTGGGACAGTGAAGACAGACAAAGATGAGAAAAGGGCCCTTGCTGTAGGTCTTCTCGCTCAGTTTACCTCACTTTCTGGAAAGGTGCCGCTGGCCTTGTGCCACTCAGTATCTTCCTGGCTAGTTGATTAGCCCCTTGCCTGTGGGGCCCTTGCCGTGTGCTCGGGAGTCACCTGCTTCAGCCCTGGGAGCTTCGGCGCTGCTCGGCAACCATTCCTGGGCCACGTGGCCTCACCCCGAGGTGTAGACGGTGATTGCTGGATAAATGTTGCTTGGCAGGATTGTTATGTAAGGTAGATTTTCGGTTCCTCTTGTCCCCAAGTTTACAGGAAACTTTTTTTGGACATTTCCTTTCAAACTCATTCTGATGAAGGAAAGAGCATCGCTGTGCAGCTGCATGCCCTTGGATTCTTTGGCTCTGACTCCATGTGTGGCTTCATCTAAGTGGCCTGGTCCACGAGCAGTGAAGAAATTTAAAGTGTAAGCATTCACATACACCAGGATGTGGTACTTCTTGAGTTCATTATGCTTATTTTCTTTTTTTTTTTTTTTTTTTTTTTTTTTTTGAGGTGGAGTCTTGCTCTGTCGCCCAGGCTGGAGTGCAGTGGCGCAATATCAGCTCACTGCAAGCTCCGCCTCCTGGGTTCACGCCATTCTCCTGCCTCAGCCTCCCGAGTAGCTGGGACTACAGGCGCCCGCCACCACGCCCGGCTAATTTTTTTGTATTTTTTTTTTAGTAGAGATGGGGTTTCACCGTGTTAGCCAGGATGGTCTCGATCTCCTGACCTCGTGATCCACCCATCTCGGCCTCCCAAAGTGCTGGGATTACAGGCTTGAGCCACCGCACCCGGCCATTATGCTTATTTTCAATCTTGGTCAGTCTTTTCCATCTTCTGCCTAAGATGGTATCTTTTGTGCAGTTTGTGGTCTTTGAAAAAGTTTTTAAAATAATGGTTATGCTTAGTTACCCGATTATTTGGCCTGTTGGGGAAATAAACCTAAAATCTGCCAACCCAGAAGACCTCTCCACACAAGTAGAAAATAAAAAAAAATTTTCTCATTGAATAAAAGTTCGACGAGGCCGGACACGGTGGCTCACATCTGTAGTCCCAGCACTTCGGGAGACTGAGGCCAGTGGATCACTTGAGCCCAGGAGTTCAAGGCCAACCTGGGCAACAAGGCAAAACCCCGTCTCTACAAAAAATACAAAAATTAGCTGGGTGTGGTGGCGCACACCTGTGGTCCCAGCTACTCAGGAGGCTGAGATGGGAGAATTCACGTGAGTCCAGGAAGGTCGAGGCTGTGGTGAGCCAAGATCATGCCACTGCACTCCAGCCCGGGTGACAGCAAGACCCTGTCTCAAAAAAAGAATGTGGCCGGGCATGGTGGCTCACGCCTGTAATCCCAGCACTTTGGGAGGCCGAGGCGGGTGGATCACCTGAGGTCAGGAGTTCGAGACCAGCCTGGCCAATATGGCAAAACCCCGTCTCTACTAAAAATACAAAAAATTAGCCAGGCGTGGTGGCGTGCACCTGTAATCCCAGCTACTTGGGAGACTGAGGCAGGAGAATCGCTTGAACCCTGGAGACGAAGGTTGCAGTGAGCCGAGATCATGCCACTGCACTCCAGCCTGGGCTACAAGAGCAAAACTGAGCCTCCTAAAAAACAAACAAACAAACAAACGGGGGTGAATCTCTTTCTCTGTTTGGTATGAGGGAAAATTAGAGATTTTTCCTCCTTTTAAATCTATATTTGCTCTTCCAGGCCTGTGAGCTCACGTTCCCCTCGGGGTATCAGCTGCTTCCCCACATTGTCTGGAGATGCGTGTTGGAGAAAGGCTGAAGGCCAGGCTTTAGTCTCTGAAACTTCTGATGATTTGAAGCAGAGGGGCGTTCAGGGGCCCAGGACCAAGGGGAGACCTGGGAATCGTGCCCCCTCTTCCAGCTCTGAGCTGCCCCCATTCCGGGCTGCTCGAGAGTTGACACTCCCAGCCCTGGGATGCTGGAGGCAGGAGGTCAGAAAATACCCAAAGAACAGCTGCAGCCCTTACCCTCCATGATTCCTCGGTTCTGCAGGGATTGGGGTCTGCCTCAGGTACACCTTGGAAACCAGCAGCCTGGGCTGTTACTGCTGATTTCTGAAGAAAGTGCCGGCGGTGTCTGTTCCAGTGTGAACTGGGGAAGAGGCAACGTAAGACACGCCCTGCCTTGTGTCTTGCTGCCCCCTGTGGCTCCCATCTACTGTCGGCTGCAGCCAGGCCCTGCTCAGCCTCAAACCCATGCCTCAGCTTCACCCCACCCTGCGTCTGCCCTGGGGTGTCTCTTTTTCTTTTTTTACTCTTATATTCGTTCCTCTGATCTATGTTTTCCTTTTGTTCCTGGCTGATTTGGGGGTAGGGAGCCAGAACCCCAGGCTGATTCACCATCTCCATCTAAAGGCCATTTTCTGTTTACCACCCTGCCTAGAAATAAGTTGCATTTTACTCTGTAGCACTTAACACAAATAACTTGATGTAGGTACCTCCAGGAAATATTTCTGCGGAATGAATAAGCCCTCATTGCATTTCCAGAGCTGCATGATGTCTGTGCTGAGCGGTTCGGTGTGGGGTGCTCCTCTGGAGGTGCTGAGCGGCTCGGCGTAGGGGTGCTCCTCTGGAGGTGCTGAGCAGTTCGGCGTAGGTGCTGAGCGGCTCGGTGTAGGGGTGCTCCTCTGGAGGTGCTGAGCGGCTCGGCGTAGGGGTGCTCCTCTGGAGGTGCTGAGCGGCTCGGCGTAGGGGTGCTCCTCTGGAGGTGCTGAGCGGCTCGGTGTAGGGGTGCTCCTCTGGAGGTGCTGAGCGGCTCGGTGTGGGGTGCTCCTCTGGAGGTGCTGAGCGGTTCGGCGTAGGGGTGCTCCTCTGGAGGTGCTGAGCAGTTCGGCGTAGGTGCTGAGCGGCTCGGCGTAGGGGTGCTCCTCTGGAGGTGCTGAGCGGCTTGGCGTAGGGGTGCTCCTCTGGAGGTGCTGAGCGGCTCGGCGTAGGGGTGCTCCTCTGGAGGTGCTGAGCGGCTCAGCATAGGGGTGCTCCTCTGGAGGTGCTGAGCGGCTCGGCGTAGGGGTGCTCCTCTGGAGGTGCTGAGCGGCTCGGCGTAGGGGTGCTCCTCTGGAGGTGCTGAGCGGCTCGGCGTAGGGGTGCTCCTCTGGAGGTGCTGAGCGGCTCGGCGTAGGGGTGCTCCTCTGGAGGTGTCTGCTTGAACCAGCTGGGTGAGTGGTTTCCATCTGGCATTTGTGGGTGGAGCCAGGGTGGTTAAGTTCAGTGTGTGCTGCAGACCTGGCCTAGATGCAGGTCAGACCCGATGGAGACATGCCAGTAGCTCACATTCCACCCTGCTTCCCACCTGCTAGCCCTGATGTGAACCTACCCAACATCTAGTTTGAGGCTTTAAATAATCTGAGCTCCCAGCAAGAGAACACCAAGATTTAGGTTTCCAAATTAATTAGATCATCTAAAATAAAATGTCTACTGCATCCACAGGCAGTAACTCTCTGGAACAAGACAATTCATGTGAGATAAGAAAGAAGAGCCCACAAGACCAAGAATGCATTCTCAGTTTACAGACCACTGACCAGAGACCACTGCAGGGTGTCAGGACTAAGAGAAGTCACAAAACAGCGGGTTTCCCAAGAGCAGTGGAAAATGATCCAGTCACAGGTGGGTTATCGGTTTATCCTCTGTTTTGTGGATGTGATGAGGCTTATGGAAATCTCTGCAACACACAGAAGGGTCTAAATACATTTAAATAAGAGAAAATATAAGCTTGGGAAAGAAGATGTCAAAAGAAGCACATAGTAGATTATAGAATTATACAAAAGTCTCAGCTGGGCATGGTGGCTCACGCCTGTAATCCCAGCCCTTTGGGAGGCCAAGGAGGGCAGATCATTTGAGGCCAGGAGTTTGAGACCAGCCTGGCCAATATGGCAAAACCCCGTCTCTACTAAAAATACAAAAATTAGCCTCCCAGCTACTCGGGAAGCTGAGGCATGAGAATCACTTGAACCCAGGAGATGGAGATTGCAGTGAGCTGGGATTACATCAGTGCACTCCAACCGGGGTGGAAGAGTTAGAAAAAGAGTCATACAAAAGTCTTAAAGTTGGAAGAGATCAATAAGAAATGGGATCCTGCCGGGCACGGTGGTTGACGCCTGTAATCCCAGCACTTTGGGAGGCCAAGACGGGCGGATCACGAGGTCAGGAGATCGAGACCATCCTGGCTAACACGGTGAAACCCCATCTCTACTAAAAATACAAAAAATTAGCCGGGCGTGGTGGCCGGCGCCTATAGTCCCAGCTGTTCGGGAGGCTGAGGCAGGAGAATGGCGTGAACCCGGGAGGCGGAGCTTGCAGTGAGCTGAGACTGGGTCACTGCACTCCAGCCTGGGCAACAGAGCGAGACTCCGTCTCAAAAAAAAAAAAAGAATTCAGAACACAGTTTCTTCGAGGACTGAGATGGGTCTTGCGTGCACATCCTACCTTCTTCAGGGACTGAGATGAGGTCTTGAGTGTACATCCTACCTAGATTTCAGTTTTAGGAAAGAAACTTAAATCATCTGGCAGAATTGATCATTACGAAACCTTTAAATGGTGTCCATAAGTATTCTCTCCACTGGAATGTTGATGTGTTTTGGGTAGAAATGCCGCTCCTGTTGGCAAAGGCTTGGCATGCAGGGATCTGCGTTCAGCTGTTTCCATACTTTGTTGACTTAGAAAAGAGACTGTGGTGTCCCCTCACCTTTCAGAGGAATTCTTACCACCTACTAGCCTCTCTCCTCTCACCCTTTCCCTACTTCCTTTCCTTTCTTCCTAATATTTTCTTTTTTTGATGTTCAGTCCTACGCCAGGAGTGGTACCACTGCACTCCAGCCTGGGCAATGGAGCGAGACGCTGTCTCAAAAAATTAAATGAATAAAGGAGTAAAGTATGGCTACTCCATAGGCAGAGCAGGGCATTCCCGAAAGCAGGAGGAGGAAGGCGCCCGCCCTAGGTACAAGGCTCATTTATACGTAGGACAACAACGACGACGGTCACAGGGAGATGTGCTCAGCTACAAGGGTTTGTGATAAAGGATTGATTTTCTTAATTACTATATTTTATAAGAATCAATATTATTATCTTTTTTTTTTTTTTTTTTTTTTGAGACAGAGTCTCGCTTTGTCACCCAGGCTAGAGTGCAATGCCAGATCTCAGCTCACTGCAAGCTCCGCCTCCCAGGTTCACGCCATTCTCCTGCCTCAGCCTCCCACGTAGCTGGGACTACAGACGCCCACCACCTCGCCCGGCTAGTTTTTTGTATTTTTAGTAGAGATGGCGTTTCACCATGTTAGCCAGGATGGTCTCGATCTCCTGACCTCGTGATCCGCCCGTCTCGGCCTCCCAAAGTGCTGGGATTACAGGCTTGAGCCACCGCGCCCGGTCAATGTTATTATCTTTAAAGCAACATTAGAAATGCTTTTGTTCTCAAGACATGGGGACATCAGGACATTCCTGGGCATGGGTCTGTTTAGTAAACATTATTAATCTTTTCCCTTAACAGTAAACATCTAGAGGCCGGGAATACCTCACATCCTGGCAATGCTGCCCAGCAAGTTCCAGCCTCATTTGCCCTCACTCAAGATGGAGTCGCTTTGGTTCTAATGCCTCTGACAAAGAGCCAGTTGTGTCAGGCAGATGTGGGGATTGACTCTTTGCCCTCAGCCGAGGGAGCACTGAACAAAAAGCTCCAGCAGTTTTTTTGGACCCTGGGGTAGGGAGGGAGGAGCTGGGAGTAGAAAAGTACCAGGTACTGAGTCAAAGTGGGGAAAAGTGTCTTCAGGGTTCTCCCCAACCCCAATGAGGAGGTCTTGCATTAGCACCTGAGAAAGGCCTCAGGAGACTGGAGTGCAGGTGCCTGGGTAAGAAGGCAGACGTGTGAGATCACGACCCCTGACTGCAGTTCCCCTCAGAGACCAGAGTGCTCTGGCCGTGCACCAGGTCTGTTGGGAGGGCAGTTTTCCCCCGAGGCCTGCCGGGTAAAGCCTTGGTAATTGCCTGTGCTTACACCTGAACATGCACTACGGGTTTTAACCAGGAGCTGAACTCCTTGACTCCACTCCTTGATTTGTTAGGACCTAAGTGTGAAACAGGCTACCTCATCGTGGACCCCAATAGGTCAGACTTTGAGAGGCCATGACAATAACCAGGTAAATCGTCTGAGGCAACAGCAGACCACGGCTATGATGACGCCACTCCAGGCAAGACGGTCGGGTCTGGAGGACTGAACATGGCCTCAGCAGTCACCTCGGCAGTCGCCATGCCAGGAAAGATGCCTCACAGCCCACTGGAGAGCCAGAAGAATCTGTGTGCATCTTCTTTACCTGGCCTGAGGCATCAATTCAGGCACAGCAGAACTCTGGCCAGAAAGTTGAACATGACCTGAATGTCTTCCAGGCTGAGACAGGTCCTCAGTGTAATCCCAGAGGGCACACGTGGTCCCCTAGAAACAAAGAACGTCACAAGGTCAGACGCCCCAGCTGGGCACGCACGCCTCAGGTTGTGAGGTTAACAGGGATCCAACATGCCTCCCCATGGTCGGGCCTCTGTCCAGTCTGGATCATTGGGTGTAGGCCTTGGCTTTAGAGGGCCTGCCTGGGACTAAGTTCCAAACCATTTTGTTTATCCGTGACACCAGTTTGTTAGTCCACTCCTTATCAGAGTGTGTACAGTCTCTGGAGGAGTTCTGCAAAGAGCCCAGGAGCCGAGGCAGTCCTCTGCCTCTCCTCCTCAGCACCTTCAGGAAGCCGAGGTGTGGGCTCAGCAGCTGGTCCAAGTCCACAGCAGCCACAGTCCATGGAAAGGCAGCATGAGGAGTTCTTGTGTTTGGTTTTTTAGGAGGAGTAGAAAGCTTTTAGGAGCAGGTCTGAAAAATAAAGATCATTATTATTTTTCCCCTTTCCCTGAGCCTCCCCAGGTGCCAGTTTTGTTTTGTTTTTCTGTTATTTGTGTCCCATGTAGTAATCAAAACTTAAGAACAAAATATCCCCCGTTTTCATTCATGTGTGCCATCTGGAAAGGTTGTATACTAGAGGGACAAAATACTTTTATGTAACTTAACCAAAAAGATGTATCATGTTTAAGAAGTGGTGAGCACAAAATCCTGAACTTTTAAAAGGTTTAACAATAGGTTTACATAATCTCCCGTCTATTTGGGTCTTCAGAAGGGGATGAAAGGGCCTTGCCTCTTGCCTTGTGGAGTCTGAGATATCTGTAACTGGAGGAGAGGGGCGCGAGACGGAGGGCAGCCTGGAGAGGTATGCGTGATGGAGGGCAGCCTGGAGGAGAGGGGCGCGAGACGGAGGGCAGCCTGGAGAGGGGCGCGAGACGGAGGGCAGCCTGGAAAAGGAGCCTGATGGAAGGCAGCCTGGAGGAGAGGGGCGCGTGATGGAGGGCAGCCTGGAGGAGAGGGGCGCATGATGGAGGGCAGTCTGGAGGAGAGGGGCGCATGATGGAGGGCAGCCTGGAGGAGAGGGGCGCGAGACGGAGGGCAGCCTGGAGGAGAGGGGCGCATGATGGAGGGCAGCCTGGAGGAGAGGGGCGCGTGATGGAAGGCAGCCTGGAGGAGAGGGGCGCATGATGGAGGGCAGCCTGGAGGAGAGGGGCGTGAGACGGAGGGCAGCCTGGAGGAGAGGGGCGCGAGACGGAGGGCAGCCTGGAAAAGGAGCCTGATGGAAGGCAGCCTGGAGGAGAGGGGCGCATGATGGAGGGCAGCCTGGAGGAGAGGGGCGCGAGACGGAGGGCAGCCTGGAGAGGGGCGCGAGACGGAGGGCAGCCTGGAAAAGGAGCCTGATGGAAGGCAGCCTGGAGGAGAGGGGCGCGTGATGGAGGGCAGCCTGGAGGAGAGGGGCGCATGATGGAGGGCAGCCTGGAGGAGAGGGGCGCGTGATGGAAGGCAGCCTGGAGGAGAGGGGCGCATGATGGAGGGCAGCCTGGAGGAGAGGGGCGTGAGACGGAGGGCAGCCTGGAGGAGAGGGGCGCGAGACGGAGGGCAGCCTGGAGAGGGGCGCGAGACGGAGGGCAGCCTGGAAAAGGAGCCTGATGGAAGGCAGCCTGGAGGAGAGGGGCGCGTGATGGAGGGCAGCCTGGAGGAGAGGGGCGCATGATGGAGGGCAGCCTGGAGGAGAGGGGCGCGTGATGGAAGGCAGCCTGGAGGAGAGGGGCGCATGATGGAGGGCAGCCTGGAGGAGAGGGGCGTGAGACGGAGGGCAGCCTGGAGGAGAGGGGCGCGAGACGGAGGGCAGCCTGGAAAAGGAGCCTGATGGAAGGCAGCCTGGAGGAGAGGGGCGCATGATGGAGGGCAGCCTGGAGGAGAGGGGCGCGAGACGGAGGGCAGCCTGGAGAGGGGCGCGAGACGGAGGGCAGCCTGGAAAAGGAGCCTGATGGAAGGCAGCCTGGAGGAGAGGGGCGCGTGATGGAGGGCAGCCTGGAGGAGAGGGGCGCGAGACGGAGGGCAGCCTGGAGAAGGAGCCTGATGGAGAGCAGCCTGGAGGTACCCATGGGAAGTGCCCCGCGGGGAACGGCTGCATGAGGCCTGAGGCCACTTGCCTGAGCTGCGTAGTCCAGGCTGCGGTTATCTTGTCCCCTCCCAGCAGCCAACAAAGTTGTCCGGCACAACAGTCAGTTACCCTGTTGCTTGTGGGCGATATGGTTCCTCAGACACCCCATGATTGGGCCCATTGATGTGTAGCTTGGGCTGGGGCTGTTCTCAGATGCAGTGCGCTCAGGAAACCTGAACAGGAAGCAGATCTGGTCGTGTCGGGCCTGCATAGTGTGGCCCGAGTCAGTGGAATGTGTGGGGTTGGCTGGGCCGAACCACAAGGAAACAGCGAAACATTCATCTATCTGCCGAGAATGTCATGGCCCATTGACCTGGGAATCTGCCCTTGGGCAGTGTTAGCCTTGACCGGAGTCTGGAAGGCGGGACACTGTTTCCTGTGATTCACCGTCTTCTGAGAGCAGAAGCAGCACGCGCGGAGGGTCGGTCTAGGCCGTGTCTGCATCGCTGTGGGACGTTTCTCGTGGCTCCGTAAGGAGGCTGTCAGTCACGTATCTGCTTGTTCTGGAGTGAAAACATCTTAGTCTGCATTTAGCAAGCGCAGTTGGGTGGTTGTGTTTCTTGGGTCAGCACTGGAGTCTTTTTGGTGAGCACCCGTATGGGTAACAAAATGCTTCTTAGGAGCAGAACTGATTTTTATCTAAATGTCTTGTTCTCAGGAACAGAAAACCAAATGTTCTCTTGTTGGGGACCAGCCTCAACACCACCCGTAGGGTACCCGAAGTCCGGTGGTGACAAAGGAATGAGAAGAGACAGGTTAAGCGTTCATAAAGGGGCCGGGCACGGTGGCTCACGCCTGTAATCCCAGCACTTTGGGAGGCCGAGGCGGGCGGATCACGAGGTCGGGAGATCAAGACCATCCTGACGAACATGGTGAAACCCCGTCTCTACTAAAAATACAAAAAAATAAGCCGGTCGTGGTGGGGGGCGCCTGTAGTCCCAGCTACTCGGGAGGCTGAGGCAGGAGAATGGCGTAAACCTGGGAGGCGGAGCTTGCAGTGAGCAGAGATCCTGCCACTGTACTCCAGCCTGGGCGACAAAGTGACAGTCCGTCTCAAAAAAAAAAAAATTCTTAAAGGTGGGAGCCCGGGGGCCGGTTGCAAAATAGAGGCTGCAAAAGGCACCAAGTGTGGTCTCCACACTATTACTGAGTACAGTCACTTAGATCTAAGAAGCAGAAGTTCAGGGGTGAAACAGTGAAAGGGGGGTGGTGTGTCATACACCTCATCTATAGCAGTGGTGGTTTGGGTAAATTTTCTTTATGCTGAAGCAGCGTAAACTTAACTGCTGATTTATTCTTTAACTTATCGGAGAGCAGCTGTGGGGAGTGGGCCTAACTAGGAGCCAGCGTATCTGGCCACATTCCAGTGCTTCAAAGGAGTGTCTTTCTCCTTGAACACAGTGTTTATAGATAAGAGAGCAGGTCTTGCTCTGAGCATGGGAACATGATGGCAATTAGAAGACTTTCCTCCTCAGAGGCCTCTCGTGGCTTTCCACGGCTTATTGTCCCATATTTTTATGGCCAGTTTATGCAGGCACCGCACAAGCCCTTTTCCCAGCATTCTCTGTTCTTATTTATAAATGGCAGCAAAACATTGGGTACATGTGTACAGGAAGATGGGACCAGTAGACACTGGGGACCTCAAACGTGGGGAGGGAGGGAAGAGGGAAGCCTGTTGTGTTCTGCGCTCACCACATGGGTGACAGGATCAGTCGTACCCCAAACCTCAGCATTACACAGTAAACCCGTGGAACAAACCTGCACATGTACCTGTGACTCTGAAAGGAAGAGTTGAAATTATTTTTTTTGAAAAAGTCTTGTCTCCACTGGGAACCTTGTTTTACGTGCCCGTCTGAGGCTTGCTGGCGGCCTGATCCAAGGGCCAGGGAACTAGCGATAGCCTGTGCATCAGGTGGATTCAGTCTTCCGTGTGCTGCTCTGTAATGGCCCTAACTGCAGCAGTTCCCATCAGGGACTGGGGCAAAGGCTGGCAGGGGTGTACATAGATGGGACATCAGTAACAACAGTACATTCAGGAACGGGGACCACATCATTGTCCTGTAGCATCCACAGTATGTTGGCCGTACACCACGTCTGTTGTGGGGAGGGCAGTTTTCCTCCATGAGGCCCACAAGGTAAAGGCTTGGTAATTGTTTATGTTTGGGCCTGAAATTTCACACAGAGCTTTTTAACCAGGAGCCAGCTTCCTCAGAGGAGTTTTAAAACATGTCCAAGTTCATGTAATCAACATCACAGTCAGGACAGAACAGTTCTGTCACCCCACAGGAACTCTGTGCGGCCCCTTTGTGGCCACGCATCCCTTATCCCTGGCCACCACTGATCTGTTCTCAGTCACTACAGCTTTGCCTTTTCCAGAATGTCCTATAAATGGAATCATGTCAGCCAGGCATGGTGGCTCATTCCTGTAATCCCAGCACTTTAGGAGGCCAAGGTGGGCAGATCACCTGAGGTCGGGAGTTCGAGACCAGCCTGGCCACATGGAGAAACCCCGTCTCTACTAAAAATACAAAAATTAGCCGGTGTGGTGGTGTGCACCTGTAATCCCAGCTACTTGGGAGGCTGAGTCAGGAGAATCGCTAGAACCTGGGAGGCAGAGGTTGCAGTGGACCAAGATTGCACCACTGCACTCCAGCCTGGGCAACAGAGTGAGATTCTGTCTCAAGAAATAAAATAAAAATAAAAAAACAAATGGGATCATGTATGTGACCTGTTGACAGTGGCTTTTCTCACTCAGCATACCTTTGAGATTCATTCATATCTTGTCGGTAGTTTGTTCCTTTTCCTTGGCATGTGGTTCCCTTGAATACTATCCCATGTATGGATGGGCCACAGTCTCTATCCATTCACTCATTGAAGGACATCTTGGTTGCTTCCACTTTTTAGCAGTTTTGAATAAAGCATTCATCTCCATATAGGTTTGAACATAAATATTCAGGTGAATGTAAGTTTTCAGTTCACTACTTGAGTGAACGCCTAGGAGTGGGATTGCTGGGTTGTGTGGTAAGTCTGTGTTCAACTTTGTAAGAAACTGCCAAAATGTTTTCCAAAGCTGCTGTACATTTTACATGCCCACCACAATGAATGAGAGCTGCTGTTGCTCTGAATCCTCGCTGATATTTGTCAGGGGTGTGTGTGTGTGTATGTGTGTTTAGTTTTAGCCTTCTAATAAGTACATAGTAGTATTTCATTATAGTTTTAATTTGCATTCACCTTTTGACATGATATTGAACATCTTTTCCGATGTGTACTTTCCATCCATGCATTTTCTTTTTTCTTTTTTTTTTTTTTTTTTGAGTCAGAGTTTCACTCTTGTCGCCCAGGCTGGAGTGCAGTAGCACAACCTTGGCTCACTGCAACCTCTGCCTCCCAGGTTCAAGCAGTTATCCTCCCTCAGTCTCCCCAGTAGGTAGGATTACAGGTGTGCATCACCACACCCAGCTAATTTTTGTATTTTTAGTAGAAATGGGGTTTCACCATGTTGGCCAGGCTGGTCTCAAACTCCTGACCTCAGGTGATCCTCCTGCCTCGGCCTCCCAAAGTGCTGGGATTACAGGCATGGCATGAGCCACCACGCCTGGCCACCATCCATGTGTTTTCTTTGGTGAAATGTCAAGATATTTTGCTAATTTTTAAAATGGGATTATTTTCTTATTAATAGTTCTTTATATCCTGGATATGAGTGCTTTAGCAGGTATGTAATTTGCAAATAATTTTCTCTTAGTCTGTGCCATATCTTCTATTTCTCTTAACATTGTTTTTCACAGAACAAAAGTTCTTAATTTTGAAAAAGTCCAATTTATCAAATTTTTTTCTTAAATTGATCAGGCCTTTGGTGTGGTATCTAACTTATTGCCAAACCCAAAGTCATACAGGTTTTCTTTGGTTTTATTCTAAAAGGTTTATAGTTTTTTGTGTTTAGGTCTGTGGTCCATTTTGAGTTAGTTTTGATATAAGGTGTGAGGTATGTGTTGAGATCTCTTCTTTTGCTTATGAGTATAAAATTATTCTGACATTATTTGTCACAAAGACTGTAGAATTGCTTTTTGTACTTTTGTGAAACAATTGAGTATATTTGTAGGGGCTTATTTTCGAGTTCTCTGTTCTGTTCCATTAACCTGTGTTTTTATCCTTTCACAAATTCCATCCTGTCTTAATTACTGTGCTTGTATAGGAAATCTTGAAATCAAGTAATGTGAGTGCTTTTATGTTTAAACTATTTGGAACATAAATGTGCCTCTTTCATAGGCAGCATATAGCTGGGTTGCTTTATATTTTCCATTTCTGTTCTTTTGCTTCATTATGAATTTCTTCTGGTCTGTCTTCCAATTCACTTATTCCCTCTTCATCTTTTTCTAATCTACTCTTAAGCCCTTCCGTTGACTTCTTAACTTTACTTACTATGCACTTTATCTCTAGGAGTTGTATTTCATTCTTTTTCAAATCCATTTATTCATTTGTATAGCCTTCTGATTCTTTTTCATACTTTCATTGGCATCTTTTATTTCTTTGAATATATTAAATGTATTTATTTTATATTCTGTGCTGACAGTTCAAATATCTCAAGTCTTTTATACCTCTCCTGTCTTTTTTAAAAATTAGATTTCTCAGGCCAGGCAAGGTGGCCCACGCCTGTAATCCCAGCACTTTGGGAGGCTGAGGCGGGTGGATCACCTGAGGTCAGGAGTTCAAGACCAGCCTGACCAACATGGCAAAACCCCATCTCTACTGAAAATATAAAAGTTACCCAGGCATCGTGGCGTGTGCCTGTAATCTCAGCTATTCGGGAGGCTGAGGCAGGAGAATCGCTTGAACCTGGGAGGCAGAGGTTACAGTGAGCCAAGATCGCATCATTGCGTTCCAGCCTGGGCAACAGAGTAAGACTCCATCTCAAAATAAATACGTAAATAAATAGATTTCTTTTATTTTTTATTTTATTTATTTATTTTATGAGATGGAGTATCACTCTTGTCGCCTAGGCTGCAGTGCGGTGGCGCGGTCTCAGCTCTCTGCAACCTCCGCCTCCCGGGTTCAAGTGATTCTCCTGTCTCAGCCTCCTGAGTAGCTGGGAATCCAGGCACATGCCACCATGTCCAGCTAATTTTTGCACTTTTAGTAGAGACAGAGTTTCCCCGTGTTGGCCGGGCTGGTCTCGAACTCCTGACCTCAGGTGACCCGCCCGCCTCAGCTTCCCAAAATGTTGGGATTACAGGCATGAGCCACCGCACCCAGCCAATTTTTTTTTTAATGTGTGCATTCTGGTTTCTCTTTTACTCTGTACTCATTTTTCTTGAACCTTATGAGAATTATTTGGATCTCTTTCTCTAAATAGAATTTGCATTTGATTCTGCTGGATGCCTGAATGCACGTCACCCTCAAAAACACTTTAGAACTCTGTGCTTAAGGTTTTTGCAAAACACATCTATACTGGAGTTCAGCCCATACACCTATCTAAATCTAGCTTGTTATAATTCTCAGGGACAATTTCTGACCTCTTTGTGTAACACTAACATTTGAGGCAAGAAATTAATTTTCTTTGATTTTTATTTTTCATTGACCCACACACAGAGTACTCCTTGTCTTCCAGCTTTATGAAGGAAAATAACCTATTAATCCTCTATGCTTGGGCTTGTTCTAAGCCTTTCTCCTTTCTTCTATGTTCCTTGTAACTGTTGGGACAGGAATGTTCAAATTTACCCGAGTCCAAATGGAGGCTGGCCTCTGCTTACCTCTCAAGTTTTCCACTTTCCCTTTTAAAGAGGCCAGGACCTTTCCCACCGCTCCCACTCCCACTTCCTCTCTTATATTCCTGAACTTTCATCCCTGAGAAAACACACTCTGTTTCCATGCCTTTGCTCATGCTGCTGCCTTGAGAGTGTCCTTTTCCTCATCCCTCTCTGTGACCAGGACTTTCTAGAGACCCTTCATAAGCCTTACTTCTTTATAGCACCTGAGCCAGTGTTGTCAAATCCAGTGTTTTTATCCCTGTTTTGTCTCTATATTCTGTAAATGCTAGTTTCATAGTCCTGTAGCCTTATTCACTCTGGCCTGAAGGGTACTTGAGAACATGATATTTTTCTACTCATTTTTAAATTTCTGATACCTGTTATGGTTCCTGGAATCTTTTTTCTTTTCTTTTCTTTTTCTTTTTTTTTTTTTTTTGAGATGAAATCTTGCTCTATTGTCCAGGCTGGAGTGCAGTGGCGCAATCTTGGCTCACTGCAACCTCCGCCTCCAGGGTTCAAAGGATTCTCCTGTCTCAGGCTCCCGAGTAGCTGGGATTACAGGCATGCACCACCACGCTTGGCTGATTTTGTATTTTTAATAGGATGGGGTTTCACCATGTTGACCAGGCTGGTCTCCAACTCCTGACCTCAGGTGATCCACCCGCCTCAGCCTCCCAAAGTGCTGGAATTTCAGGAGTGAGCCACCGCACCCAGATAGTTCCTGGAATCTTAATTGCTCAATATGTGTGTTTTGGAAGATATCTAAAATCGCTGGCCAGTTGTTCTTACTTGGGAGCAGAATCACGCCCAGAGGGAAGAGAGTGGTTTTTTTGTTTGTTTGTTTTGTTATTTATTTATTTGAGATAGAGTCTCACTCTGTTGCCCAGGCTGGAGTGTAGGGGTGCAATCGTGGCTCACTGCAACCTCTATCTCCCAGGTTTAAGTGATTCTTCTGCCTCAGTCTCCCTAGTAGCTGGGATTACAGGCGCCCGCCACCATGCCCAGCTGAGTGTGTGTGTGTGTGTGTGTGTGTATTTTTAGTAGAGATGGAGTTTCGCCATTTTGGCCAGGCTGGTCTTGAATTCCTGGCCTCAGGTGATCCACCCACCTCAGCCTCCCAAAGTGCTGGGATTACAGGCATGAGCCACCGTGCCCAGCCAGTGACTGAGAGAGATTACTGTCATTAGCAGACAGAGGCCAGACATGCTGAAGGGCTTAACTGCATGGGACAATGTTACTTAGCTAAAATTGGTTCTCAAATACCAGTGGCACCTTCTTTAAGAACCACTGTATTGTTTAAAGACAACCTATTCTGGTTTCTTGTTCAGTGGATAGGTCGATGGATGAATGAATTCACAATGATAAATATTTTTAAGCTGGGTGCGGTGGCTCATGCCTGTAATCCCAGCACTTTGGGAGTCCGAGGCGGGCAGACCACGAGGTTAGGTGTTCAAGACCAGCCTGGCCAACATGGTGAAACCCCATCTCTACTGAAAATACAAAAATTAACTGGGAGTGGTGGCGAGTGCCTGTAATCCCAGCTACTCAGGAGGATGAGGCAGGATAATCATTTGAACCTGGGAGGCAGAGGTTGCAATGAGCCGAGATCACACCATTGTACTCCAGTCTGGGCAACAGGGCGAGACTCTGCCTCCCAAAAAAAAAAAAAAAAAAAAAAAAATATATATATATATATATATATATACACACACACACACACACACATATGTGTGTGTGTGTGTGTGTGTATTTTTAAACATTTCTTGCTCAAAGCGTAATTCAAGATTATTTTATATTATGTTATATTATATTGTATTGTATTAGTTATTGTGTAACAAATTACCCCAAACCTCAGGGGCTGAAAACAGCAAACATTGATCTCACAGTTTCTGGGCTTAGGAATCTGCCAGGTGCTTCCCAGTTGGTTTCAGTTGAGGGTCCCACATGGTGCAGTGATGAAGGTGTTGAGAAGGGCTGCCGTCATCTCAGGGTGCAGCGAGGAAGGAGCTGGCTCCTCCAGGCTCACTCAGTGACTGTTGGGAAGCCTCAGTGCCGTGGCACATGAGCTTCCACATGGCGACCTTACAACACAGCAGCCAGACTCCTCCAGAGAGAAAGAGTGCCCAGGATAGAAGTTGCATTTCTTTCTAACCTAGTCTTGGAATTGGCATCTCATCATGTTCCCCTATTCTGTTCAGGAGAATGAGTCAGTGAGTCCAGCCCACAGTCAAGAGGGGAGGATTACGCAAAAGCATGAATACCAGAGTCAGAGGTCACAGGGGCCATCTTAGAGGCCGCCTGCCACAAATACAGAAGGAAGTATTTTACAAGACCAAGTGAGAACCACTTCAGGTTTAACAGGGATTGTGCTTTTCCAGATATCATTTGAGGATGTGGCTGTGGATTTCACGTTGGAGGAATGGCAGCTACTTAATCCTACTCAGAAGAACTTGTACAGGGATGTGATGTTGGAGAACTATAGCAATCTGATTTTCTTGGGTAAGAACATTCTTCTTCTTGAGTAAGAACATTCTTATGTAACTTACTGTATGGCCAGTAACTGTTTGGCCTGTGAGGTGTTTGTTGATTTTGGACGTAAGTTTTACATGTCAAAGATTATTTGACTTTTATACTAAATTGAAAGATTTTCATTCACTTGCTTTTTATTTCACAGCCTTTGTAATAAAACATTCTTCATATTTAAGACTCTTAGCCCAAGCATTTAGGTCCAAGTCCTCTGTGTTTCCAATCGACAGGTTATCAAATTCTCAAACCTGATGCAATTTTCAAACTGGAACAACAAGATCCATGGATAATAGGTCAAGAAATCCTAAATCAAAACTTTTCAGGTGAGGAATAATCAGGTTTATGAGATACAGTGAACATTTACTCTCTGGTTTTTGATGACAGGTGGGCACTTTTAAAATGTTGTTTATAAAACTGTTTAAAGTTCCTGAATCTTTAAAATTCACTCAAGATTGGTGACATGAGTTCTTCATGATTTTTAACAGATGTGCTCCATAACCTGTTCTCCACATCGGGATGTGTCTTTTCTCTATGGAGTTTATGATGAAATGTATCCATCTTATTCAGTGGCACAGATTGGTGGCCATTAGAACCCCACTTTCTTGGTTAAGGCTCTCTTTATGAATTCATAGTTTTTTTCTTCTTTTAGATAACACTGATTGCCTTTGAGTTTATTTAAACTTAAACTTTTAATTTATTATTTTTCTTCTCTTCCTGTAATTTGATGTATTTCTATTTTAAAACCACAGAGAGTAGAAGATGAACCCACTGATACAGAATGAAGATCTAGGCCGGGCGCAGTAGCTCATGCCTGTAATCCTCATGCTTTGGAGGTTGGGGAGAGGGCAAGGCACGATAGTCACGTAAGGCCAGGAGTTTGAGACCAACCTGGGCAACAAAGCAAGACCCCATGTCTACTACTACGACTACTACTACTACTACTACTAATAATAATAATAATAATAACTTAGCCAAATATGCTGGTGTGCACCTCTAGTGCCAGCTGCTTGGGTGGCTGAAGTGGGAGGATTGCTTGAGCCCAGGAGCTGGAAGCTGCAGTGAGCCACGGATGTGCTAGGCAACAGAGTGAGACCTTGTCACTAAAAACAAAAGCACATAAAAAAACCCTAATACTTTAAACATAGTAAGGAGATTTTGCTTCTTACCTTCCTCTGTACAGACTTAAGGATTTTCAAGTCAGTTCCCAGTGCATTTTTCTGGTACATTTGATGTTTAACTTCTCTAAAGCTTCCCTCCCATCCCATCACATAGTCAGGTGGGTTTAAGTACCCGTTACCTTTATGTTGAAGAACCTCGTGGTATGGGAACATCTTATCTCTCCATTTATTTTTCTGTGCATAGAAGTCATTATTAACTCCATTTCGGCTAGATTCTTCCTCACTGCTCTTCTGAAATTTTTCTCTGCATCTGTGCCTTTGATTATGGTACAGTTTCCCCAGGTAGACTTCACTTTCGGCTCTTTTCTTCAACTCCAGTGAATGTTCCTCGACTCACAGCTTTTCCTGAAATCTCTACCCATGTAGCGTCTATAGTATAGTAACTCAGGCCTGATGAGACATTGTCTGAAATTCCTAAAACAACTAGGTCCTAAGATTTTTTGCCCCATGAAGAAAGATGGCCAGTAGCGTAGTCTGTGCTCTCTGTGGAATTTGTGGTATGTACTTATTTGATTTTTAAAAATTGGTTATTATGGAGCCAAATAAAGAAAAGTCTTGTTTGTCAGATGTTTCTTCAGTAGAAAAGTTTCCATCTAAGCATCTACTTTGGGAAATATTTATTTTTAATTTTTTTTTAGATAAGGTCTCCCTTTGTCACCCAGGTTGGAGTATAGTGGCACAGTCACAGCTCACTGCAGCCTTGACCTGTCTGGACTCATGAGCTCCTTCCACTTCAGCCTCCCCAGTAGCTGAGACTACCACCACACCCAGCTAATTTTAAAAATTTTGGCTTTTTTGGAGAGACAGGATCTCACTATGTTGCCCAGGCTGGTCTCAAACTCTGGGCTCAAGTGATCCTCTGCTTTGGCCTCCCAAAGTGCTGGGATTACAGGAGTGAGCCATAATGCAGAGCAGGGAAATGTTTCAGGTTGCAGATATCTAGGTACCACTCCCATTGTTTCTTAGGTCTGAGTATGTGCAGTTTGGAAAAGCTGTAAAGATAGATATTATGTTCCCCTATTAATTTAGACCCACTTCTCACGTGGAATGAGAGGAATTGAAAAGAAATGAGTCATGAAATAACTTTGTAGGATTTTAATTTAGAAGACAATATAAAACCATAAAATATTCAGCAATTCAGTATTTGAACATGAAGCATTTGTGTTAAAGTGCAAAATTCTCAAGATTAATGATACTGAAAGGAACTACTTTAGAAGCTCAATGATAAGTGAATAATATTTATCCTACCTATATTGAGGGCTTGTTATGTGCTATGCAGTGGGGGTACATTAGTGAAAAAGACAAATCTGTTCCCTACCCTCATACAGTTTACATTCTACTGGGAGAGATATGAGTAAAAGGATTACCTATTTGATAAGTACTATGAAGGAAAGAAAGAAAGAGGGTATTTGTTTGTGTGCCATCAAAATGACATTTTGGTGGGCGTGATATGGTGGCTCATGCCTGTAATCCCAGTGCTTTGGGAGGCCAAGACAGAAGTATTGCTTGAGGCCAGGAGTTGAAGGCCAGCCCGGGCAACATAGCAAGACCCCATCTCTACAAGAAGAAAATGAAAAATTAGCCAGGCATGCTGGCACACACCAACAGTCCCAGCTACTTTTGTGACTGAGGCAGAAGGATCACTTCAGCCTGGGAGTTTGCAGCTGCAGTGAGGTATGACCCTACCTCTTCATTCCTTGGGCAACACAGTGATATCCTGACTAAAAAATCGCAAAATACTACTTTTAAGTCTACATATAAACTACTTTATTATTGTTTACCATTTAATTCATTAATTTGGATAGACTTTTTTTGTTGTTGTTGTTGTTTTTTTTGAGACGAAGTCTCACTCTGTCGCCAGGCTGGAGTGCAGTGGTACAATCTAAGCTCACTGCAACCTCTGCCTCCCAGATTCAAGCAATTCTCCTGCCTCAGCCTCCCGAGTAGCTGGGATTACCGGTGTGCTCCACCACGCCTGGCTAGTTTTTGTATTTTTAGTAGAGACGGGATTTTGCCATGTTGACCAGGCTGGTCTCAATCCCTTGACCTCGTAATCTGCCTCAGCCTCCCAAAGTGCTGAGATTGCAGGCGTGAGCCACCACGCCTGGCCTGGATAGACATATTTTTAATCGCATCTTGATTTGATTTTAATTTAAAATTATTGTTTTCCTTTGTTCTCACACCTTATAAAACAATTTTCTGTAAACTCTTCAAGTGGATCTCACACTTGTCTACATGACTCTTGCTTTTGATCTTCAAACTTCTTTGCATAGTGTTTTTCATCTCAATGAATAGTATTATCATATTTATTTATGCCTGAAACACTAAATGTTCCTTCCTTCCTTCCTTCCTGCCTTCCTTCCTTCCTTCCTTCCCTCCCTCCCTCTCTTTCTTAGGAGTCTCTCTGTGTTGCCAGGCTGGAGTGCAGTGGTGCAATCTCAGCTCACTGCAACCTCTGACTCCCTGGTTCAAGTGATTCTCCTGCCTCAGCCTCCTGAGTAGCTGGGATTACAGGCACGCGCCACCACACCCAGCTAATTTTGTATTTTTAGTAGAGATGGGGTTTCACCATGTTGGCCAGGATGGTCTCGATCTCCTGATCTCATGATTCGCCCACCTTGACCTCCCAAAGTGCTGGGATTACAGGCATGAGCCACCACACCTGACCAACACTTTAATTTTCCATATCAGCAGTGGTGCCTCCTCTGAAATTCCATTTTATTTTTGAGATGGGGTCTCAGTCACCCAGGCTGACGTGCAGTGGCTCACTCTCGGCTCACACAACCTCCACCTCCCAGGCTCAAGTGATCCTCCCATCTCAGCCTCCCAAGTAGCTGGGATTACGGGCATGCACCACCACACCCGGCTAATTTTTGTATTTGGGTAGAGATGGGGTTTCAATATGTTGGCCAGGCTGGTCTTGAACTCCTGGGGTCAAGTGATCCACCCACCTCAGCCTCCTAAAGTGCTGGGATTCCAGGCATCAGTCACCACAGCCAGCCTGCTTCATCTGAAATTCTGATGTCTGAAAATTAGTTGAGGCTTTTCACCTCAAGAAAAGAGTAGTTTTTTGGGGTTTTTTTGTTTGTTTGTTTTTGTTTGTTGTTTGTTTTGAGCCTCTGTCTCACTGTCTCCTAGGGTGGAGTGCAGTGATGCAGTTATGGCTCACTGCAACCTCAACCTCTCAGGCTATAGTGATCCACCCCCTCTGCCTCACAAGTAACTGGGACTTAAGGTGTGCACCACCACACATGGCTAATTTTAGAAAAAAAATATTTGTAGAGACAGGTTCTCTGTATGTTGCCCAGGCTGGTCTCAAACTCCTGGGCTGAAGACAAGCAGTCCTCCCACCTCAGCCTCCCAAAGTGCTGGGATTGTAGGTGTGAGCTGCCACCAGGCCCAGCCTCGTTTTATATTTGAGACCGTGCCAGATCTTTTCATCTTGCAGAGTACTTCCTGAGAATATTACCCCACAATTGCTAGTAAAGAATATCATCAAAAAGTCAATAAACTTTTAAAATATGCAATAAATGGTCTTGTAGAAATCACAAACAATTGTACTTATTGGACGAAAATATCTGTCCTACTATTATACAAAAAATTATTATGGTTAGGAGTAATTTCCAATGATAGCATTACATATAGATACAATATATACTTTATAGATTCAATTATAGGTTCAATTAAAGGAGGATGAATGTGAAGAAGTTAAATAAAAGTGTTGATACTGAGCTCTGGAGAACTCTTGGATAATTACAAAAGGAAGTTTTACTGATGATGGTGAAGTTATTGACATCAGTGATTTAAGTAATGATCCTGAATAAGAATATTTTATAAATGCAACAATAGTACAAAAATTTAATGTTTCTTTTTTTTTTTTGAGATGGAGTCTGGCTCTGTCGCCCAGGCTGGAGTGCAGTGGCTGGATCTCAGCTCACTGCAAGCTCCGCCTCCCAGGTTTACGCCATTCTCCTGCCTCAGCCTCCCGAGTAGCTGGGACTACAGGCGCCCGCCACCTCGCCCGGCTAACTTTTTGTATTTTTCAGTAGAGACGGGGTTTCACCGTGTTAGCCAGGATGGTCTCGATCTCCTGACCTCATGATCCGCCCGTCTCGGCCTCCCAAAGTGCTGGGATTACAGGCTTGAGCCACCGCGCCCAGCCCAAAAATTTAATGTTTCTTATCTTTCAGGTGTAAAGTTCGTATTGTACATTTATTCTGCATTATATCCCTTTTTCTATTATACTATTCAACAACATATACTAATGTTGCATTTTTATGTTTTTATTAATCACATTCTTAACTATATTGTGAAGCTTTCTAATGGTGGTATACTTACCACTTTTCTCCTCTGATCTCACACTAAGTTCTGGACACATGGTAGATAATCGTAGATTATTTTCAAAAAAATAAACTAATCACCTCAGTATTTGATTGGAAATTGCTCCAGGCTCTTTCATCTCATGATCACTGTTCTTTGAGTATATTTAATATTTCCTCATTTAAAAGTTCATGTATTTGGCCGGGCGCGGTGGCTCAAGCCTGTAATCCCAGCACTTTGGGAGGCCGAGACGGGCGGATCATGAGGTCAGGAGATCGAGACCATCCTGGCCTACACGGTGAAACCCCGTCTCTACTGAAAAATACAGAAAACTAGCCGGGCGAGGAGGCGGGCGCCTGTAGTCCCAGCTACTCGGGAGGCTGAGGCAGGAGAATGGCGTGAACCCGGGAGGCGGAGCTTGCAGTGAGCTGAGATCCGGCCACTACACTCCAGCCTGGGTGACAGAGCGAGACTCCGTCTCAAAAAAAAAAAAAAAAAAAGTTCATGTATTTGACCAGGTGTGGTGGCTCACACCTGTAATCCCAGCACTTTGGGAGGCCAACATGGGTGGATCATAAGATCAGGAGATCGAGACCATCCTGGCCAACCTGGTGAAACCCTATCTCTACTAAAAATACAAAAAATAGCCAGGTGTGGTGGTGCAAACCTGTAGTCCCAGATACTCAGGAAGCTGAGGCAGGAGAATTGCTTGAACCCGGGAAGTGGAGGTTGCGGTGAGCTGAGATCATGCCACTGCACTCCACCCTAGTGACAGAGCAAGACTCCCTCTCAAAAAAAATTAATAAATAAGGCCAGGTGCGGCGGCTCATGCCTGTAATCCCAACACTTTGGGAGGCCAAGGTGGGTGGATCACGAAGTCAAGAGATTAAGACCATCCTGGGCAACATGGTGAAACCCCGTCTCTACTAAAAATACAAAAATTTGCTGGGTGTCGTGGTGCATGCCCGTAGTCCCAGCTACTTGGGAGGCGGAGGCAGGAAATTGCTTGAACCCAGGAGGCAGAGGTTGTAGTGAGCGGAGATCACACCACTGTACTCCAGCCTGGTGACTGCATGAGGCTCCGTCGCAAAAACATAAATAATAAAAATAAAAGTTCGTGTATTTAAATATTTGTAATTTAAAAATTAATTTTCATTTATGTTAAATGTCAATGCCCAATGAGTACACATTATTTGAGAGATTTTTTAAAAACTAGGATTATGGCCCAATTTCAGAACCTTTACATGATAAGCATAATAATTGAAAGAATTACACAGTATGGTTCATTTTTTTCTCTTTTTAGAAGTCTGGCTAGATAATCCCAAAATGTGGCTCCGAGATAATCAAGACAACCTTAAAAGTATGGAGAGAGGCCATAAATATGATGTTTTTGGAAAAATATTTAATTCAAGCATAAACGTTGTTCATGTAGGAATGAGATCCCATAAATGTGGCACAGGAGAAAAAAGTTTGAAATGTCCTTTTGATTTGCTTATTCCAAGAAATAACTGTGAAAGAAAGAAAATTGATGAGCTCAATAATAAATTATTATTCTGTATCAAACCTGACAGAACCCATGGTGGAATAAAACGCTGTGATTGCAATACATGTAGAAAACCCAGCAACAAAGAGCCATGGCTCACTGCCAGTCATACACACACAGGAGTCTATTTATGCGTGGAATGTGGCAGATTTTTTAACAAGAAGTCACAACTTATTATTCACCAGAGAACTCATACAGGAGAGAAGCCCTATCAATGCAGTGAGTGTGGAAAAGCCTTCTCACAGAAGTCACTGCTCACTATTCATCAAAGAACTCACTCAGGAGAAAAACCGTATGGGTGCAGCGAATGTCAGAAAGCTTTTAGCAGGAAGTCACTCCTCATTTTACATCAGAGAATTCATACTGGAGAGAAGCCGTATGGATGCAGTGAATGTGGAAAAGCCTTCAGTAGGAAGTCGCAGCTTAAAAGACATCAGATAACTCACACAATAGAGAAACCCTACAGTTGCAGTGAGTGCGGGAAAGCATTCTCGCAGAAATTAAAACTCATCACACATCAGAGAACGCACACAGGAGAGAAACCCTATACGTGTAGTCACTGTGGAAAATCCTTCTTTTGGAAGTCGCAGCTTATTACTCATCAGAGGACCCACACAGGGAAGAAACCTTATGCATGTAGTGAGTGTCAAAAAGCCTTCAGCAGGAACTCACTTCTCATCAGGCATCAGAGGATTCATACAGGAGAGAAGCCCTACGAATGCAATGAATGTGGTGAAGCCTTCATCAGAAAACCACAACTGATTAAACATCAGATAACTCACACAGGAGAGAAGAACTATCGATGCAGTGATTGTGAAGAGGCCTTCTTTAAGAAGTCAGAGTTAATAAGACATCAAAAAATTCACTTAGGAGAGAAACCATATGGATGCATTCAATGTGGGAAAAGCTTCTTTGGGAAGTCCCAGCTCCTAACGCATCACAGAACACACACTGGGGAGAAGCCTTATGAATGCAGTGAGTGCGGGAAGGCCTTCACCCAGAAGTCAAGCCTGATATCACATCAGAGAACTCATACAGGTGAGAAACCCTATGAGTGCAGTGAATGCAGGAAAACCTTCAGTGAGAAGTCAAGTCTCATTCATCATCAGAGAACTCATACTGGAGAAAAGCCCTTTGAATGTAGTGAATGTATGAAAGCTTTTGCCTGGAAGCCACAGCTTCTTAGGCATCAGAGAATTCATACAGGGGAGAAACCCTATGAATGCAATGAATGTGGGAAAGCATTTGTTCAGAAAGTGCAGCTCATTAAGCATCAAAGAAATCACACGGGAGAGAAAACCTATGGATGCAATGATTGTGCAAAAGCTTTCTTTGAGAAGGCACAGCTTATTATACATCAGAGAATTCATACAGGAGAGAGACCATATAAATGTGGTGAATGTGGGAAGTCTTTCACGAGAAAGTCACACCTTATGAGACATCAGAGAATTCATACAGGAGATAAATACTATGGATGCAATGAGTGTGGGACCACCTTCAACAGGAAGTCGCAGCTTATGATACATCAGAGAAATCATATAATATAAAAATCATAAGTTTGGTGAATTCAGGAAGGTTGCTATCAAATGTCATACTTTCTAACACTTTTGAGGATGAATAAGGGAGAGAAACCCTATTGAGGCAGTGACTGTTGAAAAAGCTTGAATTGGGGAGTCAAGAGTCACTATGCAGAATTTAGAAAGGAGAGTTTTTTAAAAGTAAACAATGTAAAAAAAGTCATCTCCCAGAAGACACTACTCATTACATATTGGATGACTCATTGAGATGAAAACCTTATTAGTGTTGTGATAGTACAGAAGCTTTTAGTCAAAAGTCAGCTTATCAAATGTTTAGAATACCTAAACAGGAAGAAAATTATATTGTTATAACAAGCAAGTGAAAGATTTCAAGAAAGGACAACTCACTGTGCACTTGAGAATAATACCTACAGAGGTTCATACTGACGAGTAGTCTCAATAATGTAAAGAATTTGATAAGCGTGATGCTATTGAAATAGTTCTGTAAGGAAGTGGTGTTCTTTATATATAAATTATTACAAAAAGCAGTCAATTGTAAGTGTTAGGTGTGTTTACTTAGATGTGAAGAGTTCTGCTTTTTGCTGTGATGGAATAACAAGAGTCAGATTTCCTTTCCTGCCTTAAACAACTAGAAGCTGTCCAATACATATAATATATAATGGTTTTTAGACATAGGACAAGCACAGTAGATTTTCTCTCCTGCCTTAAACAACTAGAAGCTGTCCAATACATGTAATATATAACAGTTTTTAGACATAGGACAAGCACAGGTTTGTGATCCTCAGGAGACTGTAGACAGAGTGAGGTGAGCACCATGGTTTCTCAGCCTGCCCCCTCATGGCAGTTACTAGGCTGCAGTTCAGGGAGGGGAAACAGTAAATCTTGCTGAATTGAAGAGACAGGATTGGCAGTTGGGGAGGCCACAGCAGCTAGAATTTGCAGGGGAAAGTACTGGAGAGATGGGATCTCCCTAGAGACAAGGCTCAAGAAGTCTGCAGACAGTCCCCTGAGTCCTTTGGCTTAGTACTGACTTGGCACTGAGGCCAGGAAAAGAAGCACTGGAAAGCAGCAGGCTGAACAACTCCTGGAACTCATGCAGGGCTGGGAATAGTTTATGTTCTCAGCAGCCAGAGTGGAAACAGATTCTAACACATGGAGCATCAGGTAGAATTCTCAGAAGGGTTTTGTTTTAGTAGTGAGGCTAATTAGCTCTAGATTAAAAAGCTACTCTGGACCTGTAGTGTTCGGCATCCAAAAAAAAACTTATCTGGCATGCAAGGAAGCAATAAAGTATGACTTATAACCAGGAGAAAAATCAATAGAAACCCAGAAAAGACAGAGGTGATGGAATTAGTAGACAAGGATATTAAAAGAGCTATTGTAAATATAAAGTAGAGGAAAACAATACCCCCACATATGCAAGAAGTTGATGAAACCTGAGGTATAAGAGATATTTTTAATGGCCAAAATAGAACTTCTAGGGATGAAAACACCTTCTGATTTTGTTAAAATCCTGGGTGGAGAGATTAGATACAGAAAAAGAAAAAAATCAATGAACTTGAAGAGTAAGAATAAAAACTACCAAAATGTTATACAGAGAGAAAAAAAAGACTTAAAGAGAATAGGAAAACAGTTACAGTGGTGTAATATATGTGTAACTGGAGTCCCAGAAGGAGAGGAGAAAATGAAGAGGCAGGAAGAAGTATTTGAATAAATATTGGCTAAAGATTTTCCAAATCTGAGGCCGGGCGCGGTGGCTCAAGCCTGTAATCCCAGCACTTTGGGAGGCCGAGACGGGCGGATCACGAGGTCAGGAGATCGAGACCATCCTGGCTAACACGGTGAAACCCCGTCTCTACTAAAAAATACAAAAAAACTAGCCGGGCGAGATGGCGGGCGCCTGTAGTCCCAGCTACTCGGGAGGCTGAGGCAGGAGAATGGCGTAAACCCGGGAGGCGGAGCTTGTAGTGAGCCGAGATCAGGCCACTGCACTCCAGCCTGGGCGACAGAGCGAGACTCCGTCTCAAAAAAAAAAAAAAAAAAAAAAAAAAAAAGATTTTCCAAATCTGATGAAAACAATACCCCCACATATTCAAGAAGTTCAAATGACCTGAAGTAGAATAAACATAATTTATTTCACAGCAGTGCACCTCAGAGTCACATTCAAGAAAGGCACTGATAAACAGAATAATTTTAAAACACCTTGAGAAAAAAAGGTAATACATACACAGGAACAAAGAATGGCAGCAAATTTATGGTGAGAACTATGCAAACTATAAAACAATGGAGTATTATCTCTAAATTCCTGAATGAAATAAACAACAAACCCTGCAACCTAGAATTCTGTTTCCATCAAAAACGTTTTCAAAAATGAAGGCAAAATAAAGACTGTTTCAGACAAACTAAATCAAAGATAATTTTATTACCTGTAGACCTGTCTTCGGGAAATATGAAAGGAAGTTTGAGGGCAGCAGGAAAATAATACAAAACTTAAGTTTGGGTCTGTACAAAGGAATTAAGTTCTGAAAATGGTGAATATGTCGGTAAATATAAAAGATATTTCTCTTTTTTAAAAGGGAATTGGCTGCTTAAAGCCAAAGTAATGATAACATATTTGGAGTTTATTTAGAAGTAAAGTGTGATGATGATAACACTTAAGTGTGAATTGTTAAATATAGTTGAGTAGACTGCATCATCTGAGTCAGAAGCCTGTTCCTTCCGGGCTCAGGGTAACTTGAATTTGTACCAGGCACATGACAGAAATTGTGTGGATTGTGGATCTGCATGTGTGCTGAGTGTTCCCTATTTCTCTGATTCCTTTTCCCCCATTTTCTGCTCTGCTACCCCCCCCAAGACTGTCTTCTAGAGACTGGGGTTTCTTCATAGGTTTGAACAATGGGAGATACCAGAAAGAGATCAGATGGGAGGAGAAAAAAAGGTATTTTTTACCATTCCCTTCCTCCTGCCTGGACCATGGTTTAGGTAGTTTCTGTGTTCCTATAAGGATACAGCTCCCTTTGGGAAGCCCCCGTCTATGGCCGTAGATCTCTTGGTTTCAGTTGACACCATTCCCTCTCCATGATCTTCAGACTTTACTACTGGGTGCTTCCCCAACCCACTGGTTGGGTGTCTTTAATTGTGAACACATATTTGTAAATAGTGCCTTTATTTGTTCTTAAGTTAATATTTTGAGTGTGCCATTTATTTTCTGTGCCATCTGTTAAATGATGGGCATTTAATAAAATTGTGATAATCAGTTATCAGTACAAGTGCCTCATAGTGCATGGGCTGAAATGTCTCAAGATTCCCCACACTATATATCAGTATTTTTCTATCTGTATTTGGACAATGCAGTAGAAATTATAACAAATACAAAGTTCTTTGTGCTTTTCTGCTGCATATGTCAGTGGCTCTGGAGATTGTTACCATCTGCTACATATATAAATGGACTTGCAGTTATTACTAAGCCCCTCTTCAGTAATAGAAAGACTTATGAAGTCTTTTACTACCTCTGGGTCAGCCAAACAACCTTCAAAAAGCATCGTTATTTAGGTTAAATATCCACGGACAAGAAACAAGATAATCAGTTACTGAGTGAAGAAAGACAAGAATGATGACCCACACTTCCCAGTTATGCTGTACAATTAAAATATCCCTGTCCCATCATCTGCTATTATTTATTGTGTATAATTCATGTAATCTGTAACCTGTGGGCAAGTCTTTACCCTTCAGTAGTCAAGATTATGTTACAGACTTTGTCCAAGAATCCACACCACCTTTCCCATCAGTTCTCACCAGAAATATGATGCCAAAAAGAAAAGCAGCTTTTCTAAGATCAAGCCAGAGTTGCTTCTCTTACAACCTTATGGCGCTAATAAATTAAGTTGAAGTAGACTGCCAAAGAGGCCCAGTGCAGAGGGCAGCACCTCCATCATTTTTTGAATTTCTCCCTTAGGAATTTTGCCTTTCTTTCTCTTCTGTCCACCAGTCATTCTCTCCGGCTGGGACACAAACCTTTGACAGGAAGTAATTGCCATTAGGCTTCAAGCAGTGGTTTTGCCTTTCACTTGAATTTGCATTTCAACCTGCATTTTGAAGATCTTTACACATGTTTTCTATTTTGGACAATGCCAGAAGGCTTCGTTGACATTGTAGTCGGTGTTAATAAACTTGTGTATCACTCTGCTCTGGTCTTTCAGGAACTGACTAGCAAATGAGATGAATACATTGGGACTTTGGCATGATTTGAGTATAGCATTGTGAGTTGCCTGTGATTGTCTCTCCCTAGTTGTGCTGTAATAACCTGTGTATGAGAATAAAATGATTTCCACCGTCAGGATTCTCCCATGCCCCCCTTTATTTTGCCATAGACTGAAGGGGAAAGTCCATTCTCACTCTCCTTACCTTAGAAAATTTTATGTGCCTCATGATGACTGTCTGCAGCTTAGAAGTAGATGATGTAAATCTCATCACTATTTCACAAGAATAAAATTCAAATCAGTTATATCCAAAGTAAGCTTTCGACTGGGAGTGGTGTCTCACACCTGTAATCCCAGTGCTTGGGGAGGCCAAATGGGGAGGATCGCTTGATCCCAGGCATTTGAGAACCTGGACAACATAGCAAGACTCACCTCTACAAAAAAAAAAAAAAATCTTAATTAGCCATTTTGGGCTGGGCGCAGTGACACACACCTGTAATCCCAGCACTTTGCAAGGCCAAGGTGGGTGGATCACCTGAGTTTAGGAGTTTGCAACCAGCCTGACTAACACGGTGAAACCCCGTCTCTACCAAATGCAAAAAAATTAGCCGGGTATGGTATCGCATGCCTGTCGTCTGAGCTACGTGGGAGGCTGAGACCAGAAAAATCGCTTGTACCTGGGAGGAAGAGGTTTCAGTGAGCCAAGATCACGCCATTGCACTCCAGCCTGGGCAACAAGAGCAAAACTCCATCTCAAAGAAAAAAAAAAAATTAGCCATGACGGTGCATGGCTATAATCCTAACTACTTGGGAGGCTGAGGCAGAAGGGTCACTTGAACCCAGGAGTTCGAGGCTGCAGTGAGCCATGATCAGGCCACTGCACTCCAGCCTGGGTAACAGAGTGAAACCCTGCCTCTTTTTTTTTTTTTGAGACGGAGTCTTGCTCTGTCACCCAGGCTGGAGTGCGGTGGCCGGATCTCAGCTCACTGCAAGCTCTGCCTCCCGGGTTCACGCCATTCTCCTGCCTCAGCCTCCCGAGTAGCTGGGACGACAGGCGCCCGCCACCTCGCCCGGCTAGTTTTTTGTATTTTTTAGTAGAGACGGGGTTTCACCGTGTTAGCCAGGATGGTCTCGATCTCCTGACCTCGTGATCCGCCCGTCTCAGCCTCCCAAAGTGCTGGGATTACAGGCTTGAGCCACCGCGCCTGGCCTGAAACCCTGCCTCTTAAAAAAATAAAAATAAAGTAAGCTTTCTTCAACAAGTTTTCTTCCAATGCTATACACTCCATCACCATATTAATTTAAATTATTTAGTATGTAGGAGATTTACTTTGAGACCAAATCTGTGAAGTTGGTGATGCTATCTAATACTTCTTTATTTTCCTTATGGGATCTTTTCAACTTAGAACATAATTATTACTCATTGTATCGAGGTCATTTAACATCATGTCAGAATGCTAACATTAAATAAACCAGGGTTCACGCCAGTAATCCTAGCACTTTGGGAGGCTGAGGCGGGCAGATCACAAGGTCAGGAGTTCGAGACCAGCCTGGCCAATATGGTGAAACCCCGTCTCTACTAAAAAGGCAAAAATTAGCCAGGCGTAGTGGTGTGCATGTAGTCCCAGCTACTCGGGAGACTGAGGCAAGAGAATCGCTTCAACCCAGGAGGCCGAGGTTGCAGTGAGCTGAGATCACAACACTGCACTCCAGCCTGGGTGACAGAGTGAGACTCTATCACACACAAAAAAGGAACACCTGGTTTTTTATTTAGTGATACCTAAATCTTGAAATGTGCACAGCAAAAAGAATGTAGCTATCGAGGCATTCATTGCTAAGATGAAAAGAAATGTAAGTGAAGGGACGTTTATAACGAGTTCGCATTAAAGAATTACTGACCAGGGCCGGGCGCGGTGGCTCACGCCTGTAATCCCAGCTCTTTGGGAGGCCAAGGTGGGCAGATCACGAGGCCAGGAGATCGAGACCATCCTGGCTAACAAGGTGAAACCCCGTCTCTACTAAAAATACAAAAAATTAGCCGGGCGTGGTGGTGGGCGCCTGTAGTCCCAGCTACTCAAGAGGCTGAGGCTGGAGAATGGCGTGAACCGGGGAGGCAGAGCTTGCAGTGAGCTGAGATCATGCCACAGCAATCTGGCCTGGGCAACAGAGCGAGACCCCATCTCAAAAAAAGAAAAAAAAAGGCATTACTGACCTACTGGCCAGATGTGGTGGCTCATGCCTGCAGTCCCAGGACTTTGGGAAGCCCAGGTGGGAGGAGAGCTTGAGCCAAAGAGTTTGAGACCAGCCTGGGCAACATAGTGGGACTTTGTTCTCCACAAAAATAATTAATAAATAAAGCAAGTAAGCATTCCTATCACTAAAAATACTTATAAAAAACATATCAAGTGAGCTGGGCACGGTGGCTCACACCTGTAATCCCAGTACTTTGGGAGGCCGAGGCGGGAGGATCACGAGGTCAGGAGTTCAAGATCAGCCTGGCCAACGTGGTGAAACCCCATCTCTACTAAAAAGAAAAAATACAAAAATTAGTCAGGCACGGTGGCGCGTGCCTGTAATCCCAGCTACTTGGGAGGCTGAGGCAGGAGAATTGCTTGAACCCAGGAGGCAGAGGTTGCAGTGAGCAAAGACTGTGCCACTGCACTCCAG
This sequence comes from Chlorocebus sabaeus, assembly GCF_047675955.1. Classification (NCBI taxonomy): domain Eukaryota; kingdom Metazoa; phylum Chordata; class Mammalia; order Primates; family Cercopithecidae; genus Chlorocebus; species Chlorocebus sabaeus. Next base: position 130,116,658 of record NC_132914.1, on the reverse strand, counting down.
CCTGGCGACAGAGTGAGACTCCATCTCAAAAAAAAAAAAAATTCAAGCTTAAACTTAAAATAGGGGGTGGGGGAAGTGAATTAACGTTTTATTTTCATTAGAGAGTGCTCATGTGAAAGGAGCAGTTAAGCAATGGAGTGTTACCACCGCAGCCATGCAGGTCTAGTGTAGATTCGTCCCCAAACCATGGTAATTGCCAGGCAACTCTGAGGGTATGAACAAGGCATGTGCATTGTGTCCTGTTGTGTGTAATGTATCTGCATGAAGCAGATTCTGTCAGAAGATGATGTTGGCTGAGATCTGGGCCAGCTGTACTTCACTGCTTCATTACAAGGGTAAGGCTGGCCAGATGCAATAGCTCACGCCTGTCATCCCAGCACTTTGGGAGGCCACGGTGGGTGGATCACTTGCGTTCAGGAGTTCAAGAGCAGCCTGGCCAACACAGCAAAACCCTATCTCTACTAAAAACATATATATATATATAAAATCCGGGTGTGGTGGAGCACCTGTAAACCCAGCTGCTCAGGAGGCTGAGGTGGGCAAATCGCATGAACCCAGGAGGTGGAGGTTGCAGTGAGCCAAGATGGCACCGCCACTGCACTCCAGCCTGAGCAACAGAGTGAGCTTCCGTCTCAAAAAAGAAAAAACAGGCCGGGCGCGGTGACTCACGCCTGTAATCCCAGCACTTTGGGAGGCCGAGACGGGCAGATCACGAGGTCAGGAGATCAAGACCATCTTGGTCAACATGGTGAAACCCCGTCTCTACTAAAAATACAAAAAAAATTAGCTGGGCGTAATGGTGGGCACCTGTAGTCCCAGCTACTTGGGAGGCTGAGGCAGGAGAATGGCGTGAACCCAGGAGGCAGAGCTTGCAGTGAGCCGAGATCTGTCTCAAAAAAAAAAAAAAAAAACCACAAGGGTGGGGCTAGAAGGCTAATAGCTAACCGAAAATGAGTAGCTGTTTTTCATTCTGTGAGGAGCATCCTGTGTAAGCTGTAGTGTTTGATCCACTCATCAGTGCTTGGGAAGCTGTGCTAGGTCAAACCTGTTACTGACCTTTCTGTGCTCTGTTTGAAAAGAAAATCTCTGTACCCAAATGTTTACTGAGTAAACTGTTTTATGAATTCATATGTGTGTGTGTGATCATTGGGAGCAATTTGCAAATAAACTCTGGTTTCCATTCCAACCAGGTATCCCAAATTAAATCTGAATTATCATCAGTTTTCAATTTGTTATAATTCATATGCATCCAGATACACCCCCACACCCAAAGAAGCAGCTGTTCCCTTTCAGTTTTTTGTCTGTTCCTTTTATCCTCAGTGACAGTGTGAGCTGAAACATCTCCAGCCTAATCCTATCTACTTACCCCCTTCCTTGCAGGACCACCCACTTCTGTTATTTTTTTCCACCCCTTTAACTTTCCTGCTTTAGGACAATGAACAGTTAACTGTCATTTGGTCCATCCCATAGGCAATTATGTGGGTTTGTTTTCTAAAGCACTGGTAACTATGATTAGATGGTTCAAATAATATTAAAAACTAGTGTTTTTGTGGCACAATTATGCATTTGTGAAAATATACACAACTTGCCGGTGCAGTGGCTCATTCCTGTAAACCCAACTACTAGGGCACCAGAGGTGGAAGGAACACTGAGCTCAGAAGTTCCAGACCAGTGTGGGCAACATAGCAAGACCCTATCTCTTTTTTTTTTTTTTTTTAAGATGGAATCTCACTCTGTCACCCAGGCTGGAGTGCAGTGGTACGATCTCAGCTCACTACAGCCTCCACCTCCCAGGTTCAAGGAATTATCCTGCCTCAGCCTCCCAAGTAGCTGGGATTACAAGTGTGCACCACCACGCCCAACTAATTTTTTGTATTTTTAGTAGAGACAGGGTTTCGCCATGTTGGCCAGCCTAGTCTCGAACTCCTGACCTCAGGTGATCCCCTGCCTTGGCCTCCCAAAGTGCTGGGATTACAGGTGTGAGTCACCACATCCAGTCAAGACCCCATCTCTAAAAAAAAATTTTTTTTTAGGCTGGGTCCAGTGGCTTAAGCCTGTAATCCCAGCACTTTGGGAGGCCAAGGCCAGCAGATCACGAGGTCAGGAGTTTGAGACCAGCCTAGCCAATATGGTGAAACTGCATCTCTACTAAAAATACAAAAATTAACTGGGCACAGTTGTGGGCGCCTGTAACCCCAGCTCCTCCTGAGGCTGAGGCAGGAGAATCACTTGAACCCAGGAGGCAGAGGTTGCAGTGAGCCGAGATCGCATCACTGCACTCCAGCCTGGGTGACAGAGCAAGACTCTGTCTCGGGGGGAAAAAAAAATTAGCCTGATGCGGGAAGCTGAGGTAGGAGGATTCCTGGAGCCCAGTCTGAGGCTACAGTGAGTTATCACACCATTGCACTCTAGCCTGAGCAACAGAGTGAGTGAGACCCCATCTCTAAAACAAAGCAAAAGCAGACACACACAGCTTGATATAAAACAGTAAATTTTACCCTTCTAATGTGTACATTAGAAATATGCAAAGATGTGAAATCCGTAATTTAAGTTTCTACCTCAGGAAACTAGAAAAATAAGTGCAAAATAAATCCAAAACAAGTGCAAGGAAGAAAATGATAAAGAACTGAAGTCAGTGATTGAAAACAGGACAACTAGGCTGGGCGCGGTGGCTCAAGCCTGTAATCCCAGCACTTTGGGAGGCTGAGACGGGCGGATCACAAGGTCAGGAGATCGAGACCATCCTGGCTAACACAGTGAAACCCCATCTCTACTAAAAAAAAAATACAAAAAAACTAACTGGGTGAGGTGGCAGGTGCCTGTAGTCCCAGCTGCTTGGGAGGCTGAGGCAGGAGAATGGCGTAAACCCGGGAGGCGGAGCTTGCAGTGAGCTGAGATCTGGCCACTGCACTCCAGCCTGGGTGACAGAGCGAGACTCTGTCTCAAAAAAGAAAAGAAAAGAAAAGAAAACAGGACAACTAAAAGCTCATTCTTAAAAAAATTTACAAAAATGATTAACCTATAGCAACATTGACAGAAATATAAAGATACAAATCACCAGTATTAAAAAGGAAATAAATATTTTATTACAGACCTCGCTGACATCAAAAATAAAAAAAGGATCTCTACTAACAGCTTCACACTCATAAATTCAACAGCTTGGAAGAAATGGACTAATTTCTTAAAAACCACAAACTACCAAAATTCACCCATGATGAAGTTGATTATCTGAATAGCCCTATATCCACTAAAGAAATTGAACTACTAATGATCTACCCAAAGAGAAATCTCTGGGCCCAGATGGAGAATTGTATCAGTCATTTAAAGGAGAATTCATACCAGCTTTACATGATATTCCAGAAAAATAGAAGAGGGGAAATATACCTCTCAACTCATTTTATGAGGCCAGTATTACACTACCCTGATACCAAACCGAAGACAGCATGAGTGCATGCACACACACACAACTACAGGCCAGTATCACACTTACATGTGAAAATCCTCAACAAAATATTTGAAAACAAAATTCAAAATATATAAGAAAAAGTATGCACCATGACAAAGTAGGATTTATTCCACATATGCAAGGGTAAGTTGAATATTTCAAAATACATGAATGTAATTCATCTCTAAAACTGTACAGCAGGCCGGGTGCGGTGGCTAATGCCTATAATCCCAGCACTTTGGGAGGCTGAGGTGGGCAGATCACGAGGTCAAGAGATTGAGACCATCCTGGCCAACATGGTGAAACCCCGTTTCTACTAAAAATACAAAAATTAGCTGGGTGTGGTGGTGTGCGCCTGTAGTTGCAACTACTCAGGAGGCTGAGGCAGGAGAATCGCTTGAATCCAGGAGTTGGAGGTTGCAGTGAACCGACATTGTTCCATTGCACTCCAGCCTGGGCGGCAGAGTAAGACTCCGTCCCCCACAAAAAAAAAAAAAAAAAAAAAAAAAAGCCGGGCACGGTGGCTCAAGCCTGTAATCCCAGCACTGTGGGAGGCTGAGACAGGCGGATCACGAGCTCAGCAGATCGAGACCATCCTGGCTAACACGGTGAAACCCCGTCTCTACTAAAAAATACAACAAACTAGCCGGGCGAGGTGGCGGGCACCTGTAGTCCCAGCTACTCGGGAGGCTGAGGCAGGAGAATGGCGTGAACCCGGGAGGCAGAGCTTGCAGTGAGCTGAGATCTGGCCACTGCACTCCAGCCTGGGCGACAGAGCGAGACTCTGTCTAAAAAAAAAAAAAAAAAAATTAGAAAATGAGCAGTAGGCATTAACACATATATCACTGAGAAAAATACACAAATGACAAGCACATGAAAAGACATTCAGTATCATTAGTGATTTGGGAAATGCAAATTCAAATCACAATGAAGTGCTACTACACACCTATCAAGATATCAAGATGGCTTAAGTAAAAAATACTCTGAGGCAGGAGAATGGCCTGAACCCGGGAGGCGGAGCTTACAGTGAGCCCAGACTGCGCCACTGCACTTCAGCCTGGGCGACAGAGCAAGACTCCGTCTCAAAACAAACAAAATAAGTGACAGTGGCCGGGCATGGTGGCTCACACTTGTAAGCCTAGCACTTTGGGTGTCTGAGACAGTTGGACCACGAGGTCAGGAGTTCGAGACCAACCTGGCCAAATGGTGAAACCCCATCTCTACTAAAAATACAAAAATTCACCAGACATGGTGGTGCGCACCTGTAATCCCAGCTACTCGGGACGCTGAGGCAGAGAATTGCTTGAACCTGGAGGCGGAGGTTGCAGTGAGTCAAGATCACACCATGCACTCCAGCCTGGGCAATAGAGAGAGATTCCGTCTCAAAAAAAAAAAAAAAAGTGACAGCATTAAATGTTGAGGGTACATAGAGGCTGTGTGACTAATACATTACCAGTGGGAGTCTCAAATGGTACAGCAATTCTAGAAAACAGTTTGGCAGTTTCTTATGAATTAAATGTCAAATTACCATATAACCTAGTAATTGCACTTTTGGGGATTTATCCCAGATAAATATATTTTCTCACCAAAACCTGTACACAGATATTAATATCAGTTTATTTGAACAGACAAAAACTGAGAATAAGGTGAATGGTTAAACAAATTGTGGCACATACAAATAGAATGCTACTCAGGAAAACAAATGGACTATTGATATACACAACAACTTGGATTAATCTCTAGAGAAATACACCAAATGCAACAAATCAGTCCCATAAGGTTGCATATTGTATTGTTCCATTTATATAACATTTCTGAAATCACGACATTTTTAATGGAGGACAGATTCTTGTGTTGCCAAGGTTTAGAAATGGGAGTAGAATAGTGGGAAGGAGGTAAGTGTTGTTACAAAAGATCTGTATGTTGAAAACGTCAAAACATTTCTTATGAGAGAAATAAGGGAAATCCAAATCCTAAATAAATGGAAATACGTATCATGTTTATAGTTTGCAACAATAAATATTAGAATGTCAGTTCTTTCTAGATTTACCTATAAATTTATTGTGATCCCAATGGAGATTCCAGCGGGAGTTTTTGTAGACATTAACAAGTTAATAAAATTTATGTGGAAAAGCAGAATAAACTAGAATAGCCAAAACATCTTTTGTCAAAGAAGAACAAAGCTGGAAGACTCGCAGTTTTGAAAATTTTGAAAATTACTGTAAAGATATAGCAATCTAAACATTGTGTCAAAGAAAGGATAAACACATAGATCATGGACCATAATTGAGAATACATAAATAGACCCTTGTGTATATGGTCAATTGATTTTTGACAAAGTTGCAAGGGCAAATCAATGAAAATAGTGGTTTTAAAAAATGGTGCTGCAATAATTGAAAATCAATATACAAAACAAATGAACCTCAATCTATAACTCATCCCATATTCAAACTCAAACATTCCATATTCAAACTCAATAGATGAATATTTAAATGTAAAACCTTCACTTAACAAAAATTCTAGACATTGCACAACAACAAAGATAAAGAGTTTACCACTAATAAACCCTCACTGAAGGAACTTCCGAAGATTGCCATCAGAGAAAAGGAGTGGGTGAAGCCAGCAGGTAATACATGTGAACCTAAACTAGTATTGGCTTCGTAAACTAACAATAATAATGTAATGTTAGTGGTTCTGCAACAAAAATAATGAAGAACTAAAACAGTGAGTAACATGGTATGTGTTCAGGATGATCAGAGATAAAAATGTTGGGACACTGGGTGCAGTGGCTCACGCCTGTAATCCCAGCACTTTGGGAGGCCAAGGCAGACGGATCACCCGAGGTCAGGAGTTCCAGACCAGCCTGACCAACATGGTGAAACCCTGACTCTACTAAATACAAAAAATTAGCTGGGCGTGCTGGTGGGTGCCTATAATCCTAGCTACTTGGGAGGCTGAGGGGGAGAATCACTTGAGCCTGGAAGAGGGAGGTTGTAGTTAATCAAGATTGTGCCACTGCACTCCAGCCTGGGCAAGAAGAGTGAAAACTCTGTCTCAAGACAAAACAAAACAAAAAGTTGGGATGCCTCTCTGTTGTTTATGGAGAGAGCAGATTAAGTACCTTTACGCTTTGTTAAGTCTTGTATACATAGCAAACATCTTAACATTAATACTTAAAGAATAGATATTCAAAACGGAAGTGAGAAAGCTTGATTCAATCCAAAAGAAGATAGAAAATAATAAGGGATAAAAAACACTAGGCTAATGGAAAGCAAAAAGTAAAATGATAGCAATAAACATAACTATATCAATAATCTTTTTTTTTTTTTTTTTTTTTTTTTTTTTTTGAGACGGAGTCTCGCTCAGTTGCCAAGGCTGAAGTGCAGTGGTGTGATCTCCGCTCACTGCAAGCTCCACCTCCTGGGTTCACAACATTCTCCTGCCCCAGCCTCCAGAGTAGCTGGGATTACAGGCGCCCACCACCACGCCCAGCTAATTTTTTGTACTTTTAGTAGAGACAGGCTTTCACCATGTTAGCCAGGCTCAATCTCCTGACCTTGTGATCTGCCCACCTCAGCCTCCCAAAGTGCTGGGATTAGAGGTGTGAACCACCATGCCCAGCCAACTGTATCAATAATCACAAATCATATAAACTCATCAGTTTAAAAGCAGAATGTCGCATTATGCTTTAAAATATTCCATGTATATGTTTATAAAAAATGCATAAAAATGTTATAAAAAGACTGAATATGAGTGGGAAAATATATACCTGGCAAACATTAATTGGGTAACATAAGCTTTAGGGAAACCATCAGTAAGTATAAAAAGGATCATTATGTAAGGATGAAAGTACAATTTGCTGTGAAGATATAATTATTCTATGTTCAAAATTTCAAATTAACATAGACCAAAGAATATATTATACAAAATAGGACAGTTACCCAAGAATAAATTACAAATCCACATTATCATTTGGAAATTTTTGCACACCTTTCTTAGGAATTGATAGAGCAGGACAACACATAATTGGTAAGTGATCTGGTTTGGCTGTGTCCCCACCCAAATTTCATCTTGAATTGCAGCTCCCGTAATTCTTGCATGTTGTAGGAGGGACCCGGTGGGAGATAACATGGTTTGACTTTGTCCCCACCCAAATCTCATCTTGAATTGCAGCTCCCATAATTCCCAAATGTGGGTGGGACCGTGTGGGAGATAACTTGGTTTGGCTGTGTCCCCACCCAAATCTCATCTTGAATTGCAGCTCCAATAATTCCATGTTTTGGGAGGGACCCCATGGGAGATAACTTGGTTTAACTGTGTCCCCACCCAAATCTCATCTTGAATTGCAGCTCCCATAATTCTCACTTGTTGTGGGAGGGACAAGGTGGGAGATAACTTGGTTTGGCTGTGTCCCCACCCAAATCTCATCTTGAATGGCAGCTCCCGTAATTCCCACATGTTGTGGCAGGGACTCAGTAGGAGATAACTTGGTTTGACTGTGTCCCCACCCAAATCTTATCTTGAATTGCAGCTCCTGTAATTACCACATGTTGTGAGAGGGACCCAGTGGAAGATAACTTGGTTTGGCTCTGTCCCCACCCAAATCTCATCTTGAATTGCAGCTCCCATAATTCTCACATGTTGTGGGAGGGACCCAGTGGGAGATAACTGAATCACGAGGTCAGGAGGTTGAGACTAGCCTGGCCAACATGGTGAAAAAGAGGTTTAATGGACTTACAGTTCCACATGGCTGGGGAGGCCTTGCAATCATGGTGGAAAGCAAGGAGGAGAATGTCACATCTTACATGGATGGTGCAGGCAAGAGAGAGAGAGCTTGTGCAGGGAAACTCCCCTCTTATAGAATCATCCGATCTGAGACTTATTCACTATCATTAAAACATCACGAGAAAGACCTGCCCCCATGATTCAGTTACCTCCCACCGGGTCCCTCCCACAACACCTGGGAATTCAAGATGAGATTTGGGTGGGGACACAGAGAAACTGTAGCAACACCCTGAAAGAAACTCTATCACCCAAATCAAGGATATATGTGCAAGAATGTTCCTTGAAGCAATGTTTGGGAAAGTTGCAAAAATAAAAATAACTTAAGATGGAGAATTTAAAATCTGCCATTCATCAGGCAGGAAGGACAGACACAGATTAATTAAGCCAGATGCAAAATTAACAAGAAACAGTATTTCTCCCAAAAACAAGCTGTAAATATTCATTAAGGAGTCCCTGTTTGAGTGACTATAATCTCATGTACCCAGCGCGCATGTCAAGGAGACTGACGGGCCAGTAGGCTTCCCAAACCGGACATTTCCTGTGGCTTATGTCTGGGCACAATGGGGAAGCCCACGCTGTCCCTCAGGGCCTGCACTGCAGGCGGTGCTTTAAGAAGACCACGTGCAGTTCATGGCCGGCAGTGCCACACATGTGTGGGTGGAGTGTTGGGGTCACACGGTAGTGGGGGGTCATGTTAACACATGCGTCCCAAGATCAGGAAAGGGAGACAGGCCCCTCTCCGGCAGAGGTCTTAGTTGATAATGACACACCAGCAAAGGCTGTCATTCCCCTGGTCAGGTGCCCATGTAGGAAACAGGGTAGCTCCCTTGAGTGATACACACGGGGGAAGCCCCTCTTAGTGCCCTAGGGTTCCACAGTGCAAGGTCTGCTTATCCAACTGATGTGGAAAAATACGCATTATGGGGGGGGGGGGCAGGGTCTCCTCCTCACTCTTACTGATAAAACTTTATCTCCAAAATAATAAACTATCAAAAACTTTGCTGTTGAAATTATATCAGTAAAAATAAAACATCCCATTCTTGCCTTAGTCTCTTTGACCCAGAGAAGCAGCCCTTATGTCCCACCCGTGGACAAAGGTTCAGAGAACAGCTTTCTGGACACAGTTTTCAGTGTTCCTTTTAACTTTGTAGTTTCCAAGAAAACTGGGGCCTGGGCCCACTTCACATTCCAAACCTGAGGTTGATTCCTCTACACAGAACCTTGTCTTCCTATTTATTTATATTTTATTTTATTTTGAGATGGAGTCTTGATTTATTGCCCAGGCTGGAGTGCAGTGGCGCAGTCTCGGCTCACTGCAACCTCCGCCTCCCAGGTTCAAGCAATTCTCCTGCCTCAGCCTCCTGAATAACTGGGATCACAAGCGCATGCCACCGTGCCCAGCTAATTTTTTTGTATTTTTAGTACAGACGGGGTTTCACTGTGTTGGTCAGGCTGGTCTTGAACTCCTGACCTCGTGATCCACGCACCTTGGCCTCCCAAAGTGCTGAGATTACAGGCGTGAGCCACCGCACCTGGCCATTGTTTTGCTAGTTAAAAAGGAGTCTGTTTATCTGAGGAATGCAAGCCCCCTTTAAATTATTGAGGGAGAAGAAGCCGATGTGAGCCATGTTCCGAATTCTATAGCAGCTTTATCACAGACCATACACACTTGCACTCATTCCCTCTATCCCCACACATGTGTTTGAATTGTCCCCTTTTTTTCTTGCTCCCACATAATGCCAGGCCAGAGGCCGTAATCTCCTCTGCCAAGCACAGAACGATGGGAATGCAGTTCCCTTTTGGTTGAAGGCGGGGGGGGGGGGGGGGGGGGGGCTCCAGAAATCCTTACCTTGATCATTGTACTTCACTTTTTTTCTTTTTTTTGAGGAGTCTCGCTCTGTCGCCGAGGCTGGAGTGCAGTGGCACGATCTCCGCTCACCGCAAGCTCCGCCTCCTGGGTTCACGCCATTCTCCTGCCTCAGCCTCCCGAGTAGCTGGGACTACAGGCGCCGCCACCACGCCCGGCGCGGTTAATTTTTTGAAGTTTTAGTAGAGACAAGGTTGCACTGTATTAGCCAGGATGACCTCGTGATCTGCCCGCCTCGGCCTCCCAAAGTGCTGGGATTATAGGCGTGAGCCACCAAGCCCGGCCGCTAGGTGTACTTTCAAAAGTCATATATATGTGAACTGTACATATTTGAAATATTCCAATAAAAAATTAATATAAATATTTTAGCTGCATATAAAATCACTTTGGATTTTTTTCATCAAGTTGTCTTCACGTCAAAGATGGCTTTGTGACTCGTGAAGGATCAGCGAGCTCTTCTCAGGGAAGCAGGTGGGAGAGAGGGGATCACTTTGGGAGTGGCCTCCCACTGGCGACCTCACAGACCCCCTCCCCCTTCTCTGACCCGGCCGACCCCACATCCCTGACACAGAAGACCCCAGAAGACGAGGCCTGCGTATCTCCTGTGACTGACAGCTGAGGATCCAGCCCTGGCCCAAGGGGGCCCCCACCTCCGACGTCCCCGTCCCACGTTCCGAGCCTGTAGTCCCACCGCAAACATCCGGGGGCCGCTACTGCGCCCAACGACCGCCCATCTCTGACGCCTCGGGTCGGCGTTTGAATTTTAACCCAAGAAAAGAGTAAAAGTAAAGCGGAAATCAATGCAGAAGCGGTGTTGCCGCCACTGAGCTTCCTGATGGGCGTGTGCAGAGCCGGGCGCCTCCTCCCGCGGCAGCCGCCGGGCTCGCTCCGGTGCGCTCAGCTTCTCGCGGGGATAAGCGTCTGGGCGGGGATGGCCCGAGGCGGGGGAGTGGCGAGGCTGGAGAACGCTGAAAGCTGGTGGGTTTAGGAAGGCACACGACGCTCTGAAATTTGGCTCACGGGTAATAGTTCCCGCCCTTGGCGGCGGCTCTGTCAGCGCTGCTGGGTTCCACCTCGCCTATGCGTTGCTTAGGGACCAGGCCCCTCACTATTCCCATTGGCCAGGAAGCCCAAGACCCCACAGCCGTAGGCTAAAATTGTTGTCTGTTTCAGAGACAGCATGTTGCCCAGCAGCGTGCGGCTCCCATGGCCGTTGGCCTCGGCTCTCCGCCCCGCCCCGCCCCGCCGGGGTCTGCGCCGGAGCCGGACTGGGCGGGCTGCGGGGCGGAGTCTTCCGCGTGCGCTTGGGTGAACCGACCCTCGCGTCACGCAAGCGCGTCTGCGAAGGAGGCGCCGGCGCAGGCGAGACCGGGAGCCGCGTAGTCGCTGAGGAGTGCGCCGTGTGGGGCGGCGACCCCCGGCCCCGGCTTCCCTGCTCGTTTTCCAGCGGGCGTCTTGGTTCCCGTTCCAGGCCAGCCCCCTCCTGGGTCGCCGCTTCATCCAGCGCTTGGGTCATTTGTGTCGTTGGCATTTTCCTCTTAAATACAAACTTGAAATGTGTTCATCTACTCGTGACGGCGAGTTTAGCAGACTTTCATTCCCAGAAGACGTGTTACACGATCTGTATCTTTTTCCTACAGAAATTGACGGACGTCGTTATTTCTCAATTTCCGCAGGGGCTGGTTCATCCCGCGGCTTCACCTAGAGAAAAGAGTCTGAGGCCGGGCGCGGCGGCTCACTCCTGTAATCCCAGCACTTTGGGAGGCCGAGGCGGGCGGATCACAAGGTCAGGAGCTCCAGACCAGCCTGGCCAACATGGTGAAACCTCGTCTCTACTAAAAATACAAAAAAATAGCCAGGCGTGGCGACGCGTGCCTGTAATCCCAGCTACTCAGGAGGCTGAGGCAGGAGAATCGCTTCAACCCGAAATGCTGCCACTTACTCCAGCATGGGCCATAGAGCGAGACTCCATCTCAAAAAAATAAGTAAATAAAATAAAAAATAAAAAACATGGACACAGGGAGGGGAGCATCACACACCAGGGCCTGTCGGGGGGTGGGGGCCAGGAGAGGGAGAGCATCAGGAGATATACCTAATGTAGATGATGGGTGGATGGGTGCAGCAAACCACCATGGCACGTGTATACCTGTGTAACAAACCTGCACGTTCTACACAAGTACCCCAGAACTTAAAGTATAATTTAAAAAAGAGAAAACCGTCTGAGCGTTTCTCGGGACGGCGGGCGGCAGCCGGGACGGACTGGGGCGGTGGAGCGCGGGGCCGGAAGCGACGCGATGCGTGCTCCTCCTGCACTGGCTTCTGTGAAAAGAGGGACTGGAGATCACTGCTGAAAAGGGAACTACGCGTCAGTGAGTAATTAACTCAGTAAAATATGAGCTTCTACATCCAAAACCACTTGTCTGTGCTTTAAAGATTTTGTCTCACCATGGTGTCGTATTCATCTGAATCCTATGTTGCTTTTGCTTTGTAATCTGAATTATCTGTCACTGCCCCAGTCTGTTTTTTAACTGTTCGATATTCATAGAAATCTGTCTCCATGGGACCCTTTAGCAGAGACAGTAATCTGTTATAGCAAGTATTTTCTGAGTAGTTTTACAGATTCTATTTTTTTAGCAGGTCAGTGTTTTCCTGGTTAGTTTTATGATTTTATTTCAATTTTTACCAATTTATAACTAGAACTGGAGTACTGATGACAAGGTGTACACTTGTTAGTAAATATTCTATTCATTAGAAGAATAAATCACCCTGACAGTCAACAAATAACCATCTTTTTAAGTTTTTTCATTTATGTATTGATTTATTTATTAGAGGGAGGGTCTCTGTCCACTCGTCTGGAGTCCAGTGGTGCCATGATAGCTCACTGCAGCCTCAAACTCCTGGGCTCAAGTGGTCCTTCCGCCTTAGCCTCCCAAGTAGCTGAGACTACAGGTACGTGCTACTGCATCAGGCTGATTTTTGTATCTTTATTGGAGATGAGGTCTGCCTAGGTTGTCCAGGCTGGACTCAAACACCGGCTCAAGCCATCCTCCTGCCTCAGCCTCTCGGAGTACTGGGATTATAGGCATGAGCCACCACACTCGGCAATAATAACAATCTTTTTAATGGACCCACTCAAACAAAATAGAACCTCCTCAACCAAAACTTCCTGGCTATCCTCAAATAGTATTAAAAACCATCCTATCTTAATATGAATTACCCTAAAATCTATTGTTGGCAAATACAAGTTTTCAGTACATCAGTGAATGTTGACGTTTGGTATATTGGGGAAACTGGCTTTTGAAATATATTTTTTAATTGATTGTAGATAACACTGTGTTCAGCAGCTGTGATGGAAGTGGCATTCTACACCAGACGACTGCTGATACAATACACATCTCTATAGAATCTAGTTATTATAAGGACCACCTCATGTATTATCATTATGAAAATCACCATCTACGAAAATAGGAAGCAAATTAAAGCTAGAAATGTATGTGATTTGATTTATGTGTTTTGGCTGGCCTCAATTCTGCAGCTTCCTAACACGTTTGAAGCAAGGATCCTTGCCTGTGATTGTATTATTAATACATTCTATGTAAGCTTAGTTTAAATGATATTGTTCCAGCCAGGCGTGGTGGAACCTGTAGTAACAGCTACTCGGGAGGCTGAGGTGGGAGGATCCCTTGATCCCAGGAATTTGAGGCCGCAGTGAGCTATGATGGTGCCAGTGCACTCCAGCCTGGGTGACAGCAACACCCTGAAAAAAAATTAAAAATAAGATAAAATGATATTGTTCATGTGAAAGAATGCCCATTCTTTTGCAGAGATCGTGCTCTTTTGGCAACTTTTAAAAGCTTTGGATTTGGAAGTTAAATTCTTCAAGTTCATTATTATTCAGGGGTGCATTTACAATTCGAGGTTTAGAAACAGTTTGTCAACATCTACGAAATTAATTGCAGGGATTTTTGTCGGAGCGGCACCAATTGGGAAGAATTCACATCTTAACAATATTGTGACTACAATAATGAAAAAGGAGTATGCTCCATTTATTTAGGTTTTCCTTTTTTTTCTCTTTCTCTCTCTTTCTTTTCCCTCCTTTCTTTCCCTCCTTCTCTCCCTCCCTCCCTTGAGATAGGGTCTCCCTCTGTTCCCCCGGCTGGAGTGCAGTGGCCCAATCATGGCTCACTGCAGCCTCCATTTGCAGGGCTCAAGTCATGCTTACACCTCAGGCTCCCAAGTAGCTGTGATTACAGCCGCACACCACCAAGCCAGGCTAATTTTTGTATTTTTAGTAACGACGGGGCTTGGCCATATTTCCGAGGCCCCTCTGGACTTCTGACCTCAGGCGAGCCCTCTCTGCTTTGGGCCTCCCAGAGTGCTGGGATTACAGTTGCGAGCTACTGCGCCGGCCTACGTTTCCTTTTAATAGTGTTTCATAGTTTTCTGGATACAGATAGGTTCATATTTTGTTAGATCCAAGGATTTCTTGGATTTGTTGTATCCAAGAATTTCTTTTTGTTGTTTTATTGCACATGGTAGGCTTTTAAAGTTTTCCAGTTTCAGTTGACTTTAATATATTGGCCTTGTACTTTTGCTTCTTGTTACCTCCCTCCCACCTATCAAGCCACAGAAGAGGAGGCTCCACCTCACTTTTGATTTCCAAAATTATAGCTTAGAAGAGATGGTTCAGAAAAGAGCGGGAGGGGGCAGGGGGTGGCGCACTTCTTCCGCTGATGGGGAGCGCTGAGCTGCTGCGCTGCCCCTGGTGGCCGGCAGGGTGCGCCCAACCCTACAATTGTGGCTCGTGGCGCGCATGCGCATTTCGCTCGCGGCGTAGCCACAGGGTGAGGGAGCTTGGTTTCCTCAGAAGCCACCCAGGAGCCCGGGCTTGGGGATGACTTGAAGCCGCATCCTTGGTAAGGAAAAAACTTCCCAGAGGAACTCTGCTGGGGAATACCTAGAGTCATTTTCCTTTATTAAAAAATGTTTTTATGGGCCAGGCGCCGTGGTTCTCGCCTGTAATCCCAGCACTTTGGGAGGCCAAGGCGGGTGGATCTTGAGGTCAAGAGTTCAAGACCAGCCTGGCCAAGATGGTGAAACCCCGTTTCTACTAAAAATACAAAAATTAGCCAGGCATGGTAGCGAGTGCCTGTAGTTCCAGCTACTCGGGAGACTGAGGCAGGAGAATTGCTTGAATCCAGGAGACGGAGGTTGCAGTGAGCTGAGATCGCGACATTGCACTCCAGCCTGGGCAACCTGAGCAAGACTCCGTCTTTAAATAAATACATAAATAAATAAATAATTTTTTTAGGTTTTTTTTTTTTTTTTTTTTTTTTTTTGAGACAGAGTCTCGTTCTGTTGCCCAGGCTGGAGGTGGTCTCGGGTCACTGCAATCGCCGCCTCCCGGGTTCAAGCGATTCTCCTGTCTCAGCCTCCAGGGTAGCTGGGATTACAGGCGCCCGCCACCACGCCCGGCTAATTTTGTATTTTTAGTAGAAGCGTGGTTTCACCTTCTTGGCCAGGCTGGTCTTGAACTCCTGACCTTATGATCCATCCGCCTCAGTCTCCCAAAGTGCTGGGATTACAGGCGTGAGCCACCGTGCCCAGCCGTGCCGCATTTTCTTATCCATTCATCTGTTGATGGACATTTAGGTTGCATCCAAATCTTGGCTGTTGTAAACAGTGCTGCAACAAACATGGCAGTGCAGACATCTCTTAGACATACTGATTCCCTTTCTTTCGGGTATCTAGCCGGCAGGGATTGCTGGAGCATGTGGTAGCTCAGTTTTTAGTTTTTTGAGGAACCTCCAAACTGTTCTCCATAGTGGTTGTACTAATTTACATTCCCACCAACCATGTACGAGGGTTCCCTTTTCTCGACATCCTCCAGAGACACTTTCCTTAAATTCATAAGCAGAGATTCCCTCATGTTCTGGAATGTTCCCATGCGTTATTCTTTACTTTCTCTGGAAATCATTGAGATCTGTTTTAGGCATTTCCCTTCACAGAGGGGTTGGTAGCAGGAAACAGAGAGCACCTGGTGTTTCCTTAATCAGGACTGTTCTGGGAGGAAATCCACGCAAGTCCAGAGAAGTGCATGGCCCAGGTGAGGCTTGCAGGGAACAGTGTTGGTGCCTACAGCTTGGGGAGTCTGGGAGAAGGAAAATGAGCACTCCTGTGGATGTGCTTTATTAGTTTCTTCCTGTCTTATTTTCCCTACAGGGTTAAAGTAGTTGTAAAGAAGAAAGTTTTGCAAAGTACATGTATTAAAACTCAAAACATTAAGCCGGGTGTGGCGGCTCTTGCCTGTAATCCCAGCATTTTGGGAGGCCGAAGTGGGCAGATCACAAGGTCATGAGATTGAGACCATCCTGGCTAACAAAGTGAAACCCCGTCCCTACTAAAAATACAAAAATTAGCCTGACATAGTGGCACGTGCCTGTAGTCCCAGCTACTTGGGAGGCTGAGGCAGGAGAATCGTTTGAACCCGGGAGGCGGAGGCTGCAGTCAGTGAAGATCGCACCATTGCACTCCATCCAGCCTGGGTGACAGAGCAAGACTCTGTCCCCCCAAAAAAATAATGAAATTAAATAAAAAATAGAACTAAAAACATTATTTCCAGTTAAAATAGTTCATATCAGCTGGACACAGTGGCTCACGCCAGTAATCCCAGCACTTTGGGAGGCCAAGGCAGGCAGATCACCTGAGATCAGGAGTTCAAGACCAGCCTGGCCAACATGGTGAAACCCTGTCTCTACTAAAAACACAAAAAAAGCAGCCGGGTGTGGTGGTGCACACCTGTAGTCCCAGCTACTAGGGAGGCTGAGGCAGAAGAATCGCTTGAACTCGGGAGGCGGAGGTTGCAGTGATCCGAGATCCTGCCACTGCACTCCAGCCTGGGCAATAGAATGAGACTCCATCTCAAAAACAAAACAAAACAAAAATAAACCCAGTTCATATCAAAAGGAAAATATAGGCTGCTCTGTCTGTGGAGTAGCATTGTTTCTTTACATCTCTAATAAACTTGCTTTCACTTTAAAAAAAAAAAAAAGGAAAATCCTAGCACTCTGGGAGGATGAGGCAGGCAGATCACCTAAGGTCAGGAGTTCGAGACCAGCCTGGCCAACATGGTGAAACCCTGTCTCTACTGAAAATATAAAAATAAGCCAGGTGTGGTGGTGCACGCCTGTAATCCCAGCTACTCAGGAGGCTGAGACAAGCGAGTTTCTTGAACCTGGGAGGCGGAGGTTGCAGTGAGCCAAGATCACGCCACTGCACTTCAGGCTGGGCGACAGAGAAAGACTCCATCTCAAAAAAAAAAAAAAAAAAAAAAAAGGGCTGGGCATGGTGGCTCATGCCTGTAATCCCAGCACTTTGGGAGGCCAAGACAGGCGGATCACCTGAAGTCAGGAGTTCGAGCCCAGCCTAGCCAACATGGAGAATCCCTGTCTCTACTAAAAATATAAAATTAGCCGGGTGTGGTGGCACATGCCTGTAATCCCAGCTACTGGGATGCTGAGGCAGGAGAATCACTTGAACTGGGGAGGCAGAGGTTGCGGTGAGCCGAGATCGCACCACTGCACTCCAGGCTGGGCAACAGTAGCAAAATTCATCTCAAAAAAAAAAAAAGAAATGAAAATGTAAAATGTAATTTTACTTTTCTGGTTTTAATAGAAGCAAATTCCTCAGTAATCTTTTTTTTTTTTTTTTTTTTTTTTTTTTTTGAGACAGAGTCTCTCTCTGTCCCCAGGCTGGAGTGCAATAGCCGATCTCGGCTGACTGTAGCCTGCGCCTCCCCGGTTCAAGCAATTCTCCTGCCTTAGCCTCCCAAGTAGCTGGGACTACAGGTGCACGCTGCCACATCTGGCTAATTTTCATATTTTTTAGTAGAGACAAGGTTTCACCATGTCAGGCAGGATGGTCTTCATCTCCTGACCTCATGATCCACCTGCCTCGGCCTCCCAAAGTGCTGGGATTACAGGTGTGAGCCACCGCGCCCAGTCTATCAGTAATATTTTTAAAATGTACTTATTAGCTCACCTCATTTTCACTTAAGGTAATTTCCATGGTTGATAATTTTTTATGACTCACTGACAATCTCAAAAGGCTTTTCGTGGCCAGGTGTGGTGGCTCACGCCTGTAATCCCAGTACTTTGGGAGCCTGAGACTAGTGGATCACCTGAGGTGAGGAGTTGAAGACCAGCCTGGCCAAGGTGGCGAAACCCCATCTCTACTAAATATAAAAAATTAGCCAGACGTGGCGGCAGGCACCTGTAATCTCATGTACTTGGGAGGCTGAGGCAGGGAGAATTGCATGAACCCTGGAGGCAGAGGTTGCAGTGAGCCAAGATCATGCCACTGCATTCCAGCCTAGGTGATCCAGTGAGACTCCATCTCAAAAATAAATAAATAAATAAAAGGTTTCTTTTTGTTTGTTTTTTGAGACAGGGTCTCACTCTGTTGCCCAGGTTGGAGTGCAGTGGTACGATCATGGCTCATTGCAGCCTCCGCCTCCCAGGCTTAAGCAATCCTCCCACCTTAGCCTCCCCAGTACAGGTGTGCATCACCATACCTGGCTAATTTTTTGTATTTTTGGTGGAGACGGGGGTTTCACCATGTTGGCCAGGCTGGTCTCGAACTCCTGAGCTCAGGCAATCCACCCACCTCGGCTTCCCAAAGTGATGGAATGACAGGCTTGAGCTCCCAGCCAGCTGCTAGTTTTGAGTGGGGCCCAGAACAAGTGAAGGCTCTGCAACAGGTGCAGGCTGTTGTGCAAGCTGCCCAGCCACTTGGTCACATGACCCAGCAGATCCAATGCTGCTTGACATGTCAGTGGCAGAGAGCAATTGCAGGGGTCTTTGAAAACAGTATGCTGAGAATAGATAGGGCTCAAGGACAGTATCTCCAATTGAACTTTTAATGAACTCCCGTAGGCGCCAAGAAGGCAGGCAGATAAAGAAGAGCATAGAAACAAAGAACTGAGTTGAAGGTTACATGTGGGAAAAGAAAGTTTGTTTTGCATTGCATTCTTTCTGCTGATGTGGGGTTTATGGAGTATAAATAAAGTGAGGCGGAGGCTCTGGGCGCGGCCGCCATGTTCTCTGTGTGTCTTTGTCTTTTGTGTGTTCTTTCATTCTCCACCACCCCCGGCACGGACCCCAACAAGTGGCGCAGCGAGCAGGGTCAGCACGGGTGAGTAGGGGAGAACAAGAAGGGGAACCCCTAGGAGCAGGTAAGGCTCGGATATTGTTAAGGGGAACCTTCTTAAGCTTTCACTATGGGAATTCCATCTCTCTGGCCTCAGAATATTTATGGCTGTTTCAAGGACTGTTGCTGTCTATGGGAGTAGAAGTGAAAGAAAAAGACTTTGAAGCGATTGTTTGCCCATGTTGAACAACATTGTTACTGGTTTCAGTATCAGACTAAAGTGCAGCTGAATCGCAAAAATGGTTACAGGTAGTAAAAGCTCTGCTTAGAGCTCTCTAGTTAGGGGATATTATGCCTCTAAAATTGTGGACCTTGTGTAACTCTATCACTCAGACATTAGAGTTACTTGAGACTGATTCGGAGTGTGGTAATGTAGCCACAGGAGGAAAGGTATCTGAGGATTTGGAAAAATAAAATAAAATAAAATCAATCTGAAATGGAGCCCATTTGTGCCAGGGTAGCAAAAGGGGGAGAAGAGAAAAAGCCAGCTCTTCCTTCTTCTAAGGGAAATTCTGACATGCAGTGTATTATGGAAATGCTTCAACAAATATTACAGATACATTCTTCTAATTCACCTTTGTGAGCTTTCCCTGTTTCTTTTCCTTCTGCACTGTTGAAGAGAATTTTCCAGTGCCTCCAACCCCCAGGCTTCCTTATCTTTACCTTTGTTTGGCAAAGTTTTCTCAGTGCCTTGCCCGCCATTGGGGGAGGGAGAAAAGGAAAAAATATTAAAAAAAAATTTAAGGAGCTGGATCTGTTTCCAATTATTTGTGCTTCTTTTGCTCCTAATGCTCAGTTTTCAAATGGTGGCAATAATGTCCAATTTAATGCCTTACAAATTAAATTTTTATAAGAAATGCAAGCTGCCATTTCTAACTATGAACCCCTATCCTTGGTCTTCTTGATATTTTTTCATCAGAAAATTTGATAATTCCTATAGACTGGAAGACTTTGGGGAAGGCTTTTCTTGATCGTTCTCAGTGGTTACAATTGCACAGCTGGTAAATGAACAAGGCGCATGTACAGGCTAGAAAAAATGTTATGTGTGATCCCCCAGGAGCCACTGAGGAACAACTCACAGGCACGGGCCAATATGCCACTCCTAATGCTCAGGCTGGTCTAGATGATGTTGCCCTTACTCAAATCAAGACTTTGTTTTTAAGGGTCTAAAATAAGGTAGAGATAACAGGAAAATCTTCCCTTTCCTCTGTGAAGATTTTACAGGGCACAAATGAACAATATCCAGATTTAGTAGCCCGTCTTCAGGATGCTGTCTTGAAAATTGTGGGTGCTGACCTTGCTTCAAAAATTTTGTTACAAACGTTGTCTTTTAAAAATGCTTATGCTGACTGTCAAAAATTGTTAAAATCGTTAAAGGCCAATGGGGCCAATTTAGATAAATATATTAAAACTTATGTTAGTGTTGGAGGGGCTATTTATAATGCTCAATTATTTGCTGGAACTTTGTCTAAAGCCTTAAAAGGAAATAACAAACGAGGTGTTTGCTTTCAGTGTGGTAAACCTAGACATTTCAAAAAAGAATGTCATAAAAATTGAACACTTTTATCCCTCAAGGCAGAAAGCTGCCTTCAGAGGTGTACAAATGTTGTGGTAAAGGTCGACATTGGACAAATAAATGTCGTTTCAAAACTGATAAAAGTGGAAATTTACTGTCTCCTCTCCTGGGAAATGGGAGCCGGGGCCCACAGGCTTGGGGCCCCAACAATTTATGTCACCAGGTCTGAAAGTGTAGTTGGTTTATCAGTCTTTACAAATGAGAAATATAAGAAAGGAAAAGAATGCACAAACTAACTAGGTTTCTTGTAATAAATCACTAAACTAGTCAAAGGACCAAAAAATACAGGATCAGTGTGACTCTGAAGGATGTGAGATTATGGTTCTGCACTTGTTACATTAAAGAGCTAAAATAAATAGACGTAATATTAACAATAATAACAGTAATAATAGCCATAGTATACTGAGTACTTACTATGTGTCCACTACTGTGAAAAAATCTTCACTTGCATTTAGTTCTTCCAACATCCCTTTAAGACTGACAAATTTTGGCCGGGCGCGGTGGCTCAAGCCTGTAATCCCAGCACTTTGGGAGGCCGAGACGGGTGGATCACGAGGTCAGGAGATTGAGACCATCCTGGCTAACACGGTGAAACCCCGTCTCTACTGAAAAATACAAAAAACTAGCCGGGCGAGGTGGCGGGCGCCTGTAGTCCCAGCTACTCGGGAGGCTGAGGCAGGACAATGGCGTGAACCCGGGAGGCGGAGCTTGCAGTGAGCCGAGATCCGGTCACTGCACTCCAGCCCGGGCGACAGAGCGAGACTCCGCCTCAAAAAACAAACAAACAAACAAACAAACAAAACTGACACATTTTATAATTATTACCATTTTGTAGACAGGAAAACAGAGTTAAGACAGTTTTATAAATGTATCCAAGGTCATATAGCTATTATATTTTGAAAATATGACTTTCTGTCCCCAGAGCTTACATGCTTAACCCTTTCCTCTAGACTGCTCTATAAAGTACAAAAATGGTAGTCACCCTCCTTGGAATAATCGGAGGAAAGAAAAATCAATAACTAAGTAAAAGTTGTATCTCAGCACCAGATCCAATCTCAATTTCAAGTATCCATTTAGCCTTGAATAGCATTACTGTGTTTTGAAAACCAAAATCCGTTGAGAATTTTGTGGTCCACTATCTTTTACAAAGCAGATACTCTATTGAATAGTAAGCTCCGAACTGAATTTCTGTACCTGTAATCACTTTATTTGTTTACAAATATTTGTTATTGACTGAATCTGCATACAATACCCAGTGAGCAATGGCCTACAGCATCAAGGAATAAATTCAAGTCCTCCTTAAGGATCCCACACCTTACCCCAGTTTCTCAGCTTTATGTGGCAACTAAGCAGAGCGCCGCTGCTGACTTAGTTATTACTCAGCCTTATACTTTGTCTCCTAATAGAGGAGTATATGAATTATCTATTAGAGTGTGTGGCCCTTTGCCAAAAGGACATGATGTTACTAATAAAATTCTTATTGTGGTTCAAGTCTCACAATTCCCCTGCCTAGAGGCAGGGGAACGTATTCTCAATAGGGAGGGTTTGGTAGCACAGAAAAAACTGTTTTTTGGGAAACTTTAGTTTCTAATCAAAAGCCCTTATATTCATTGCACATTAATGAAATAGTTTTTAAAGGGTTAATTGATACGGGGTGAATATGTCTATTATTTGTTTAAATTAGTGGCCTATACAATGGGAAAAAAGACAAGTTTCAGTTATACTCACTGACTTGGGTGCTGCTTCTATGGTTTATCAAGACATAGAACCTTTAACCTATGTCGGTCCTAAAGGTCAACAAGGTCAAGTGTTTTTTTTTATTTTTATATTGTTCCTATCAATATTAATTTTTGGGAACAAGATCTTTCACAACAATTTGCTGCTTTTTTAAACATTCCTCATATTTCCTCAGCTGCCAAAAATATGATGTTCAAAATGGGCTACAATCCTTTAAACTCATAGCCACCACTCCTATTTAGGTGAAACAGTGACCATTATTTAAAGAAATACTTAGGACTCTAAAAGAGTAAGTCAAAAAACAAATGGCCGAGAGGAATATAAAGCCACGTATTTCTGCATGGAATTCCCATCTTTGTCTTGTCTTAAAACTATAAATGTTTACATTAAACCTAGGGAAAGTTTACAGCCTGGTCTTCCTAATCCTGCCCTTATCCCACAAAGTTAAAAATTAATGGTCATAGATCTCAAAAATTGTTTTTTCTCTATTCAGTTACAACCTCAAGATTGCAAAAAGTTTGCCTTTATTATTCCTAAATATAATAATGGACAACCCATTCAAAAATATCAGCAGAAGCTTCTTCCTCAGGGTATACTTAATAGCCCTACTATATGTCAAAAATTCATACATAGGACTTTAAATCCAGTAAAGAATCAGTTTCCAACTATGTTAATTTATCATTGTATGGATCTTCTCTGTCCCTGTTTTTAATAATTCTCAGCCACTTTCTCGATATCAATGGAAAGTTTTACCTCAAGGTATGTTAAACAGCCCTACCTTATGTCAAGAACTTGTCCTTCTGCATCATTACAAACTCAGCTTGCTTTCTATTCACTTAAAATTGCCCCAGAAAAAATGCAACTGGATTTTCCTATTCAATGTTTAGGTTATATCTTAGGAGCACAAAATATTCGACCCCAAAAAATTCAAAGTCGACGTGATCATTTCAAAATATTAAATGACTTTCAAATGATGCGTCCTGTTTTAGGAATATAACATCTTTTTTCTATTCTAGAAGGAGACAGTCACTTGGACAACTCACGCCATTTAACTCCTTTGGCTTTACAGGAACTCCAGCTTGTAGAAGAGCAACTTTAAAAGGCCCCTTCCTAATGTTTCCTTTTCTTTTTGTTTATTTCATACTTTACATTCTCCTACAGGAATGATTCATCAGACCAATTGGCCGCTGGAATGGATCTTTTTGTTCAATAAAACATCTAAACACTTGGCTACTTATATCAATCGTTTAGCTGAACTCAGGACGGCATCACTGTCGACAACTTTGGGGAGGAGATTCTTCCTTAATTATCTCTCAATTCACTCATAGTCAGATCACTTATCTTCTTGCAACTTCTGATTCTTGGCAAGAAGCTTCATCAATCTTGAGTTACAGTTTATACTTATCCCTCGGTGCAACAGGGAGAATTGTTTGCTATTCTCATGGTCTTACTTGATTTCCCTACTACTGGTTGTGACATTGTTAGTGATTCTCAATACGCTGTTTAGGTTACTTATTATATATATTTCTCAGGCCACTTTACCTCTTTGTGCTACTTCTTCTCTTCAGAAATTCTTTTCTTTGTTATCCTTTACTTTGAGCCAACGTCGAGCTCCTTTATTCATCACTCATCTTCGTTCTCATTCTCAACTTTCTGGACCATTAGTTCATGGTAATACTCAGATTGATTTGCTTTTAATCGGCCACCTACATGCTGCAGAACAAAAATATACTCTACATCACACTAATAGTTCTGGCCTTCAACGACGGTTTCATTTAACTCATAAACAAGCTCGTTCTCTTATTCGAGCTTGTCCTTCCTGTGCTCCTTTGAGCATTCCATCCTTCCATCCTGGGGTTAATCCATGAGATGTCCCTTCTTTTGGACAATTAAAATGTTCATCATACCATTGATACCTTTTCTCATTTCTGTTATTACTCATCTCTTAGTTTGTTTTGCCATCATGGGCATTCCTCTTATACTTAAAACTGATAATGCCCCTGCTTATGTCTCTCATAAATTACAAGTTTTCTTACAGCAATACAATATTCAACATATCAGCCGTATCCCAGGCAACAGTCAAGGTCAAGCCATCATTAAGCGCGCAAATTTAACCTTAAAAACTCAACTGCTAAAACAAAAAGGGGGAAATGAGCCCCCCAAAAAACCAGATTTTTTTGAAGGTTAACCTTTCTACCTTAATTTTTTTGATTTTGAAGGTTCTTTTTACCTTAATTATTTTTTGAATCAATGGAGACAATTGCAAGACTCTGCTGTCGTAACCCATCTTTCCTCACCTCCCTCGGTGATAGTCCCCGCTGACAATTTAAAGATTTGGTATCCTAATGAAGAAGGTAAGTATGTTCAAGGGCAAGTTCTAAAACAGGGACGGGGCTATGCTCTTGTCCTTACAGGGAGCGAACCTGAGTGGTTTCCTACAGGATGATTGAAACGCTGTTGAAAAGAAAACTGGATTCAGCATGCATTTCTTCCTTTGTTGGATGTGCCTCGGCGGGGGACTTATTTCCCTTAGTGAGGCTTTGTATGAATATTGCACTTATATTCCCTTTCCACCCTTTTATCAGGGAGTCGCCTGGGGAGAGGCAGAAATTAAGGTTTTCACCAATGACACTACTTGGATGCCGTCCCCCTATATAGACAAGGACAATATAGAACGGAAAACAGGAATTATAAACAACACATACCAATTTGGAGTGGAAGAACTTCCAATATGCATGGGAAATAGTTCTCATTGTCTCCGAAAATCGCATGAAGCCTGGGTTGTTCGCTATAATCATAGTCATGTGGCTGCTAATACTGTTATTATAATCATACTGTATATAGTAATGAAACTATTCCTAGTTTTTTACCTTTTTGTCCTATTCCAGAGGTTTCTCCTAATATTGATGTGCTGGAGTGGCAACAATGTCGGGGAAATAAACCCCGGATTTTATTAGAATACAATGGGATGCAAATAACTGATTGAAGTGTGCATGGTGATTTTCTTTTTTTTTTTTTTTGAGATGGAGTCTCGCTCTGCCGCCCAGGCTGGAGTGCAGTGGCCGGATCTCAGCTCACTGCAAGCTCCGCCTCCCGGGTTTACGCCATTCTCCTGCCTCAGCCT
The DNA here is from genome assembly GCF_047675955.1 of Chlorocebus sabaeus. NCBI lineage: Eukaryota > Metazoa > Chordata > Mammalia > Primates > Cercopithecidae > Chlorocebus > Chlorocebus sabaeus. Next base: position 130,090,917 of record NC_132914.1, on the reverse strand, counting down.
CCTGAGTAGCTGGGATTACAGGCGCCCGCCAACTCACCCGGCTAGTTTTTTATATTTTTAGTAGAGATGGGGTTTCGCCGTATTAGCCAGGATGGTCTCGATCTCCTGACCTCGTGATCCACCCGTCTCGGCCTCCCAAAGTGCTGGGATTACAGGCTTGAGCCACCGCACCCGGCCAACACGGTGATTTTCAAACAAAATTTAGTCACATACCTTTGAAATGGCACCGGGTAAATAAAAATATTGCTGCTAACAATAATGAAACCTTGGTATGGCGTGAAGGAGGCCTAAGTTCAGAGTCATCTTTGGAAGTTGTTAGCTGCAGGCGATGCCATTAGCATTTTTGTGGGGAATATGCCCCTTAATCTTTCTAACCCGAATAACTCCTTTCATATTCAGTTACATCGAAATACCTCCTGATATATTATTGCTTGTGTCTGTAAGCCCTACCTATTATTAGCAGGGAATTTGACATGGAATAATGATATGGGGATTGTTAATTGTACAGATACGTGTACATTTTTGTCTTGCCTCAATCATTCCTGGTGGCACAACTTTACTGAGGATATTTATATCCTCAGGACTCGTAAGGAAATTTGGCTACCTGTTAACCTTACGCGACCATGGGGGGCATCACCTCTTGAGACTTATATTTGGACTTCTCTCCAGCGAACCCTCCATGCCCTTGGACTTATAATTGCCTCGGTGATGAGCCTTGTCACCATCGTCTCCACTGCGGCCATAGCAGGGTTCGCTCTTCATCAAAGCATACAAAATGCTGAATTTGTGCAGCAATGGCACGAACAATCTCACCGGTTATGGCTTCAACAACGAAACATTGATTCTCAAATTGCTGAAAGATTGGACAACATGGAACATGCCTTGACATGGCTTGGAGATCACCTCACTGTCCTCAGTACTTGGATAACATTACAATGTGATTGGAACTCCACTCAATTTTGTGTAACGCCTATGCTTTTTTTTTTTTTTTTTTTTTGATACGGAGTCTCGCTTTGTCGCCCAGGCTGGAATGCAGTGGCGTGATCTCGGCTCACTGCAAGCTCCGCCTCCTGGGTTCATGCCATTCTCCTGCCTCAGCCTCTGAGTAGCTGGGACTACAGGCGCCCGCCACCTCGCCTGGCTAATTTTTTGTATTTTTAGTAGAGACGGGGTTTCACCGTGTTAGCCAGGATGGTCTCGATCTCCCGACCTCGTGATCCACCCGTCTCGGCCTCCCAAAGTGCTGAGATTACAGGCATGAGCCACCACGCCCGGCCAACACCTATGCTTTTTAACATCTCTCAAAATTGGACCGTAATCCAAAAATTATTAATAGGCCATAAAAATATTAGTTTGGACATCCAAGAGCTCACTCAGAACATTTCCGAAGCATTTCGACAACAATTACATGTGTTGTCCGGAACTGTAACCCTTCAGGAGCTGGGTCAGCGCCTTGCTGCCTTTAACCCATAGACCCAGATGAAGACATGGATTTCTACAATCTCTGGAAGTATATTGCTTTGGGCACTTGGATTGGGTCTACTTCTTTTGGTGATTCGATGCTCCCTCCGTTGCCTCCAAAAACAAAAGAAAACACAAGAACAAATATGGGCTACCTTTTTAGGATTGAGGCAAAACAAAAAAAAAGGGGGGGAAATGCAGGGGCCTTTGAAAACAGTATGCTGAGAATAGATAGGGCTCAAGGACAATATCTCCAATTGAACTTTTAATGAACTCCTATAGGCGCCAAGAAGGCGGGCAGACAAAGAAGAGCATAGAAACAAAGAACTGAGTAGAAGGTTACATGTGGGAAAAGAAAGTTTGTTTTGCATTGCATTCTTTCTGCTGACGTGGGGTTTATGGAGTATAAAAGTGCGGCGGAGGCTCTGGGCGTGGCCGCCATGTTCTCTGTGTGTCTTTGTCTTTTGTGTGTTCTTTCATTCTCCACCACCCCCGGCACGGACCCCAACAAGCAATGCTGGGTGGAGCCTTGGCAGGCCGCATAGGAGAATCACACTGTAGACTTTTAGGATTCTGGTGTAAAGCCCTGACATTGTCTGCGGATAATTACTCTTTTTTTTTTTTTTGTACTTCAACATTTTACAACAATAGAGAGTAGCAGAAAATACTACATGCTAACACGGACAATATGATACACGACTTCGTGGGAGAAGTTAGCAGGGAGCACGTGGCAGAGGCCACAGGTTTAGACTAAGAGCCTTTCAATGGCCTGCTGAATGGATTGAACTGCTGTTTCAGTTGTGAGCTTTCTTTGATGGTGACAGAACAGGTGATGACAGGCCTGGAGACCCCACAGTCTCTCCCCAGGGCCTGCTTCGAGCGCACAAATACGTAGGGCACGTTCTTGTCTTCACACAGCAGTGGAGGTGCAGAATGATCTCCAGTGGCTCGGTGTCTGCAGCTATCACGATGAACTCAGAGATGCCCCCATTAAGGGTTTTGGTGGCCTCTTTGGCTCCTTTCTGAAGCTGCTTGTAGTTACATGACTACTGAACGAGCTCCAGTGGTTTCTTGGTGAGGTGGGCATCGGCGAGGGGCTAGGCCTTCGGATTCACATTGGTCTCAGTCATGGCTGTGGTTCCGCGGGCTCGGCACTCCTAGGGCAGCGCAGCTGAGGTCTGAGAAGCGCTTGCCTCCACCCAAACTCTTCTTTTGACAACCAGCTTTTGGCTTGCTACTGGACAGTATTAGGGACTGAATAATTAACCGGGGACCACCAAGTTACTGCATGACCTGAGCTGCTCATCACGAACTCAGTGTTATCTGACCTACCAAGCCATAAAGTGTGGCATACAGAGTAGCATTCCATCATCATGCAATGACTGTGCCAAAACTCACAGAATGAGTGGACTCACAGAATGCCTTATCCACTGTTGTGGCGATAGAGAAAGCTCTGTCTACCAGGTCTCTGGTTTAATAAAACATGACTAGAATGACTCTATCTTAAGGTGAGTAGCTAGGCACTCACAAGGCACCTGTAAGGTTGTTATGGTGTGAAAATAGCCACATTCTAAGCTGACCACCAATTATAATTGCAGAAATATTTATGATCATACGGGACATCTCCCACCAAGCCTGCAGAATGTCCAGATATCCTAAGAGTGCAGCCCACTTTACTCAGAGAGAACCTTAATGAGCAGGCTTGGGTTGAAGGATTAATGGTCACTGATAGCACCAATAGCCTTACCTTTAGTGAGCACATCTGCACATTCCAGGTTTAATTGTAGCTCCTTAAGAGTTTCTGGTACAGCGTTCCTCCTTCTGCTTTCTGAGGCTGCCTTATTCTGTAACAGAGTAGATTCTGATAAACTTGCTTCTTTCACTGTGCTCAGTGACTCCCCTCAAATTCTTTCCTGTGTAAGATCTAAGAACCCTTTCATGGAGCCTGGACTGGAACTCCTCTTTTTCCTGTAACAATGGCATTGCTTCGGATGAAAGTACCCACTTCGGCCGGGCACGGTGGCTCAAGCCTGTAATCCCAGCACTTTGGGAGGCCGAGACGGGCGGATCACGAGGTCAGGAGATCGAGACCATCCTGGCTAACATGGTGAAACCCCGTCTCTACTAAAAAATACAAAAAAAACTAGCTGGGCGAGGTGGCGGGTGCCTGTAGTCCCAGCTACTCGGGAGGCTGAGGCAGGAGAATGGCTAAACCCGGGAGGCGGAGCTTGCAGTGAGCTAAGATCCGGCCACTGCACTCCAGCCTGGGTGACAGAGCGAGACTCCGTCTCAAAAAAAAAAAAAAAAAAGAGAAAGTACCCATTTCACAGTAAATGAGGTACACCGTGGGCCCATGCTCATGGAATTCATGGGTCATGCTGTGTTCTCCATCATCCTAACAATTTTGGTTCTGTTTTTCTGGTGGAACTCAGACTGAGACAAATATATAGTGAAAGGTAAGTCTTCATTACCCCCTTGACTTCAAGTCCATGTTCCAGAGGAAGCCACCGCCATTTCCTTGTGTATCCTTTCTAGAGAGATTTTCATAAACATATTTGTATGTACACATTGTCAGTTAAAAGAGTCAAACTGTACAATATTTGAAGAGGTTTATTCTGAGCCAGAAGTGAGTGATCACGGCCCAAGGCACAGTCCCAAGAGGTCCTAAGACCCTGTGCCCACGGTGGTAGGGCTACAGCTTGGTTTTATACTTTTTTTTTTTGAGATGGAGTCTCACTCCGTCAATAGACTGGAGTGCAGTGGCACGATCTCAGCTCACTGCAACCTCTGCCTCCTGGGTTCAAGCAATTCTCTGCCTCAGCCTCCTGAGTAGCTGAGATTACAGGCATCTGCCACCACGCCCGACTAATTTTTTTTGTACTTTTAGTAGAGACGGGGTTTCACCATCTTGACCAGGGTGGTCTTGAACTCCTGACCTCGTGATCCACCTGCCTCGGCCTCCCAAAGTGCTGGGATTACAGGCGTGAGCCATCGCACCCGGCAGGTTTTACACATTTTAGGGAGAAAGGTCATAGACGGAGTCAAAGATTTTCTGATTGGCATTTGGTTGAAAGAGTTATTATCTAAAGACCTGGAATCAATAGAAAGGAGTGTCTGGGTTAAGATAAGGGAGACCAAGGTTCCATTTTATTATTTTTTTTGACAGGGTCTCTGTTGCCCAGGCTGGATTGCAGTGGCACAATCTGTGGTTTACCGCAGCCTCAGCCTCTTGGGCTCAAGGAATCTGCCCACCTCTGCCTCCTGAGTAGCTGGGACGATAGGCATGTGCTGTCATCACGCCCAGCTAAGACGGGGTCTCCCTATGTTGCCCAGGATGGTGTGGAACTCCTGGGCTCAAGCAATCCACCCACCTCGGCCTCCTAAAGTGCTGGGATTACAGGCTTGAACACCACCATCCTGGCCATTCTTATGCGGATGCAGCTCCAGGCAGCAGGCTTCAGAAAGAATAGATGGTAAACGTTTCTTATCAGAATTAAAAAGGTGCCAGACTCTTACGTTCTCTCCTGGATCAGGAAAAGATGTGGAAAAGGAAGGAGATTCTCTACAAAGTAGATTTCCCCCAGGAGACAGCTCTGCAGGGCTATGTAAAACTACGTTAAAGAAACGCATGTCTGGGTAAAATACTTCGTTTTCTTCCAGGGCCTGCTATTTGTCATGTGATGTATTTTAATACTACAGTCTGTTTGGTCAGCCTTAAGGTGTCTGTTTTAATGGCGATGCTGGTCAGTTATACCTGAATTCCAAAGGCAGGAGAGTATAATGGGACATGTCCAAACCCTGCTTCCCATCAGGGACTGAACTGGTTTTTCAGGTTAACTTTGGCATTGAGAGAATCAGTTCATTCAGTTGGTTGGGGGGCTTACAAATTTATTTTTGGTTTACAAGGTATAGATAACTATGCCTAAGGGAGGAGACCACCCCTCATATTGTCTTACGCCCAATTTCTGCCTCCAAAGAAAGAAAAAGTAAAAACTAAAAGGCAGAAATGAAATCCACAGGCAGATAGCCCGGCGCCGCACCCTGGGCCTGGTAGTTAAATATCGACCCCTGACCTAATTGGTTCTGTTATCTATAGATTACAATCATTGTATAGAAAGGCACTGTGAAAATCCCTGTCTTGCTTTGTTCCGATCTAATTATCGGTGCAAGCAGCCCCGTCATGTACCCCCTGCTTGCTCAATCAATCACGACCCTCTCACATGCACCCCCTTAGAGTTGTGAGCCCTTAAAAGGGACAGGAATTGCTCACTCGCTCGGCTCTTGAGATAGAAGTCTTGCCGATGCCCCCGGCTGAATAAACCCCTTCTTTAACTCGGCGTCTGAGGAGTTTTGTCTGCTGCTCGTCCTGCTACACGCCTATACCTATATATACAAATGTTTATATATGCATATACGTGTGTATATATGGTTTGTTTTTCACAAATGGATGCCGAATTTTTTTTTTTTTTTTTTTTGGTAGCGATGAGGTCTCAGGCTAATCTCGAACTCCTGGGCTCAAGAGATCCTCCTGCCTAGGCCTCCCAAAGCACTTAGATTACAGGCATAAATCACTGCGGCGGGTCCTGCTTCACCCTTTTAAAACCGCACTTGGGGGCTCCTCCTCAGTGCAGACATTGGCTGGTTCCTTCAAACCGCACAGACTGCCCCTGCGTGGACGCACCTCGCTGTGTTTACTCCGCTTTCGCCAATCTTTCACTTTCAGGGAATACCCTCCGGCGCCCTTCTCTGGAGCACACGCGTGAACGTCTCGGGATTCCAAAAAGTGGGATACTGAGGTAAAGGGTACGCGCTTTCAGAACGGGAAGACACCGCAAAACACCCGCCAAGACGTGGCCCCGCGTCCGCCCTGCCCACAACGCAGCCGCTCCCACTCCTGGAGCGCGCCCTGTGCTTCAGACTTCGGATCTGTGTGATCCGCTGTGTGCAACTGTACCGAAAGGGTCTCCACGTGCACTACCTCGTGACAACTAAGGTGGACCGTCTTCTACTCCTAGGACTCATCCGCAGCTCAGCGGGGCTTTCAGAACCCTAAGGGCTTCCAATCCGGAAGTTCCCCGTCCCTTCTGCCCCAACATAACATGGCGCCCACCGCAGCCACTTCCGTGATCCGCAGGCGACGAAGTCTCCCAGCCAGGACCAAAGATGGCCGCGCGTCCGCCACGCGCCTACTCTCGCTGGCCACTCCCGGCTCCGCTCTAGCCGCCGCTCTAGGTGAGCGCCGCCGCCAGCCAATCGCGGGGCGCAGACGCCGCTGGCCCCGCCCCGCGGATCAGCTGAGGGAGCCGCAATGTCTGTTGACAGCGGCGGCGGCGCAGCCGGTTCCGGGTTCGACGCGGGGCGGGGGTAAGCACGGCTGGCGAGAGGGCTGCGGCGGACCGCGAAGGGGGACCTGGCTGCGGCCGTGGGAGGGGGCGCCCGCCGGCGTCTGGGCCGGGCCGCGGGGCTGCGTGGGCGCGGGCGGCCGGGCCAGGGCTCGCGGGGTGGGGCGGGCGCCGAGTCTCGGCCTCTGGGGTCGGGAGTCTCCACGGGCGTTTCCGGGGTCTCCGCAGATGTGAATCCCGATGGAGCGGCCCGAGGAAGGCAAGCAGCCGCCGCTGCCGCAGCCCTGGGGACGGCTCCTGCGCCTGGGCGCCGAGGAGGGCGAGCCGCACGTCCTCCTGAGGAAGCGGGAGTGGACCATCGGGCGGAGACGAGGTGCGGGGCGGGGGCCGGGGCGGGGGCAGGGGGCCGGGGGCCGGGGCCGGGCAGAGCCACCCGGTTGCGGGCAGGCCACAGGGGCGGCGGTGCAGTGACCTCCAGATTTTTCGGTGGAGTGAAATCTCGCGTAGAACTGGTGTTTATTCGGCGTTCTGCCCACTCTTGCGCATGATTCATGCACATCATTTAGCCCTCGTTACAACTTTATAAAGTAGTTGTGTTAATATACTCTCCGGAATGCAATATTGTCACATTCGTTGCAGTACAGAGTATCTTTTCTGATTATAATGGAACAAAGTTAAAAATAACAGAAGGAAAAGTGGAAAACTCACAGATATATGGACATTAAACACCGCACCCTTAAAGCAAGCGATGGGTCAAGTAAGTCTTTACAGGGAGAAACCTTTAAAAGTATTTTGAGACAAATGAAACAAAAATAGAATACACCAAAAGACGTTTAGGATGCAGCCAAGGCAGTACTCGAGGGAAATTTATAGCTGTAGTGCCTACATTAACAAAGATCTCCAGTCCCAGCCCCTAGAATATTTATTTATTTAATGAACCTGGAAAGCTAAGAACTTGAACAAAGTCATACAATTAGTGAGAGGAAGTTCCCTCAGCCTCCACATTCACTGCCTCCAGGCTCCCAAGTAACCATCTGGTAGTTTGATTTTCTCCTGTAGCCTTTGTATGGGGAGGGAAATGCACTGGTCCTGTCAACAAAAATGTTTAGTTTGTGTGAAAATTAATAAATTAGCTCTGACATTATACTTTAAAAAGGAGCGAGGATGGGAAATATGTGCTGTTTGGAAGCAAATTTTTTTTGTTTACTGTCACCCCTTATAATGTGTTTGCACCTGTTTATTTTTGTTTGTTTGTTTGTTTGAGTTAAGAGTCTTCCTCTGTCACCCAGGCTGGGTTGCAGTGGTGTGATCTCAGCTCACTGCACCCTCTGCCTCCTGGTTCAAGTGATTCTCCCGCCTCAGCCTCTGGAGTAGTGGAACTACAGGCGTGTGCCACCATGCCTGGCTAATTTTTGTATTTTTAGTAGAGACAGGATTTCTCCATGTTGACCAGGCTGGTCTTGAATTCCTGGCCTGAAGTGATCCGCCCGCCTTGGCCACCCAAAATGCTGGGATTACAGGCGTGAGCCACTGCGCTGAGCCTTTTTTTCCTTTGAGCCAGAGTCTCGCTCTGTGGCCCAGGCTGGAGTACGGTGGTGTGATCTCGGCTCACTGCAACCTCCACCTGCTGGGTTCACACGATTCTCCTGCCTCAGCCTCCCATGTAGCTGGCATTGTAGGCACGCACTACCACACCCGGCTATTTTTTTGTATTTTTAGTAGAGACAGGATTTCACCATGTTGGCCAGACTGGTCTCAAACTCCAGACCTTGTGATCCACCCGCCTCGGCCTCCCAAAGTGCTGAGATTATAGGTGTGAGCCACATCTCCCAGCCCAGAATTTATTTTTCTTTCTTTTTTTTTGAGAGTCTCGCTCTGTGGCTCTGTTGCCCAGGCTGGAGTGCAGTGGCACCATCTCGGCTGACTGCAAGCTCTGCCTCCTGGGTTCACACCATTCTCCTGCCTCAGCCTCCCTAGTAGCTGGGACTACAGGCGCCCGCCACCACGCCAGGCTAATTTTTTGTAGTCGTGGTAGAGACGGGGTTTCACCATGTTAGCCAGATGGTCTCGATCTCCTGACTTCGTGATCCACCCGCCTCAGCCTCCCAGAGTGCTGGGATTACAGGCGTGAGCCACCGTGCCTAGCCCAGATTTTACTTTTGGTGAACCTCAGCTTACTATTTTTTTTCCTGGTTTGTGCTTTTTGTGTCCTGTCTGTGAAGTCCATGCCAGACCCAACAGCACTAAGATTTTCACCTGTCTTTTCCACTGGAAGTTTCATAGTTTTAGGTTTTACATTTGTCTCTGGCCATCCTTACACGGCTACAATACTGTATTGATTACTATAGCATGATGGTAAGTCTGTTAAGTAATGTGAGTCTTCCAACTTCATTCTTTTTCAAAATTGCTTTGGTTATTCTACAGTTTTTTTCTGTGAATTTTAGAGTCAGCTTGTCAGTGTCTACAAGCCCTCTGGGATTTTTATTAGAATTGCCTTGAATGTATGAAACAATCCTACGGGACAGCTGGCATCTTGACAATATTGAGTCTCTGATTCACACACCCATAGGTCAGTGATGGGAGCAAGGCTCAGGCCAAAGCAGATTCAGGGTGTCATTGTATGTGGAACATTTGGGAAAAGTACATTTGCATGGCACTGTCGCCTGACCAAACCCTTCACTTTTTAATTGCCTTTAGTGTCTTATAGTATCTTTATGTATCCTTATAGATTATTATAAGCAGTAATGATTAATGATGAGATATTAAAAAGCCTTTGTTCTTTTTTCTTTTTTTTTGAGACGGAGTTTCACTCTTTTTGCCCAGGCTGGAGTGCAATGGCATGATCTCAGCTCACAGCAACCTCCGCCTCCCAGGTTCAAACGATTCTCCTGCCTCAGCCTCCCAAGTAGCTGGAATTACAGGCGCCTGCCACCATGCCTGGCTAATGTTTGTATTTTCAGTAGAGGTGGGGTTTCACTATGTTGGCCAGGCTGGTCTCGAACTCATGACCTCGTGATCCGTCTGCCTCGGCCTCCCAAGGTGCTGAGATTACAAGTGTGAGCCACTGTGCCCGGCTGTAAAATTGCCATTTGAGAGGCTGTGTGTAGCTGGAGGTGTTGATGGGTGTCTTTGAGAGGGTGGGGATTCAGAAAGGTTCAGGACGGGCCGGGCACGGTGGCTCATGCCTGTAATCCCAGCACTTTGGGAGGCCGAGGGGAGTGGATCGCGAGGTCAGGAGATCGAGACCATCCTGGCTAACACGGTGAAACCCCATCTTTACTAAAAATACAAAAAATTAGCCAGACATGGTGGTGGGTGCCCATAGTCCCAGCTACTTGGGAGGCTAAGGCAGGAGAATGGTGTGAACCCAGGAGGTGGAGCTTGCAGTGAGCCGAGATTGCGCCACTGCACTCCAGCCTGGACAACAAAGCAAGACTCTCTAAAAAAAAAAAAAAAAAAAAAAAAAAAATTTTTTTTCCGTAACTGTCTTGGTTAAGTGTTTTTCTTACATATGTACAAGGGGGATCCTGAATTTGAACCACATACTTTGCTAAAGCAAAGGGCATTAGGGTTCAGTTCCCACGGTCATATTCCATGTCATCCCACCCTGTCTTTTTTAGGTTGCGACCTTTCGTTCCCCGGCAATAAACTGGTCTCTGGAGATCACTGTAAAATTGTAGTGGATGAAAAATCAGGTCAGGTGACACTGGAAGATACCAGGTGAGTATGTTCTGAGCTGCTTTTGGTGTTTCTTCTTGTACCTTAAGAAGCCTGACTCCGTGCTGGTGTGCTGTGTGCCACGGCTGAGGAGGAGAGGAAATGCTGTCTTTGGTGTGATAACAGCAGCTCATTTTTATAACACAGCACAGTCATGTGTCCCTTAGCAACACGGATACAGTCTGAGAAATGTGTCATTAGACAATTCCATCATCTTGCAAACATCGTGGAGTGTGCTTAAACAAACCTGGGTGGTGAAGCCTGCTACATACCTAGGCTACGTGGTGCAGCCTGTTGCTCCCAGGCTGGAAACTGAACAGCGTGCCACTGTACTGAATGCTATAGGCAGTGGTAACACAGTGGTAAAAGTATTTATCGATCTAAACATAGAAAAGGTGCAGTAAAAATAGGATATTTTAGTCTTATGGGACTACTACCGTATATGCATCTGTTGAACAAAACGTTATTATCAGGCCGGACGTGGTGGCTCACCTGTAATCCCAGCACTTTGGGAGGCTGAGGCAGGCATATGAGGTCAGGAACTCGAGCCCAGCCTGGCTAACATGGAGAAACCTCATCTCTATTAAAAATATAAAAATTAGCCGGGCATGGTGGCATGCACCTGTAATCCCATCTACTCGGGAGGCTGAGACAGGAGAATCACTTGAACCTGGGAGGTGGAGGTTGCGGTGAGCCTAGATGGCGCCATTGCACTCCAGCCTGAGAAGCGAGTGAAACTGCGTCTCAAAACAAAACAAAAATTGTCTGGGACATGACTGTAGTTAATTAGGCTCCCAAGGTATAAGAAGATGTATTTCCTGGTTTCCAGGATGGGACACTTAGTGACACTTTGGTATCTATGGCCCTTCTTGAATGTATTCAAATTAAATATGTCTCAGAAATAAGACTTAAAAGATGCTCGTAATTTTTAGTTCTTGCGAGCCTATTCAGGTTTGATTTCTTTCCCTGAAATCCAAAAATCGTTTTTTAAAACTAATAAATTCTCGTTCTTGTACAACTTAAGTACAGATTGAGTATCCGAAATGATTGGGACTAGAGTGTTTAGATTTTGAATGTTTTCAGATTTTAGAATATTTGCATTATAATTACCAATTGAGCGTGTCTGATTCAAAATTCTGAAATGCTCCAGTGGGTATTTTTTGCGTGTCTTATTGGTGCTCAAAAAGTTTAGGACTTCAGCTTAGGGATATTCAACTTAGAAAGTGGAAAGCTTTCCAAAATCCCGTTCATGCATTAGAAATGCATGTGTAGGTATATATATTTTGCATTAATGCGATTACACTACGCATACTGTTGTAGCGTCAGCTTTTTTCTTCTTTTTTTTTTTTTTTTGAGATGCAGTTTCACTCTGTCACAGGCTGGAGTGCAGTGGTGCAATCTCGGCTCACTGCAGCCTCCACGTCCCAAGTTCCAGTGATTCTCCTGCCTCAGCCTTCCGTGTGGCTGGCATTATAGGCACGCACTACCACACCCAGCTAATTTTTTTGTGTTTTTAGTAGAGACGGGATTTCACCGTGTTGGCCAGGCTGGTCTCAAACTCCTGATCTCGGGTGATCCGCCTCCAAGGTGCTGGGATTACAGGCATAAGCCACCATGCCCGGCCAAGCTTTTTTCACTTACAGTGTCGTGTGGAGCGCTTCACATGTCCCTGCGTCTGCATCTATCTCATCTTCTTGTCATTTTAGGATAGTTTCTTTGTCACTTCCCTTATTGGTGGACATTTATTGTTTTGACTTTTTCTTACTATAAATAACACTGCAGTGACTCTTTCCCAAACTCTGCTTTCATGTCTGTTTTCTTGGGATGATTCTTGAAAGGGAAGCCTGTGTCAGTGTCACTCAGAATGTGCAGAATGTGCCTATTCCGTTTTTTTTTTCTTTTTTGAGATGGAGTTTCGCTCTGTGGCTCAGGCTGGAGTGCAGTTGGTGTGATCTCGGCTCACTGCAACCTCTGCCACCCGGATTCAAGCGATTCTTCTGCCTCAGCCTCCTGAGTAACTGGGATTACAGGTGCACACCACCATGCCCGGCTCAGATGGGGTTTCACCATGCTGGCCAGGCTGGACTTGAACTCCTGGCCTCAGGTGATCAACCTGCCTCAGCCTCCCCACGTGCTGGGATTGCAAGCGTGAGCTCCCACACCCAGCCAGAATGTGCGTCTTTTAGATCTGCTGCAAGTGTCAGGCCGTCTTCTAGCAGCATGTGGAGAGTGTGCTGTTCTCACGGCAGGGTTGGCAGGTGGTCTTCTAGCAGCATGTGGAGAGTGTGCCACGTTCCTGGCAGAGGTGGGCTGGAGGGGAGGGTTGCTCAAGCAGAAGGAACTATGTGTATGGGGGCCCCTGAGCATGAGCAGGGCCATGTGGTCAGAGCGTGTGGTGAGCAGCAAAGTCGCATGAGGGAGCTTGGGCTTTAGCCTGAGAGCAGCGAGGAGTCATCGAAGGGGTGTAAGCGAAGGAGTGAAATAATCAGATTTTTGTTTGGAAAGAGCAGGAGGATGAGTGATGACTGCAGTCGCCCCTCGGCATCTGGGGGGATTGATTCCAGTGCCCCTGGATGCACCCAAAATCCATGCGCACTCCAGCCCCGTAGCCAGTCCTGCAGAGCATGAGAACACTAAGTCACTCCAGCTCCAGTGCCCTGATGCATCCAAATCTGTGTGTACTCGCGCCCCGTAGCCAGCCCTGTGGAGCACGAGGACACAGAGAGTCAGTCCAGCATGTGTGTGGGGTTCACTCCCTCTCATGGAAAAGAACCCATGTATAAGTGCACCTGCACCTGTCATTGAAAAGAATCCGTGTATAAGTGCACCTGCGCGACTCAAAACCGCATCTTCCAGGGTCAGCTTTGTACTGCAACAGCAGAACTCAGGCACACACAGCCACTGCCTGGTTTTGAAGGTTTTACGGGGAGACGGCCATGGCAATTCATTTACTTACTGTCTGCATTTGCTTTCCTGCTACAGACGGCAGAGCTGAGTAGTGGCAGTGGTGACCAGGTGACCAGGTGATGGCAAAACCTACACTGTTTATCCTCTGTTTACAGAAATAGTTTGCCACTCCCATACCTCAGCAAACTGTGGTGGTCACTTGGATGTGAATTCTGTCCACTGCTGGGGCCTCGGGAGTGAGGCTGCAGAGCTGAGGCCTGTGTGGTTTGGCTGAAATCAGTCGTTTTGTTTGGTTGCCGTTTTGTGTGTCGGGTATGCTGTGCTCTTGGACCTTCGTCACCTGACCAACACCTGATTTCCTACCAGGTCTCTGCTCAGAGGTCCCCAGGAGGCACTTCCTGCCCCACCAACTTAGCCTCCTCCTGTCTGTCCCTGGGTCAGCAGCATCTGAATTGGCCTCTCCCAGGGTAGAGCGCCTCGAGGGGTTTGGCAGCCAGACCACAGGCTCTGAGCGCAGGCCTGTGTCCTGCAGCTAATGGCCTGGCATTTATTCCGCTTCTGCCCAGAGCCAGTCTCTTGGGAGGGATCAGTACTTATTGGAGGCATGAGCTCACCGGGGTCGTGACGGCTGCAGGAAACAGAACTGTGGATAGTGCAAGTCCAGCTCAGGGGAGGCTGGAGGTGGAAGCCCCACACTGCAGGCGAGGCCTCCGGATCCATTAGGAGGCAAACAGGAGAGAACCCAGGCCTGCAGCAGCAGAGCTGCCAAGCACGTGAGGAGGTGTGGTGACTGGTTAGGCTGTCAGTCAGGGAGAAGTGGGTGAGCCATTTCTCGAGAGAATGGTGAGGGGTGCATGGATGTGTGCATCGTTACATATTTATGCCGTTCTTATGAGTATTTCCAGAATGGTCATATACAGCTGCTTTGCTGATGGTGCTAGAAAAAAAATCTCGTAACTCCAAGTTACTTTAAGTAGAGTAAATTGTGTTTTTGTTTTTTTACAGCACCAATGGAACAGTGATTAACAAGCTGAAAGTTGTTAAGAAGCAGACGTGCCCTTTACAGAGTGGGGATATCATCTACTTGGTGTACAGGAAGAATGAACCAGAATACAGTAAGAGAGAGGAAGGCTTGCCAGGGTCATACCCCCACAGAGGTGCATTCGAGGGCGTGCTCTGAACGTTCCTTCTGGCTACACCGCTTCCCATAGGAATGTTCCTCCCCTTTCTTGCTCACGTGGGTTCCTGTTGTGAATAGTGTCTGTTGAGGAGTGGGAGTGTCGATTTTGCAGCCTGAGTCCAGCCATTCCTCAGGAATACCGCCGTGGCCTTGAGCAGCCAATCCCAACATGGCAGCCACGGAGAAACTCATGGGGATGTCTTAGGTTCTACAGGAGAAGAACTTGAGTTATGGGGATAAAACCTAGGACCAGGGGTCTGGAGGCCACTGATGGTTCTGCTTTTGGAGACCTTACAAGAAACATCAAAGGTTAGACTGGATTCTAGTAAGTTTTTTCAGCTCCAGAAGTCTGCGTTTTTGTTTTGTGGAAGAACGGTATAGGACAAGGAAAGTTATGGGAGTCCTTCCAAGGTCACCCTTGAAATCCTTTTTTTTTTTGAGATGGAGTTTTGCTCTTGTTGCCCAGCCTGGAGTGTAATGGCGTGATCTCATCTCACCACAATCTCCACCTGCTGGGTTCAAGCGATTCTCCTGCCTCAGCCTTCCAAGTAGCTGGGATTACAGGTGCCCGCCACCACACCTGGCTCATTTTTGTATTTTTAGTAGAGATGGGGTTTTGCCCTGCTGGACAGGCTGATCTCAAACTCCTGACCTCAGGTGATCCACCCACCTCAGCCTCCCAAAGTGCTGGGATTACAGGCGTGAGCCACCACACCCGGCCAGTACTTATTTAATTTTTTTTTTGAGACAGAGTCTCACTCTGCTCTGTTGCCCAGGCTGTAGTGCAGCGGTGTGATCTTGGCTCACTGCAGCCTCCACCTCCTGGGTTCAAGCGATTCTCCTGCCTCAGCCTCCCAGGTAGCTGGGATTACAGGTACATGCCACCACACCTGGCTGATTTTTGTATTTTTAGTAGAGACAGGGTTTCGCCATGTTGGCCAGGCTGGTCTCGAACTCCTGACCTCAGGTGATCTGCCTGCCTCGGCCTCCCAAAGTGCTGGGATTACAGACAAGAGCCACCGCACCTGGCCACCCCTGAAATACCTAAAGACCACAGTGGTGAGGAAGAATGGGGCAAATATGTCTTAGGCATCTTCAGTATAAACTTAACCAGCCCCTGCCACACAGAAGGCTCTTGTATCTGCTCCTTTGTGTAGTTTGAAGTTATAAGTGAGACATAGATTCTTCACCTTCTTCTGCCTCTTGATGCCATTTTTCCCCGAGGCTTATTTCTTTTGAGTTGGAAAAGATGTTTTAGATTACTTCTTTTAAAAACTCTTGAACTGATGAATTTGTTATTAGCTCATGAGTCAAAATAATCAACAAAAACAAATGGACTGGAGAACAGAAGAGAAAAATGAGTTCTCAGTTTGCACAGGGGCCACCACGTTTCTGATTTGATTAATTTTCTTTTAGACGTGGCATACCTCTATGAATCTTTAAATGAAAAGCAAGGCATGACACGAGAATCCTTTGGTAAGTAAGATTATAGCAAAGAAGCGGATGCATATTAGGGGCTGTAGCATTGCTTTTTTTTTTTTTTTTTTGAGATGGAATCTCGCTCTGTCGCCAGGCTGGAGTGCAGTGGTGCGATCTCAGCTCACTGCAACCTCTGCCTTCTGGGTTCAAGCGATTCCCCTGCCTCAGCCTCCCGTTTTTTTTTTTGAGATGAAGTTTTGCTCTTGTTGCCCAGGCTGGAGTGCAGTGGTGCAATCTTGGCTCACTGCAACCTCCACCTGCCAAGTTCAAGAGATTCTCCTGCCTCAACCTCCTGAGTAGCTGGGATTACGGTTGCACCACCACACCCGGCTGATTTTTATATTTTTAGTAGAGATGGGGTTTCACCATATTGGTCAGGCTGGTCTCGAACTCCTGACCTCAGGTGATCCACCTGCCTTGGCTTCCCAAAGTGCTGTGATTATGGGCGTGAGCCACCGTACCTGGTCTTGGGGCTGTTGCATTCTTAAGAGCGTTTCAATCCCTAGAGTGTCTCCCTGAGCCCTGGATGTATGCTCCTTCTGCTCCTTTTGGGTTACAGAAGCTAACAAGGAAAATGTGTTCCATGGGACCAAAGATGCCTCAGGTGCAGGTGTGGGTGCAGGGCCAGGGGCCGATCCCTGGCTCCCTCCGTTGTCACCCACCGCTCAGGTGTGCTTTGAGGAGCCACAGCCATCAACATCGACGTCAGACCTCTTCCCCACAGCCTTGGCCTCTTCCACGGAGCCGCCTCCTGCAGGGCGAGAGCATTCCTCCAGTTGCGGTGAGGTCACATCTCATGAGGTCTTGGTGCTGGTTGCATAGTTTTTGTTCACTACTCTTTGCCTGTGTTGTTACACGGACAGATAAGCGACTGAGGACTGGCATGAGGTTCTCAGTAGTAAGATTTCTGTAAGAGTCAATATTGACTGTGTTGTTCCCTTTACTTCCCAAGAGAAGTGAAGATCAGGGGCTCTAGTACCATGGTGTATTTTACAGTTTCATTGAGATTATAATTTACATACCATAAAAGTCATCCAGCTAAAGCGTACATTTCAGTGGTTTTTAGTACATCACAAGGTTGTGGGACCATCACCACTCATTGACACCAAAAGGAAACCGGTGCCCATCAGCAGTCACTCCGCATGTCCCCTTCGCCTCGGCCCCATCAGCAGTCACTCTGTGTGTCCCCTTCCCCTTGGCCCCTGGCAGCTGTGTGTGCTTTTGGCCTCTGGATTTTTCTGTCCTAGACACTTCACAGACATGGAATCATGCGTGGTCTATTGTGACTGGGCTCTTTTTTCTATTGCTGAGATGGAGTCTCGCTCTGTCTCCCAGGCTGGAGTGCAGTGGTGCGGTCTCGGCTCACTATAAGCTCCGCCTCCCAGGTTCACACCATTCTCCTGCCTCAGCCTCCCAAGTAGCTGGAACTACAAGCACCCGCCACCACGCCCGGCTAATTTTTTGTATTTTTAGTAGAGACGGGGTTTCACCGTGTTAGCCAGGATGGTCTCGATCTCCTGACCTCGTGATCCACCCGCCTCAGCCTCCCAAAGTGCTGGGATTACAGGCATGAGCCACTGCTCTCAGCCGTGACTGGCTCTTTTCACTTAGCATGATGTTTTCAGAGTTCATCAAGAAGAGGATGTTATTTAAAACCAGTTTTGGCCAGGCGCGGTGGCTCACGCCTGTAATCCCAGCACTTTGGGAGGCCGAGGCAGGCGGATCACAAGGTCACGACATCGAGACCATCCTGGGTAACACGGTGAAAGCCCGTCTCTATTAAAAATACAACAAATTAGCTGGGCATGGTGCCGGGCGCCTGTAGTCCCAGCTACTCAGGAGGCTGAGGCAGGAGAATGGCGTGAACCCAGGAGGCGGAGGTTGCAGTGAGCCAAGATTGCACCACTGCACTCTAGCCTGGGCGACAGAGCAAGACTCCATCTCAAAAAAATAGAGGTCTCGCTCTGTTGCCCAGGTTGGGAGAGTGGCGTGATCATAGCTCACTGTAACCTTGACCTCCTGGGCTCAAGTGATCCTCCCACTTCAGCCTCCTGAGGAGCTGGGACCACAGGCTCGTACTGTCACGCCTAGTTAATTTTTTCTTTTTTGTATTTTTTGTAGAGATGGGGTCTTGCTTTGTTGCCCAGGCTGGTCTCAAACTCCTGGGATCAAGTGATCCTCCCACCTTGGCCTCCCAAAGTATTGGGATTACAGGCGTGAGCCCCATGCCCGGCCTCTGACCTCTATTTTTTATTTTTATTTTTTTTCCCCAGAAGGAGTTTCGCTCTTGTTGCCCAGACTGGAGTGCAGTGGCATGATCTCGGCTCACTGCAGCCTCCGCCTCCTGGGTTCAAGCAATTCTCCTGCCTTAGCCTCTTGAGTAGCTGGGATTATAGGTGCATGCCACCATGCCTGGCTAATTTTTTGTATTTTTAGTAGAGTTGGGGTTTCACCATGTTGGCCAGACTGGTCTCGACCTGACCTCAGGTGATCCACTTGCTTCAGCCTCCCAAAGTGCTGGGATTACAAGTGTGAGCCACCGCACTGGGCCCAAACCTCTATTTTAACACAGTTTATGACACGGTGTGCATCATATGACCACAAATATGTGGATTTACCCTGAGTTAGACTTGTTGCCCGAGGGCTAAACCTGGTCAAAGACATTTCCGCATTTGTTTCTCTGCGAATGCGCTTCTTGCCCCCAGCTCCACCCCACACAGAGATGGGCACAAATACAGTGAAGATGTGAGTTGAGTGAGCACACACTCCTGGTAAGCCACTTGTCATTCCTAAACTATGACATCTTAGGTTGCCAGCTGCACTGGGTTCCAGTCAGTGATACCCTACAGTCGTGGTTCTCTCCTGAGCTGGATGGATCAGCCTTTGTCTTGTTTGATTCCTCTCACAGAGTCTGGGGGTGGTGGCATCTCCCCTAAAGGATGTGGTCCCTCCGTGGCAAGTGATAAAATCTCCAGCTTTGCTTCAGCTCTCTCAGACAGAAAGCCTGCATCCTTTTCGTCATTGGAACCCCGGGATCAGGAGGATTTGGAGCCCGTGAAGAAGAAAATGAAAGGAGGTTAGTATCTGGTTGTGTGTGTCCTCTGCCCTAGCATGAGCTCCCGGGGCGTGCAGGGGCCGCTGCCATGCTCTGTGCTGTGGGGCGCTGCTTCCTGCAGAGGCATGTGGGCCCTGCCTCAGGTTGATGCCTGTGAACACCTCTGGCATTTTCATTCAGAAAACCTGGGCCTGTTTTTTGTGGTTTGCATAATCCCGATAGCACTGTGGTTTACTACAGGCTATTCTCTTGGTCTGGAAATAGTCCGTTCTGAGTTGCAGAATTAATCTCAAAGTCCTCCTTCCTGGCCAGTTGCAGTAGTTCATACCTGTAACCCTAACACTGGGAGACCAAGGCAGGAGAATCTCTTGAGGTCAGGTGATCAAGACCAGCCTGGGCGACAGAGCAAGACTTGGTCTCTAAAAATAAAAATCAAGCCAGACGTCATGGCTCACGCCTATAATCCCAGCACTTTGGGAGGCCAAGGCGGGCAGATCACCTGAGGTCAGGAGTTCTAGACCAGCCTGGCCAACATGGTGAAACCCCGTCTCTGCTAAAAATACAAAAATTAGCTGGGTGTGGCAGCTCATGCCTGTAATCCCAGCTACTTGAAAGGCTGAAGCCGGAGAATTGCTTGAACCCAGCAGGTGGAGGTTGTGGTGAGCCAAGACTGTGCCATTGCTCTGCAGCCAGGGCAACAAGAGCAAAACTCTGTCTCAAAATAAATAAATAAATAAATAAATAAATAAAAATCAAAAAAGAAAGCCCTCTGTCCTGGTAGGACAATAATTTCTAAAAATGTAGCTTAAATCTTCACATTCACAGGTTATCTGACACATAGAGTTGATCGGCATGGGGAAGGTGTGGAAAGAATCAGCAACAGTTACATAGGAAAAATAAGCACAGGAGTGAGGAAATTTTAATTCTAGCAAACATGAAAAATCGTGTAAGTCCTACAACAATCTAGTACACTACTTGGCTCAGCAGTGAATACTTGCATAAGCATAATACAAATACAGTATCATGAACTAATGGTTGTGTTAACATAATGTTGGTGGGGGGGGTCTCAGTTCAGAGTTTTGCTCTACGTTAATAGATGTCAGGGATGATGTCTAAAATTGATAGATCAACATGTACCATGATAACTTAGAAACACAGAGGTAAATACCAGAAGAAACAGCTCAAAGACATGAAAGTAGTTTTCCTCCAAGGAGGGAAATCAGGTGAGGAGCGGCTGAGGCAGAAGGTGACTGCCTTTGTTTTCTTCTAAATATATTATCTATACATTTTTTTAAGAGACAGGATCTTGCTTTGTCACCCAGGCCAGAGCGCAGTGGCTCAATCTTGGCTCACTGCAGCCTCCGCCTCCTGGGCTCAGAGAGTCCTCCCACCTCAGCCTTCCGAGTAGCTGGGACCGCAGGTGCGTGCTACCATACCTGGCTAATTTTTTTTTTTTTTTGTATTTTTTGTAGAGATGGGGTTTCATTATATTGCCCAGGCTGGTCTCGAACTCCTGGGCTCAAGTGATCTCCCTGCCTCAGCCTCCCAAAGTGCTGGGATTACAGGCGTGAGCCACTGCATCTGGCTTCTTGTAAATATTTGGCTTTTTAAATTGTGTTCAGTTTATTTAACTAAAAATAAAAATTAATTGATGATTACCAACATCTCAGCATTATAGAAAAATGAAAACACACCCGAAGAGGGTCAGGTGTGGTGGCTCATGCCTGTTACCCCAGCACTTTGGGAGGCCGAGGCAGGCAGATCACGAGGTCAGGAGGTCAAGACCATCCTGGCTAACACAGTGAAACCCCATCTCTACTAAAATACAAAAAATTAGCCAGGCGTGGCGGCGGGTGCCTGTACTCCCAGCTACTCGGGAGGCTGAGGCAGGAGAATGGTGTGAACCCAGGAGGTGGAGCTTGCAGTGAGCTGAGATCGCGCCACTGTACTCCAGCCTGGGCAACAGAGCGAGACTCCGTCTCAAAAAAAAAAAGTTAAAGAAAACTCAAGATGTTACCTTCTCAACTCCAATGACATTGGAATTGCTAAGCAATTAAACCACACAAAACCGTTCGTATGCTTGTTTCAAGTAAAGAAATCAACAACAGATTTTTGAGACTCCATCTCAAAAAAAAAAAAGACAAACACACCAGAAGAAAAAAATATGAGCTACTGTTGACATCTTCAGTCTTTGTTTTCAGCCTTTTCCTCTGTGACACAAATGAGTGACATCATACACCCTGACAGCTGGCCTTCAACACTAACTCACATCCTGAATGTCTTTTTTAATATTATTAACCATGTCTCTGAAACAAAACTTAAACCTATTGGAATATGAGATTTATTTTGGACCTTCTGAAAAGTACCCTATTTATTTAATTATTATTTGTTTGAGACAGGTCTCACTCTGTTGCCTAGGCTGGATTGCAGTGGCACAATCTTGGCTCACTGCAACCTCTGCCTCTCAGGTTCAAGCGATTTCCGGCTAATTTTTGTATTTTCAGTAGAGACGGGGTTTTCCCTGTGTCAGCCAGGCTGGTGTCAGACTGCCTCGGCCTCTCAAGGTGCTGGGATTACAGGCGTGAGCAACCTCGCCCAGCCAAAGGTGTGCTTTGGAAATACAAAGATAAGGCAAGGCCTCTGTTTTCTGCTTCTGGTTCTGAACATCTGTGGCCTGGAGATTTTCTCTTTCTACAGGTGAAGATGTTTGTCAGCTCAAAAAACTGCATGTGCCAGGCGCAGTGGCTCACGCCTGTAATCCCAGCACTTTGGGAGGCCAAGGCGGCTGGATCACGAGGTCAGGAGATCGAGACCATCCTGGCTAACACGGTGAAACCCCGTCTCTACTAAAAATGCAAAAAATTAGTGGGGTGTGGTGACGGGCACCTGTAGTCCCAGCTACTTGGGAGGCTGTGGCAGGAGAATGGCGTGAACCCGGGAGGCGGAGCTTGTTGTGAGCCAAGATCGTGCCACTGCACTCCAGCCTGGGCAACAGAGCAAGACTCCGTTTCAAAAAAAAAAAAAAACGACTGCATGTATTTCCTCGGTTACGACAGTCAGAACACATCCCTTTCTCTTGTAGACGGGGACCTTGACCTGAACCTGCAGTTGTTGGTCGCACAACCGCGTAGAAACGCCCAAACCGTCCAGGAGGACGTCAGAGCAGCGACTGGGAGGCCAGACAAGATGGAGGAGACACTGACATGCATCATCTGCCAGGACCTGCTACACGACTGCGTGAGGTGCGACTGTGTTCACCCTTGCCTCATGGAACATGGCACTGCAGGTTCCTCGTCCAGTGTGGGGCGGGGCTGGGCATGAAACAAGCCTCCAGGTTCTGTTTGGCCTGGCATCTGCTGAGGTTACCATTTTCTTTTTCTTTCTTAGACAAGGTCTGGCTCTGTCACCCAGGTAAGAGTGGGCGTTATCTCAGCCCACTGCAACCTCTCCCTACCAGGCTCGAGCGGTTCTCCCACCTCAGCCTCCTCAGTAGCTGGGACTACAGGTGCACACCACTATGCCTGGCTGACTTTTTTTTTTAATGTTCTGATTTTATTGTTATTTATGTTTTTATTTTTTATTCCTTTTTTTTTTTTTTTAGATAGAGTCTTGCTCTGTCACCAGGCTGAAGTGCAGTGGCACGATCTTGGCTCACTGCAACCACAGATTCCCAGGTTCAGACGATTCTTCTGCCTCAGCCTCCTGAGCAGCTGGGACTGCAGGCGTGTGCCACCAGGCTAATGTTTTTGTATTTTTTGTATTTTTTAGTAAAGCAGGGTTTCACCATATTGGCCAGGCTGGTCTTGAACTCCTGACTTCAGGCGATCTGCCCACCTTCGCCTCCCAAAGTGCTGGAATTATAGGCGTGAGCCACTGCTCCCAGCCACCCTGCTGATTTTTGTATTTTTGTAGAGGCAGGGTTGCGCCATGTAGCCCAGGCTGGTTTTTTGTTTTTGTTTTTGTTTTTGTTTTGGAGTTGGAGTCTCGCTCTGTCGCCCAGGCTGGAGTGCAGTGGCCGGATCTCAGCTCACTGCAATTTCCACCTCCCGTGTTCAAGTGATTCTCCTGCCTCAGCCTCTCAAGTAGCTGGGATTACACGCGTGCGCCACCACGCCTGGCTAATTTTTTTGTATTTTTAGTAGAGTCGGGGGTTTCACCATGTTAGCCAGGCTGTTCTCGAACTCCTGAACTCAGGTAATCTGCCCGCCTTGGCCTCCCAAAGTGTTGGGATTACAGACGTGGGCCACCGTGCATGGCCACCACTTTCATTTTAGTTGTGGCGCCAACAAGGAGGAAACCTGGAACCCTGAGCTGGAGGCTGTAGACCCCACAAGTTTTGGGGGTGGGTCGTGTGTGACCCAGTGAACTCTGCAGACAGATGGAAGGAACTGTGCACATTTTAAATGTTCCTTAGCCGGGAAGGTGTATTCAGCATGGAATGAATGCAGGGGCAGCTGAGGAAGGGCCTCCTTGCTTTTCCGTGGGAACTCAAGAGTAAGAACCTTCCAGCTTCTGTTCCAGAAACACTTGGTGTCTCGTTGTTTGTGTTCCTGAAGTCATAATCTCACCTCTGTCCCTCCTGAAAACACAGAGGCCATGTGGCCTCTGATTTACATTAACGAAGACTGAGTTAAAGGGTTTTTAGGTTGAACGATGGCTGGGCTCCTGTAGGCCCTTCCGTGGTGGGGCTGCTGTGGACCTTGGCTGAGGGTGGTGGTTGCGTCTGTGGGACTGTTTGGACGCTGCTCCTCTCACGCTTTCAGTCTGCAGCCCTGCATGCACACGTTCTGCGCCGCTTGCTACTCGGGCTGGATGGAGCGCTCGTCCCTGTGCCCCACCTGCCGCTGTCCTGTGGAGCGTATCTGTAAAAACCACATCCTCAACAACCTCGTGGAAGCGTACCTCACCCAGCACCCAGGCAAGTGCGGGCGGTCCACCCACCAGCACCCAGAGAAATGAGGGCGGTCCACCCACCAGCACCCAGAGAAATGAGGGCGGTCCACCCACCAGCACCCAGGGAAATGAGGGCGGTCCACCCACCAGCACCCAGGCACGTGAGGGCGGTCCACCCACCAGCATCCAGGCACATGAGGGCGGTCCACCCACCAGCACCCATGCAAGTGAGGGCGGTCCACCCACCAGCACCCAGGCACGTGAGGGCGGTCCACCCGCCAGCACCCATGCAAGTGAGGGCGGTCCACTCACCAGCACCCAGGGAAATGAGGGCGGTCCACTCACCAGCACCCAGGGAAATGAGGGCGGTCCACCCACCAGCACCCAGGGAAATGAGGGCGGTCCACCCACCAGCACCAATGCAAGTGAGGGTGGTCCACCCACCAGCACCCAGGCACATGAGGGCAGTCCACCCACCAGCACCCATGCAAGTGAGGGCGGTCCACTCACCAGCACCCAGGGAAATGAGGGCGGTCCACCCACCAGCACCCAGGCACGTGAGGGCGGTCCACCCACCAGCACCCATGCAAGTGAGGGCAGTCCACTCACCAGCACCCAGGGAAATGAGGGCGGTCCACCCACCAGCACCAATGCAAGTGAGGGCAGTCCACCCAGACGCCTCTTCCACAGCACGGTGCACACAGGCTCCCAGTGTCTGCCTGTCGTGTCTCACTGCTGGCCAATGGCGCTGTGTTCTTTCAATTCTAGACAAGAGTCGCAGTGAAGAAGATGTGCAAAGTATGGATGCCAGGAATAAAATCACTCAAGACATGCTGCAGCCCAAAGTTAGGCGGTCTTTTTCCGATGAAGAAGGGAGTTCAGAGGACCTGCTGGAGCTGTCAGACGTTGACAGTGAGTCCTCGGACATTAGGTAAATCATGCCCCTGGCTCAGAGCAGAGTGTGGGAGCTGGAGAAGCATCAGAACCAGGACCGAGAGCTCACCACCGGGTGGACAACGCGGGTCCTGAGTTCCGGTTCTGCCCCTGAGCAGCCAAGCTTTTAAATGGCTTCAGCTTGTTTTCTGGTATTGGATAGAATTAGCACCTCCCCTGAGAGGGCGTGGCAGGGACTGGGTGAACACTTACGGGGGTAGTCAGGTAGCCAGCACAGCGCCAGCCGCAGGCGGCTGCCGGGACATCTGCACCCTTGGCCGACACCCTTCCCTTGGCTTCAACTCGCCATGGTCTGGCATCTCTGGCTGTGACAGAGGGAGTTTATTCCATGTTATTTTTTCCCACATAAGCACATGTGTTCTTTGTAGCTGATCTAGTGACTGTAAAGTCCTGTAGTATAGATTGCAACGTTTATCATTTGTCAGGATGTTATTACGGAAGAGGCCCCATCACCTGGACCGGACAGTCCCGGCCTCAGAGACCTTGTTTATCGGCTGCCATGTTGATGTTTCCTAATGCACAAGTCCAGGGTCTGAATGTTGGGTCAAGGCCATGATATTTTAAAAGACAATGAACACATAAAAAAACCCAAAACTTACCTTTGTTTGCTTTTGCCAAGTTTAACATGTGACTGTTAAGCAAAAAGAAGGGAACAAAAACCACTTTAGCTTTAAGATTTTGTTGCATTTTCCCAGCTTTTCGTACATGCGTCCTATTCATTAACAAAATGAAACGTAATATACTAACAGGTTTTTTTTTTTTGAGACAGAGTTTCGCTCTTGTCGACCAGGCTAAAGTGCAATAGCATGAATTTTATTTATTATTTTTTAATTTTTATTTTTATTTTATTTTTTTTGAGACAGAGTCTCGCTCTGTCGCCAGGCTGGAGTGCAGTCGCGCGATGTTGGCTCACTGCAACCTCCGCCTCCTGGATTCAAGTGATTCTCCTGCCTCAGTCTCTTGAGTAGCTGGGACAACAGGCGCCTGCTACCACACCCAACTAATTTTTTTGTATTTTTAGTAGAGACAAGGTTTCACCACGTTGGCCAGGATGGCCTCGATCTCCTGACCTCGTGATCCGCCCACCTCGACCTCCCAAAGTGCTGGGATGACAGGCGTGAGAAACAAATGTTTTTATGAAGCTGGGATTCGGCTGCACATACAGCTCGGTAACGTCCCCAGCATTTGGATTGGGAAGCACCTGCTGTGCATTTCTTACGTCCGTGTTTGTGCACATGTGCGGTGACGCCAGCATTTAGACGTGAAGCGGTCGAGTCACAGAATGTGACTGGAATTGGACCTGGACAGACGTTTGATAAGTTTGTTACCCCCACACCAACAGGAAAGGGCGCGTCTAGTGCACTCCACAAGGTCTGCACGAGGGGCGCTTTTTGCCAGTTTAGTAGGGAAAATAGGTAATCTCATTTGCATTTACATTTTTTCCTTATGAAAAATACGTGTCTTTTCACCGTGCTTTGTTTTTTAATCTGGTCAGGTCTTACCCGCTGGCCTTATTGGCCCCTGGCCTTGGTGTCAGGCGCAGAAAAGCCTTTCAGATGGAGAGGAGAAGCCTCGTGTATTTTTTCTGACAGGTTCTTTTTTTACAGTTTACATTTTTATCTGCTCGTTTGTGAAAACGAAGTGTAGAAAAGTGTAGAAAAGACAAGTGTAGAAAAGACAAGTGATTCGGGGCCTTGCAGGCTCCTGGTGTGACTCCCGGTACCTTGTCCACCGTGCTCTACTTTTAACGGGAGAGTAGGTGGCGTCCTGAGGAGCATGAGGTGTGTTCGCATGTGCTGGCCTTTGCCCTGCGCTGGCATCGCCTCCTGGGAGCACACATCAGTGGGGACTGAGTGGTTCCGGGGATGGCGCTCCAAAGCGTGGGGGCTGAGCTGGGGATGTAGAGCAGCGTATCCTTGCCCTTCGACTCCTGTTCTGGTCCCACTCCTCTAACACAGTGGTGCTGGGCAGGAAGGGGCCTGGCCCCTCCCCTCACACCAAGCAGCTGAGCGAGGGTGGAGCTGAGCTGTGATGGCTGTCGACCCGCGTTGCACTGGCCCTGCCTGAGAGAGGCTGGGGTCCTGCACACAGCTCGGCCCTGTGCTTCCTTGCAGCCAGCCATACGTTGTGTGCCGGCAGTGTCCTGAGTACAGAAGGCAGGTGGTGCAGCCTCCCCACTGCCCAGCACCCGAGGGTGAGCCAGGAGCCCCGCAGGCCCTGGGGGATGTACCCTCCACGTCCGTCAGCCTCACGACAGGTGAGCCACGCCGCCCTTAGGCCTCAGCCTTCCCGCGAGTCACTTTATGGCTGTGCCCGGTGCTGACGTGCACGTGGCCACACTCTGCCCACCTCCTCTCTGCACCCCTTGCCCCTTTGGGCCCTGGCCTCAGTGGTCTCCCTGCACTCGCAGTTTGTTGCTTTTTGTGACTGATTTTCGGTTGGGAAATCAGATAAGTAACTGTTGATTCATAGCCACTCCTGAACACTCCTGGGAATTAACAACCCTGACCTTAATACTTGGCTCCTCCCCAACCACTGCCTCAGGGCAGCTCACATCCCCCAGTGGGTTTGCCAGACCCAAAGTGATGATCGCGTATCTGTCCCTCAAGTAAGAGGCGGGTTTCTCCTCAGCAGTGGCAATGTCTCCAGAGTTGGCTTTGTGCGAAATGTTTTCCCGTCAGGTGCCTGTTTCCGGCAAGGGGTGTCAGGTGCCATCCAGGAAAGCAGAGGAGAGCTGGGCAGGGTGTGGAGGCTGCACTTCTCTGCCCTGCTCACTCCGGACTCATAGAATGGGAAGATGGCCCTCGGGGTCCTGGCTTCCTGGCCACAGGTCAGGGCTGAGCACATCACGAGGCCACTGGCCTGGGATGGATGCAGAGCCACATCCTTGTGCTGTGTTCTCAGTGGCTTCTTGTAGAACCTGTGGACAGAACAGACAAAAGTGTCCACCTGGACTCCTGTCCACCAGCCTGGGTTTGCCTCCGCCACTCAGAAGCTCCGTTTGGGTCACTGGACAGACTCCTTCCTTTGCAAGGTGGGACCAGCGCCTCCCTCTGGGGTCCTGGATCCCTCAGTGGGCGCTCGGTGAACCTAGGTGGTGAAATTGCTGTCCTTATGGCCAGCATGTTGACCTCGCAGGGTCTTTCCTGTGTGGGTGGTGAGTGTCCAGGGAACTTGGCCAGGTGGGCTCAGACTTCTGCTGCTGCATCAGTTGGTCTTGTGCAACTAGCCTGTCCCTTGTTGATTTGAGAGATGGCTGTTCTCTCACCTGAGCGGACATTGAACACAAAACTTGTTTTATTCTATATCATAGGTTCTATGGGCTATCCTCCCTTTATAGGAAATAGTAGAAAACCTTCAACAGATCGGCCGGGCGTGGTGGCTCATACCTGTAATCCCAGCACTTTGGGAGGCCGAGGCAGGTGGATCACGAGGTCGGGAGATCGAGACCATCCTGGCTACCACGGTGAAATCCCATCTCTACTAAAAATACAGAAAAATTAGCCGGGCGTGGTGGCGGCTGCCTGTAGTCCCAGCTACTCGGGAGGCTGAGGCAGGAGAATGGCATGAACCTGGGAGGTGGAGCTTGCAGTGAGCTGAGATCATGCCACTGCACTCCAGCCTGAGTGACAGAGCAAGACTGCCTAAAAAAAAAAAAAAAGAAAAACCTTCAACAGATCTTTGAAATCTTGCTCCAGTCGCTAAACCAGTCATTATTGTTAATCCGTTTGGACTCCCCGAGTTTGGGTGGCAGAAGGTCCCTGGTGGTTTAGCAGGGTAGGTCTGTGTCTTCCCCGGCTATCTCAGGTGCACCTCCTCACTGTGCTTCCGGGCGGCGTCTCTAACCTGCTGTCTTTCTGCCCTGGGTCCCACGTGCTCCTGCTGAATGTCGTGTGCTTCAGCAGTCCAGGATTACGTGTGCCCTCTGCAAGGAAGCCACGCCCTGTGCACCTGCTGCTTCCAGCCCATGCCCGACCGGAGAGCGGAGCGCGAGCAGGACCCACGTGTCGCCCCTCAGCAGTGTGAGTGCCCGCGCCATGGAACGCAGGCGGGCTCCCTCTGTCCTTCGGGGCTCAGGTTTCAAAATGGTGTTGGCCTTAGGGTACCCCATGAAGTAAGGATGCCGTTTCTTTTTTTCCATCTGTGTGATTAGTTGTCACCACGTGACCATATTTAATAATCCATCTTTTTCCAGCAGCTAGTTGCACTGCCCCTTCACAGGACACATCTCCATCCAGCAGGGGCTCGGCCTGGGTCTGTGTCCGTCTCCTGCCAGCACTGTGGTTGCTTTATAATGTGTCACTGTTAAACCTCCTAGATGAATTTTGATGCTTTAATATACAACTCTAGCCAGGCACAGTGGCTAACGCCTGTAATCCCAGCACTTTGGGAGGCCAAGGTAGATGGATTTTCTGTGTCCAGGAGTTTCAGACCAGCCTGGGCAACATGGTGAAACCCCATCTTTACAAAAATTACAAAAATTAGCCAGACATGATGGTGTACACCTGTAATCCCAGCTACTCGGGAGACTGAGGCCAGAGGATGGCTTCAGTCTGAGAGGAGGAGGTTGCAGTTAGCTGAGATCATGCCACTGTACTCCAGCCTTGGCGACAGAAGGAAATCCTGTCTCAAAACAAAACATATATATATGCACGCACATACAGTTCTTACTGTTAAAAACGGAACTTGTCCTTTATTTCATGGCTGTTTTAATTTATTCCTGCAGAAATGTCTGTTTATGTCCTTTGCCTTTTTTTTAAATGACTTCCTAATTTGTCAGAGCTTCTTATATGCTGCTGAGCACCACAGTTGGCTCCTGCCACACGCACCCGTGCTGCTGTGTGCACCGAGCCCTGCGTGAGCAGCACGGCCACAGCACTGGTTCTGTCTGGAATGGCTTAAAATGTTCTGGGCACTCAGGAAACCAAACAGGTTACTTCTGGGGGCTGTACCCTGAGACTGGGCTTGGCAGGGGTGGGGCCTGGCCTGCAGCGTTGGGACACACCCGGTGAGGTGACCTGGACGGTCGCTGCCTCAGGGGTCGTCCACGGCAGGCACTGGCCACTGCGGATGCTGCTTGCGGGAGGGCAGGTGAGAAGCTGCAGAGAATAGCTCACCCCGTGCCTAACACACATGGTGGGCAGCAGATGGCAGGTCGGGCCAGCTTTTCCCCAGGAGCCCAAGCTCTTGACTCTAATTTAATAGAGAATGCTTCGTATACAGAGGCATTTATGAAGTGGCCGTAGGCGTTAGAAGACTTAAGGACTCAACCCTGTGAGAATTTTAGCGAGGGTTTAACTAATATTATATTTTAGGGATTTCCATTGTATAGAATATCAGACAATTAAAAATAATTTCCTTTGGGAGGCTGAGGCAGGCGGATCATGAGGTCAGGAGATCAAGACCATCCTGGCTAACATAGTGAAATCCCATCTCTACTAAAAATACAAAAAATTAGCCAGGTGTGGTGGTGGGCACCTGTAGTCCCAGCTACTTGGGAGGCTGATGCAGGAGAATGGCGTGAACCTGGGAGGTGGAGCTTGCAGTGAGCCGAGATTGTGCCATTGCACTCCAGCCTGGGCGATAGAGCGAGACTCTGTCTCAAAAAATAAATAACGTCTACAAAACCAAGGTGACGACATGAAAAAATACCTAGGTAGAAAAAGGCCACCTAGACTGGGTGCAGGGGCTCACGCCTGTAATCCCAGCACTTTGGGAGGCCGAGGCAGGTGGATCACCTGAGGTCAGGAGTTTGAGACCAGCCTGACAAACATGGTGAGACCCCGTTTCTACTAAAAATGCAAAAATTAGCCAGTTGTGGTGGGCACCTGTAATCCTAGCTACTGGGGAGGCTGAGGCAGGAGAATCGCTTGAACCCAGGAGGCAGAGGTTGCAGTGAGCCAAGATTGCACCACTGCACTCCAGCCTAGGCCACAGAGTGAGACTCTGTCTCAAAATAAAATTTAAAAAGCCACCTAAGTATGTGCAGTTGGGGGCAAACATGTTGCATGTTCAGAGCTAGAAGGAAACCCATCGAAGCTGTGTTAGGGGGATGGAGGAGGTGAGATTTTTTTCTTTCGTGGCTCTCACTGTTTCCCTGGGACGAGCATGCGGTGTTCAATGTAAGAAACGATATGTGTCTGGGGCTGGGTGCAGTGCCTCATGCCCGTAATACCAGCACTTTGAGAGGCTGAGGTGGGAGGATCACTTGAAGCCAAGAGTTTGAAAGCACCCTGGGCAACATAGTGAGACCCTGTCTCTACAAAAATAAAAAACAAATTAGCCGGGTATGGTGGCATGCACCTGTAGTCCTAGCTACTTGGGAGACTGAGGTGGGTGGATCCCTTGAGGCCAGGAGGCGGAGGTCACACTGTGCTCCAGCCTGGGCAACAGAGCGAGACTCCATCTCTAAAAAGTAAAAAACCAGAAAACATGAGCCTCGCCTTTTTTCAGGGCTACAACTCCCTGTCATCACAGTCCTGGGATGTGGCCCTGCCCCGAGTTCCATGAGACTCCTCCTGAATAATGTTTCCAAAGCGAGTTGAGCTCCTCAGCCTGGTGCTGATGAATTGTGTCAGAGACAGGACTAACGAGTGCCTCTCTCCACAGGTGCCGTCTGCCTGCAGCCTTTCTGCCATCTGTACTGGGGCTGCACCCGCACCGGCTGCTTTGGCTGCCTGGCCCCGTTCTGTGGTAATACCGGATCTTCAGGCCCCAGTTGCTTTGACCTTTGCATGTTCTCTTGGTGAACTTGAGGGCAGGGGATGGTGGGGTCCATAGCCTGATGTTTACAGGGGTGAGGCCACGGTTGGTCATGTCATCAGATGGTGACATTTTCCTGCTGATCTGCAGAGGTGCGTCAGATTCGTGTTGGCTCAAAATCAAGCCTTAATGGAAGGATTAGGAGAAATACTCCCAGGACGGAATCCTTGCTGCAGGGTTCTGGTGTCACGATACCAGACCAGGTGCTGGGGTGACTCGAGAGCTGATCTTTTTAAGGAGGGAGTGGAATGGAAGTCATTTCTACTTGTCCTCTGTTTAAAATTGAGTTTTATCACTGAACTTCTTATTCCTTCTAGAATCTGTAATGAAAAGAAATGTGTTTATCCTCAGTGTGGGGCAGACAGTGCTTTCCTGCGACGTCTTTATAAACAGGTAACATTGCACCTTCATCTCGGCAGAGCTCAACCTGGGTGACAAGTGTCTGGACGGCGTGCTGAACAACAACAGCTACGAGTCAGACATCCTGAAGGTACTGGCCCGCCGCGGGCTGGGGAGCCGGGATCCGCGTTTTCTCACTAGTGCAGCCAGCTGGTTCTCTGCATTCCATTGGTGTTTATCTGTTTTTCCCGCATTCCAAAAATAGGTGTTTCCTTTTTGTGCCTCCTGCCGTGGATCCATAGGAGCCGCCTCCCACAGCTCTCGGGAGGAACTTGGAAGTGCTGCCTGGGACCAGGGCGTTTTCTCTGGTCCCTTTCTCTTCCGGCCATTTGCTTTCCTGCGTCTAGGAAGCTACCTCGGCTTCTGGGGTTTCTGTGTGTAACATGCGCATCTGCCCGCTTGCCGAGAGCACACACAGTGGTGGGGCCTTGACGCTTGCCACAGACACACCTGGCAGGTGCCCGCTCAGCCGCACACTCTGCTTTGATGCCCACAGAAGGAGCTCAACAGCTCGTGTGTGTTTAAAGGGCACGGAAAACAGATGCCTAGTCCTCAGCTTTTCTTGTCAAACAGACTGGGCTCGTTGTGGGGCTGTGTGCACTGTGGCTAGGCTTTCGTGTCTCATTCACACCTGGGCTGTGAGGGTCTTGGCAGAACTTTTGAGAGCCTCTGATAACTCTTACACTGGAAGGTCAGAAGTGAGCCTTCCTTTTGGGACTTCCAGGAGGCTCTTGGACAAGACTTCTCGTGCCGCAGGCTGTGAACGTGCAGCCCTCTGCAAATGCCACTCGTAAGGGGCTGAGCTTCGGCTTTCCGCACCTTCAGGGATCTTATTTATGAGATGTTTTCTATCTCGTTATTTCAGTGTTTCTTCCTCTAAACCAATATTGCTTATTCCTCTTTTTTTTTTTTTTTGCGTCACAGAATTACCTGGCAACCAGAGGTTTGACGTGGAAAAACATGTTGACCGAGAGCCTCGTGGCTCTCCAGCGGGGAGTGTTCCTGCTGTCTGGTGAGTTCTTCTCTTGCCTCCTGCTCTAGGGTGCGTGTGACTTTCCAGGGCTGCACCTGCCTGTCTGCTCTCCCAGTGACCACTCTGACCTATACCCATCCTGGAAGAGAAGAAAAAAGATCCTGATGCTTTCGGGTTGTTTTTTGTTTGTTTGTTTTTTGAGATGGAGTTTCGCTCTTGTTGCCCAAGCTAGAGTGCAGGGGCGTGATCTCAGCTCACTGCCACCTGCGCCTCCTGGGTTCAAGTGATTCTCCTGCCTCAGCCTCCTGAGTAGCTGGGATTACAGGCACCCGCCACCACACCCGGCTAATTTTTTTTTTTTTTTGAGATGGAGTCTCGCTCTGTCACCCAGGCTGGAGTGCAGTGGCCGGATCTCAGCTCACTGTAACCTCTGCCTCCCAGGTTTACGCCATTCTCCTACCTCAGCCTCCCGAGTAGCTGGGACTACAGGCGCCTGCCACCTCGCCCAGCTAGTGTTTTGTATTTTTTAGTAGAGACGGGGTTTCACCGGGTTAGCCAGGCTGGTCTCGAACTCCTGACCTCGTGATCCGCCTGCCTCGGCCTCCCAAAGTGCTGGGATTATAGGTGTGAGCCATTGTGCCTGGCCGATATCTTTGTTAATTAAGGGTATAGCACGTTTTGATTTGTGTTGCAAATGTTTACGCTATAGTAGTAGCTCACTTTTGTTGTATTTATTTTCATTTTGAGGTTTGAATTGTTGTCAACTGTACAAATCCTTCCTCTGTGCAATTTGGTGTTCAAGACATACTTAGAAATAGCTAATTTTCTGATTTTCTTCTTAGTAATTTTTTGAGAGTTTTAATATTTAAATTTTATATCCACGTGGGGCCAGGTGGCGGTGGCTCACACCTGTAATCCCAGCATTTTGGGAGGCTGAGGCAGGCAGATCGCCTGAGGTCAGGAGGTCGAGACCAGCCTGGCCAATGTGGTGAAACCCCAACTCTACTGAAAAAATACAAACATTAGCTGGGCGCGGTGGCGCATGCCTG
The DNA here is from genome assembly GCF_047675955.1 of Chlorocebus sabaeus. Lineage (NCBI taxonomy): Eukaryota > Metazoa > Chordata > Mammalia > Primates > Cercopithecidae > Chlorocebus > Chlorocebus sabaeus. The sequence goes on along the minus strand of NC_132914.1, from coordinate 130,056,746 downwards.
TAGTCCCAGTTACTCGGGAGGTGAGGCAGGAGGATCAGTTGAACCCAGGAGGCGGAGGTTGCAGTGAGCCGAGACTGCACCACTGCACTCTAGCCTGGGCAACAGAGTGAGACTTGGTCTCAAAAAATAAATAAATAAATAAATAAAATGTTATATCCATGTGGGATTTTTTTGCTGTAAGAAAATAAATTGGTAGGACTGGGTGCGGTGGCTCACGCCTATAATCTCAGCACTTTGGGAGTCTGAGGCGGGTGGATCACGAGGTCAGGAGATCGAGACCATCCTGGCTAACACGGTGAAACCCCGTCTCTACTAAAAATATAAAAAATTAGCCGGGCGCGGTGGCGGGCACCTGTAGTCCCAGCTACTCGGGAGGTGAGGCAGGAGAATGGCGTGAACCCGGGAGGCGGAGCTTGCAGTAAGCCGAGATCACGCCACTGCACTCCAGCCTGAGCGACAGAGCGAGACTCTGTCTCAAAAAAAAAAAAGGAAAGAAATTGCTGTCTAGGTTGACTTTGTTGTTGTTTTCTGATGGTGTAGCCCGTTGTCTTCACCCCACTTATGGTCAGTGCGTTAGTTTCCCACTGCTGTGGTCTGTGTGTGCTGCTGTCGGGAAGGTGGCGTTGCTGGGTAACTGCCTGTGTCTGCATGAGGCTGTGTTTTTTCCAGATTACAGGGTCACGGGGAACACCGTGCTGTGTTACTGCTGTGGCCTGCGCAGCTTCCGAGAGCTGACCTACCAGTACCGGCGGAACATTCCTGCTTCCGAGTTGCCAGGTGAGGACCCCAACCCCACACGGCTCTTGTTCTGTCTGGGTTGGCTTCTACACTCTTTTTTTTGTTTGTTTGTTTGTTTTTTGAGATGGAGTTTCGCTCTGTCGCCCAGACTGGAGTGCAGTGGCACAATCACGGCTGACCGCAACCTCTGCCTCCTGGGTTCAGGCGATTCTTCTGCCTTAGTCTCCTGAGTAGCTGGGATTCCAGGCACCTTCCACTACGCCCGGCTAACTTTTTGTGTTTTTAGTAGGGTTGGCCAGGCTGGTCTCAAACTCTTGACCTTGGCCTCCCAAAGTGCTGGGATTACAGGCATGAGCCACCCTGCTGGGCCAGCACTCTCTTCTTAGCAACAACCTGTTTGCACTTTGCTTTGCGTTCTAAGCAGAATTTGGCCTCAGTCGGGAGCCAGCAGGACAGACAGGCCATGCGGGGCCGTGGTTGTCTTAGGCCTTGCGTCTATTTGCAGTTATTCATGAGTGTAACGTGGGTTTCTAAAACTGAGTCGTAAAGACATCCAATAGAAAGCTGGGGTAATTTTATTTCCTTAATTGGGTTTTTACTTTTTAATTTTTATTTATTTTATTTATTTATCTTTGAGACAGAGTCTTACTCTGTCGCCCAGGCTGAAGTGCAGTGGCGCAATCTTGGCTCACTGCAACCTCCCTCTCCCGGGTTCAAGTGATTCTCCTGCCTCAGCCTTCCAAGTAGCTGGGATTACAGGTGCCCACCACCACACCTGGCAAATTTTTTGTATTTTTAGTAGAGACAGGGTTTCACCATGTTGATCAGGCTGATTTTGAACTCCTGACCTCAGTTGATTCACCCGCCTCTCCTCCCAAAGTGCTGGGATTATGGGCATGAACCACCGCACCTGACCCTCAATTGGGTTTTTAGTTAAACATGTGTTTCCTTTCCTGAAATCTCAGAACGGTCCAAGGAAACTAGTTGTGGAGGGACCAGAGGCTGTGCGTTTCCGCCGCAGCGTCCGTCTTTGGGTCTCTGCTGAAATGCAGGTAGCGGAGTGGGTGTGTGCAGTCCATCTCATAGATGCGTAACCTTCTGTTTTTCCAGTGGCTGTAACATCCCGTCCTGACTGCTACTGGGGCCGTAACTGCCGCACTCAGGTGAAAGCTCACCACGCCATGTGAGTGCAGCTGGGGGCACAGGCGTCAGCTGCAGGGTGATGAATGAGTTCACCGCCTGCTTACAAATACGCTGATATGGTCATTATCCTTCTCCCAGGTTGCATCCTTTAGGAACCACATCTTCATTTAGAAATCCTGCTCTTCCTTTATCCCTTCATTTCATGCAGTCTTATTTCCATCTTCCACCTCTGTGTCTTCCTGTCTGGAGTTGGTTTATCTGTCGTCTGAGGCATCCGGGGCACACCCCATCGTTTCAGGCTTAGCCATTTCTAAGTCGGAGGCTGTAGTCTCTGACGGCCTCAGGTCCCCTCGCATAGCGCTGCGCAGCTGGGTTCTCGTCCGTACCGTGAGCAGGCATTTGTGATCGCTGTCACATTGTCACCCTCACGTGGCGTCTTTCCCAGCGTCCTTAAAGGAGGTTCACGGCGCCATCTGCATTGCCCTGGGAGGTGTAAGTCAGGAAGCATCTCTTAGGTTAGGTGATTGTGTAAATCACTCCTGTGGCCAAGGAGTTCAGATAAAAGTGATGGAGACAGTGCCGTCAGGACGAGATGCTGCGAGGACTCAGATAAAGGTGCCTTCCTCGCAGGGATTTTGTGGAATACAAACCTTTCTTTGTGTTTGAGCACAAACAGCACATGGAAGAGACCATGTTCTTACAAAAAAAGAGTTCACTGTTGACTGGCAGACAATTTTCAGTAGAAATGTGCATCAGGAGAGCAGAGCCATGCTGGTCCTCCTTGACCACGGTCTGTGGAGAGCAAAGGTGGCCACAGGCCTTCCAGCTTGGTGTGTCTGCCTCAGCCCTGTCAGCAGATGCCACGGGGATGCCCGAGGAGGTGCAGCTTTTATTCTCTTCTCTTAAAAAATTATCTAAGATGTTTACAGTTCTTTCTCTTTTTTTGAAATGGAGTCTCGCTCTGTCTCCCAGGCTGGAGTGAAGTGGTGCGATCTCAGCTCACTGCAACCCCACCTCCTGGGTTCAAGCGATTCTCCTGCCTCAGCCTCCTGAGTAGCTGGGACTACAGGCGCTCGCCTCCACATTAGGCTAAATTTTTTTTGTAGTTTTAGTAGAAACGGGGTTTCACCATGTTGGCCAGACTGGTCTCGAACTCCTGACCTCAAGTGATCTACCCACCTCGGCCTCCCAAAGTGCTAGATTACAGACATGAACCACTGTGCGTGGCCGGATGTTTCACTTCTGTTTCAAAATTTTAAAAGGGAAAAAGAAGTTTACCTTTGGGGGTTAGTTGCTTTGATTTTGTAGAAAGCACACACACTTTCTCTGGTAGCTCTTTCTGTGTATGGTTTCAGAATGGGTTTATTTGAATGCCTCTCCAGTGCGCTCGTGTAATTTATTTGAATGCTTCTCTGATGCTCTTTTGTGTAATTTGGCCATTTTCTCCCGGCAGGAAATTCAATCATATCTGTGAACAGACAAGGTTCAAAAACTAAGCATCCAGAGGCCCCGAGCAACTTTCAGCACTGAAGGCGAAGATAGCGTGTTTTTAAAATACAGAGACAAACATGTCAGGGCGTTTTCACGGCCCCCTGAGAGACGCAGGGTCTCCGGCAGGTGCTCTGGGGTGACTCTTCTGTGGAGCTTTACCCTCTGAGTGAGACCCTCCCCAGAGCCCTGGGGGCCACAACCCGCCCTCCTGGCGAGTGCTGGGTGGGGCTTGTGGTGGCGTCAGCAGCAGAGACGAAGCCTTTCCAGGACACGCAGCCGTCCCGCTGAGAGGGGCAGTTTTGCTCTTTTGTATGTTTTCCGTAACTACAGGTAAAGCAGAAGTCTGTTTTCAGGAAGAGTTTCAAGGGAGAAAGGGGAAAGTTTATCAAAAACATTGTTTCAGGAGAAGGGAGCATAAGTTTACAGCCTACAGGATGTACACAATATTCTGCTGTTGGGAAAACCACAGCATTTTATATATTTTTTATTTTAATAGGTTTGGTGCTTATCTTCTAATAAGATTTAAATATCACAAACTGTAGCACAAATAATATAATTTATAATTTACAAATTGACTAAAATTGGGTATAGTATGGTATTTGAAAGAATAAGCATATGCTTCTGTTTATTGAAAAAAAACTTCCAGTGTCCAAAACTGCTAACCTTCGACGTGGCCGTCAAGTTAGTCGCTCCTTGCTAACCTGTGGGTGACCACGGCCCCGAGCCCGGGGCTGGACGCAGGGCCCAGGACGCGCCGCTCCCTTCACGGCCCCGAACCCGGGGCTGGACGCGGGTCCCAGGACGCGCTGCTCCCTCATGCTGCCCGGGCCCTTCCTCCAAGACCCTACAGAGCCTGAGGGGCACCTTGGCTTCCGCCTGTGCTAGGTTTGCCATGTCAGCTGGAATAATACTTGAAATTTTGATTTTTGGAAAAAAAAGTTTCTTATCTTTTGTTGAAATCACCTGTTATCCTTGTTTGCAAACTGGTAACTTTTTTGCTTCTCAGGAATACAGTTTTCAACTGTTGACTTGCTCTTGATAGGAACTGAGAAGCAGCACTCTGTGTCTCTGCATTTGTGGAGGAAGCCCTCTCTTTTGCATATTCTAATAAATGAGCTGCCTTCGCTCCTCCCCTCTTGTGTTGGGCTCGTGTGTGGGGCTGCCTCACTTCTCCACACAAGGCAGGCAGGCCCTGTGCAGAGTGAGCGCCGAGCACCTCACTGCTAGTGATGGTTACTCTGTCGCCTGCTGTCCCTCAGTGTCTCCATGGAGTCACGCCTGACCTGAGGTTGGGGCCTGAAGTCCGAGCATCCTGTGAAACCTGCTCAGGTCTCTTCATTTGGCCAGTGCTGGGAAACCACAACCTGTTCATCCAGTGTAGAGGCTTTGTCTTCAGCTGAGCACCAGATGAAGCCGCCATACAGAGAGCCTGAGTTTGTGCAGGGGCGAGGCCGAGAGGGGTGGTCCTGAGTTTGTGCAGGGGCGGGGCCGAGAGGGGAGGTCCTGAGTTTGCAGGGGTGGGGCTGAGAGGGGCGGTCCCGAGTTTATGCAGGGGCGAGGCTGAGAGGGGAGGGACCTAGTTAGTGCAGGGGTGAGGCCAAGAGGGGAGGTTGCGAGTTTGTGCAGGGCTGAGGCTGAGAGGGGAGGTTGGCATTCACCCATGAAGTCGGCTGGGGCTGCCCTGTGTCTGTGTCTTAGATATTCTTAGATATTCACTCTACCCCTTCCCATCTCCAAAAAGTAGAAACAAGAACACTCACCCTGTAGAGGATGCAGAGCTTTCCTCAGGAAGGGCAGGGCAGCTCAGAGAGCCTCAGGGCTCCAGGTGTCCTAGGGACTCACTCCTGCTTCCTCAGTCCTTCAGAGAAGTCCATTTCCTGGCCCACTGCGAAGGGCGTTTCTGCCTGGAGCAGTCGGAACAGAGCTTGGGTTTGGCTCTGATGTGAGGGAGGAGGCCTTGGGACCAGGGCAGTTATCCCCCGGGTGTGGTAAGGAGCCGTGTTTTATGGAGGCAGGTGGCCGTGAACTCATCCCGTGTTTTCATGAGCTTCTGTACTTCCTTGTCCTCAAGACCCAGCCATCCCACCCAGCAAGACTGACGCACTGTGGTTGTTTTGGAGCCCTGCTGTCCTCATGGGGTGGCTGCTTGGGTCATCCACAGGCTTTCTGGAGGACAGCCTGGCAGCCGCTGCAGATCCCACTGCTTCTGCCTGGCTCCTGGGCCCAGCCTTGGAACAAACCCAGGGCAGGGCTGCAGCTGCCCGCTGGCCCCACGGACTGTCGCCCCACGGACCGTTGCCCCACGTGCTCCTCACCTGCGGCTCCCGCTGTGCTCCCTGGTGCCCCTCAGAAGCAGGGGTCAGCCCTGCCCACCCCTCCGTGTGCTGACCAGGCTCCAAGCCAGGGAAGGGGGCCTCAGGTTCTAGGTGAGCCCATCCACCCCAGTGAGACCTCCCTGAGATGGCCTCTGTGAGGGCTCTCGACTGCAGGCAGGAAGTCCGGGCAGATTGGCTTAAAACAGACTGGGGGATTCAGGCCAATCCTCCTCCCTAGGGCAGCTACAAAGGCTGTTTTAAATCTGCTTTAAGTCATCTTAATGATCTCAGGGCCAGCAGGATGGGAGAGATTGGGCCCAGGTGCGAGAGAGCCAGGGGTCCAGGGGCTGCTCCCAGCACAGCGCGGCCTTCACCCCAGGTATGTGGCCAAAGCAGAGAGGCAGCTGAGTTTGGAAGGGGCTTCTGCCAGCCAGGGGTTCCTGGTGACAGCCCCCCCAGCTTGAGGTTGGCAGCCTGGAGAGAGCAGAGCAATGCTGGCCCTGAGGCAGCTGCAGCTGCCTCCCTGAAGAGGCCCCAGTGTCACTGCCAGGGCCACTAGGTCGCTGGGAGCCCTGCACTGGGAAGGCAAGGAAAGCATGAGAACGAGGGGATTTAGGAAGCTGGGAGTGGATCGTCCCTCCCGCCTGGCTTGATGCGGAAACCAGAAGGCTGTCCCCGGGGCCGTCCCTGCCCTCTGCCTCCACGTGGGCTCTGCTTTGGTGTGCACGCCTGGTCCTGCGCCTTCGGACGCAGCTGTGTGGAGAGGCCGGGTCTTGCCTCCCTGAGGACGGACGGCCACGTGCAGAGTGCAGCCTAGCTCTGCAGACCTGCGCACTGACCAGACGGGCAGCAGGACGGAGCCAGGTGATCTTCGCGGGAGCCACCTCCAGGAATGCCTAGTGCTGCTAACTGGTAGATGCCGTTGTTCAAGCATCCTCTACACTTAGAATTAAGTTACACTGAAAACAAAGGCAATGAGTGCTCAGGATGCACCACTTTCTAGTTAGTTCACCGCACCTGCCTGTTACTGCCGCCCGAGGCTGTGTGCTTCTGGGGCCGGTGTGGAAGGGCGTCCCTTCCAGCCTTACCACTTGGCCTGGTGGGAATGGGCCCTGGAAGGAGTGTTTGCACTGTGGAAATTGGTAAATGCTTCAAATCAGGGTGGTTTTTAATTGCTTTTGTTTTCTTCTGGAGAGAAGATTGTTAAACACCAGCACAGTGCTGCACCAGGCAGCCAGCATATACTCATGAGAAACAAGCAGTTGTTTAAACCACTGCATTTGGAGTGGTTTGTTACATGGTAATGAATAACCATCTCATGGTCCTGGAAGGCCCAGCACATATAACCCCTGCCTCCACCCGTCAGAAAAACCTCTTCTCCCTACCTGCTCCTCCTGGAGCCCCTGGGGTGTTCCTCTGCTTCTCCATCCAGCCAGCTCCTTCCCACAACCAGCCCCAGGTGCCGGCCTCTCCCCCTCCTGCAGCCTCTCCTCATTCAGGTTCCAGCTCAGCCCGACTCCTGCAGGGCTGCCCCCACCCCGCCAGCCAGTCTGGTTCCCCCCCAGCACCTGTCACTATCAGACAGGAAACATCTGTTTACCATTTGTCTCCCCCCCTCAGAAAAATAGAGCAGGGATCTTGCCTGTCTGCCCGCTGTTGTTTATTTGTCTGAAATGTTTGGCCCCAGGGCGGCACCCCCTGATCCCTGGGTGATTAGTTGGCTGCCAAACGGTGAAGGTCCTGATGAGCCGTCCCCTGGGCTTGAAATCTTTCCCACGGCACAGTCGCTCCTTCCTCTGTTGCTCATTTTTTGTGGTTGTCTCCTGAGGCGGTGAGTCTAGATGGTGGGGTCTTTTATCTGTGTTCCTTACACAGAGCAGACACTTGGTTGTGCATGTGTGTGGAAGGGATGGACGCAGGAGAGAATGTTGAAGGCCATTAGACCAGGAGTGAGGGCTGTGCACTGTGCTGGGAACCTGGCATTGTAAGAGCCTTGCGCTGTGCTGGGAGCCTGGCATTGTGAGTGCCGTTTGCTGTGCTGGGAGCCTGACATTGTGAGGGCTGTGTGCTGTGCTGGGAGCCTGCATTTGTGAGCCACGCCTCGCCCAGTGGTGGCCTTGAATGTGGGTCCACTCCGGCTGCTGGATCAAAACGCCGCAGAACAGGCGGCTTAAACAACAGAAAGTATTTTCTCACAGTTCTGGGGCCTGGAACTCTGAGATCAGGGTGTCAGAGGGGCCGGTTCCTCTTTGGTCTGTCTCCTTGGCTTGTGGACAGTGTCTTCTCCTTGAGTCCTCACATCGTCTTCTCTTCATGCGTGTCTGTGCCCTAATCTCTTCCTGCGAGGACACCAGTCCTATTGGATTAGGGCCCGCCCCAGTGGCCTCATTTTATCTTAATCATCTCTTTAAAGACCACACATACTAAAACTGGATACAGAGAAGATTCGCATGGCCCGTGTGCAGGCATGACACACAAATTCATGACGTGTTCCATGTCTGCAGATACAGTCACCTCAGGTCCTGGGATTTAGGACTTGAACATGCTGTAACACTCTGCCATGAAACCTTGCACGCCACGGGGTTTTGTAAAAATGGGGTGGTTTTGTTTGTTGTTTGGCAAACCCCACATGCTGGATACTGTTGACACCCTGTGGTGGGCTGAGCCATGTCCGCCTATCCCGCCACCATGGATGTCTGTATCTGATCACTTGAGTCTTGCACAGTAAAAGGGGCTTTGCAGATATGGTGGAATCAAGGACCTCGAGATGAGCGGAGGATCCTGGATTATCCTGCGGGCCCCGTGTGCAATTGCAGGAGTCGTCGTAAGGAGGAAGCAAGAGGCCGGGCGCGGCGGCTCACGCCTGGAATCCCAGCACTTTGGGAGGCTGAGGCGGGCAGATCAAAGAGGGAAGCAAGAAATGAAAGGCAGGAGGCAGGGAGAGGAGGCTTGGTGACAGCAGAGGCCAGGGGCTTGGCGACAGAGAAGAGGCGGGAGGGATGCGCTTTGCAGGGGGAGCAAGGGCCTTCAGTGGGAGAGGAGGGCAGGATGTCGAAACAGAAAAGAAAACAGATCTCCCTGCAAGGGCCTCCAGAAGGAACCAGCCCTGCCTGCCCCTCCATTTTGGACTTCCGAGCTCCAGAACTGCAAGAGAGTAAGTCTAGTTTAAGCAGCAAAGTTGGTGGTAACTTCTTAGAGCAGCCACAGGAAGCTCACCCCCCCCCCCCCACACTCTTCCCATTGGTTTTTGTTTTCAGGAAGGGTCAAACTTCAGGAAGTGTTCAAACATCCCAGATTCATGTTGTCAGAGAGAGCTGTTTCCAGCGGGGACCCCAGGCCCACCAGGTGCACCCCACAGACCTGCCCTCTCCACTGTCAGAAGGTGGTATGGCCTCACTGTGGCTCAGGCCAACCCCTAGGAGTCATCCCTGCTGGCTCCTCAGTGCCCCAGGCTTCTCTTCAGGGGCTTCTTGTGGCTCTGATTGTTGCCCCCTCACCTCGATGCTTTTCTCCCAGATCTGTGCGTGCCTGGGTCCTCCTTGTCACGCAAGTTCAGCTCAAATATTACTTCCTCAGAGATGCCTTTGAGTACTCGCTCTCCTTGCCTTTCCCTCTCCTGGGACACTGTTCCCACCAGTACCTGCATGATTCCTTTTCTTTCTTTTACCTTTTTTTTATTTTTTATTTTTTTCAGACAGGGTCTTGCTCTGTTGTCCAGGCTGGAGGGCAGTGGCGCAATCTCAGCTCACTGCAGCCTCCACCTCCTGGGCTCAGATGATCCTCCCACCTCAGCCTCCTGAGTAGCTGGGACTACAGGTGCACACCACCACGCCCAGCTAATTTTCCCATTTTTAGTAGAGACGGGTTTCACCATGCTGGCCAGGCTGGTCTTGAACTCCTGAGTTCAAGCGATCTGCCCGCCTCCACAGCCCACAGTGCTGGGATTCCAGGTGTGAACCGCCGCGCCCAGCAACTCTGTTTCTTACTTTGTTGGCTCACATTTTCCTGAGAGGTTCTCCCTCAACCATCGACCTGAAATAGCAGCGAGCCTCCCCAGGGTTGCCTCTGTCTCTTCTTGACTCTTCCTGTCACCTTCTGTGCTTGTTGTCTGGTCCCCACTAGAATATATGTTCTGTAAGAGCAGGGACTTGAGACAGCGCCTAGAATAGTACCTGCACACAGTAGGCCACAATCAACAGGAACCACGGCCCCATGTAGATGGCAGCCCCTCTGGCTCAAACACTCCATCCAGCTTTATTTTCTTTTCATCAGTTAACGCCCTCTGAAGGTCTCCACACAAACATGAAGCTGGACCAAAGCAGGGACTCCCCGCACGCAGCATAGTGCTGGGCTCGCGTAAGGCACCTCCGTGGGTCCATCGGCTGATGCATGGACAGACACATGGGTGTAGCCGGACACTGAAGTATCGTGCAGCGAGGAAACGTGCTCAGTGTGGAGGGACCTTAAACACACCACGCTAACTGAAAAGGTGTCCCAGAAAGCCACATACGATATGATCCCATTTATATGAAATGTCCAGAAGAGGCACATTCATAAAGACAGAAGGTGGCTGAGTGGTTGTTGGGCTAGCTGGAGGGGATGGGGAGTGAATGCAAGAAGGATCCCTCTGAGGTAACGGAAGTATCCGGAAACTGGGTCGGAGTGATGGGTGCACAGCTCTGCACATTTACTACAGTTGCTGAACTGCATACACAACACGGGTATATTTTATTGCATATAAATTGTACCTTAATAAAGCTGTTAAGAATTTTACTTAGATTAGCATTTTTCCCACACTGTGCCATCAATTTAATATATAATTAGATTCATTGTTTCTGCCTGTATTTAAATTGAGCATTTGTCCCATTTTGCTTGCTAATGTTTAAAATTTTAAATTATTGTGGGTACATAAAAAGTGTATATATTTATGGGGTACCTGGATTTTTTTTTTTTTTTTTTTTTTTTTTTTTTTTTTGAGACGGAGTCTCGCTCTGTCGCCCAGGCTGGAGTGCAGTGACCGGATCTCTGCTCACTGCAAGCTCCGCCTCCCGGGTTCACGCCATTCTCCTGCCTCAGCCTCCCGAGTAGCTGGGACTACAGGCGCCCGCCACCTCGCCCGGCTAGTTTTTTGTATTTTTTTAGTAGAGACGGGGTTTCACCGGGTTAGCCAGGATGGTCTCGATCTCCTGACCTCGTGATCCGCCCGTCTCGGCCTCCCAAAGTGCTGGGATTACAGGCTTGAGCCACTGCGCCCGGCCTGGATGTTTTAATACAGACATACAATGTATAACAATCAACTCCCAGTAACTGGGGTATCCATCACCTCAAGCCTGTACCATTTCTTTGTTAGGAACATTCCAGTTCCATTCTTTTTGTTATTTGAAAATATACAATACACTATTATTAACTATATTCACCCTATTGTGCTATCAAATACTGGATCTTAGGCTAATTAAATGTTTTCCCGATTTCTCCCATTGGCTACACCTTAGGATAGTGTAATACAAAAACCAGGAAACTAAGCTTGGTGGAGTGTTTTCTTCATTCTGTCGTTTTATCACCCGAGGACACTTACGTAACCACGGTCACAAAATACAGAATAGTTCCGTCACCACAAAAATCTCTCTCCGTCTACCCCTTTATAGTCATCTGACCCCCACAACCACTCTGTGATTCTGTCATTTTGTGATGTAAGTGGACATGTCATACAGTTCGTGCAGTGTAGACCTTTGGAGATGCTTTCCTCCCTGGGTGTAATGCCTTTGAGCTTCATCCGAGTTATTGCGCACATCAGTGGTCAGCTCCTTTTTCTTGCTGAGTGGTGTCTATGGCATGGGTAGCCATGGTTGGTTTAACCGCCTCAGAGGACATTTTGGTTGTTTCCAGTTTGGGGTCAGTAACGTACAGGCTTCTGTGTGGACATAAGTTTATTTCTCTGAATGTCTAGGAGCCCAGTTGCTGGGTCATAAAACTTTACTTTTTAAAGAAACTGCCCAACTGTATTCCAGAGTGGGTGCACTATTGCTGTTTCTATCAGCAATGTAGGAGAGATTAGTTACCCCAAACTAGATTATTCCCAGCATTTCATATTGCCACTGCTGTGTATTATTTGAGAGATTACTCTGAACTACATTACTCCCAGCATTCCATATTGCCACTGCTGTATATTACTTCAGCTGTTCTAACAGGTGTATACTAATATCCCAAGGCGGCCTTTTTTTTTTTTTTTTTTTTTTTTTTTGAGACAGAGTCTTACTGTCACCCAGGCTGGAATGCAGTGGTATGATCCCAGCTCACTGCAGCCTCCACCTCCCAGGTTCAAGCGATTCCCCTGCCTCAGCCTCCCACGTAGTTGGTATTACAGGTACCTGCCACCATGCCCAGCTAAGTTTTGTATTTTTAGTAGAAATGGGATTTCACCATATTGGTCAGGCTGGTCTCAAACTCCTGACCTCAGGTGATCCACCTGCCTTGGCCTCCCAAAGTGCTGGAATTACAGGCGTGAGCTTCTGCACCTGACCTCAACATAATGTGCATTTCTGTAATGGCTAGTGACGCTGAACTTGGTCACAAGCTTATTTGCCACTCATATATCCTTTTAGTGAAATGTCTTTTCATGTTTTTTGCTTGTCTTGTGTGTGTGTGTGTGTGTGTGTGTGTGTGTTGGAGATGGAGTCTCATTCTGTCACCCAGGCTGGAGTGCAGTGACATGATCTCATGATCTCAGCTCACTGCAACCTCCACCTCCCAGGTTGAAGCAATTTTTGTGCCTCAGCCACCCAAGTAGCTGGCATTACAGGCGTGCGCCACCACACCCGGCTAATTTTTATATTTTTAGTAGAGACAGGGTTTCTCCATGTTGGCCAGGCTGGTCTCAAACTCCTGGCCTCAAGTGATTTGCCCGCCTTGGCCTCCCAAAGTGCTGAGATTACAGGCATGAGCCATTGTGCCCAGAATAATTGTTTGTTTATTTTTTTTCTGTCAAGTTTTGAGAGTTCTTTATATATTCTAGCTACTAGTCCTTCAACAAACGTGGTTTGAAAATATTTTCTCAGTCTGTAACTCATCTTTTCATCCTCTTAATGTGGTCTTTCTCATAAGGTTTGTTTGTTTGTTTTGAGACAGTCTTGCTCTGTCACCCAGGCTGGAGTGCAGTGGCACGATCTCAGCTCACTGCAACTTCTGCCTCCCAGGTTCAAGTGATCCTCCTGCCTCGACCTCCCAAGTAGCTGGGACTAGAGGCACGCACCACCACACCGAGCTAATTTTTTTGTATTTTTCGTAGAGCTGGGGTTTCACCATGTTGGCCAGGATAGTCTCCATCTGTTAACCTTGTGATCCACCTGCCTCAGTCTCTCAAAGTGCTGGGATTACAAGGCGTGAGCCAGCGTGCCTGGCCTTTTTCTTTTTTCTTTTTTTTTTTTGAGACGGAGTCTCGCTCTGTCGCCCAGGCTGGAGTGCTGTGGCACGATCTTGGCTCACTGCAAGCTCCACCCCCTGGGTTCTCGCCATTCTTCTGCCTCAGCCTCCTAAGTAGCTGGGATTACAGGCGCTCGCCACCACGCCCAGCTAATTATTTTTAGTAGAGATGGGTTTTACCATTTGGCTTGGCTGGTCTGAACTCCTGACCTCAGGTGATCCGCCCGCCTCGGCCTCCCAAAGTGTTGGGATTACAGGCGCGAGCCACCGCGTCTGGTGAAAAGTTTCTAATTTTTTCATGAAGTTTACGCTATCAACTTCTTTTGTGAATTGTGCTTTCTTGTCAGATCTAGGAACTCTTTCCCAAGCTCTAGATGTCAGAAATTCTGTTTTCTTCTAAAAGTTGTATAGTTTCATTCATACATTTTACGCCTCAGTCTGTGATCATTTTGAGTTAGAATTTGCATTTGCAGATAATATCATGACCCATGTAAAAAATACAAGGATTTTACAACAGTCAACTGCAAAACATCAAATAAACCCTCAAACTAATGAGTTCAGCGAGGTCTCAGGATAACAAAATAAAGATAGAATTCATCACGTTTGTGTAGACCAACAGTGAACACGTGGAAAACGATGTCAAAAACGCAGTGTCACAGTTGCTTGACGTGAAATACTATACACTTCAAAGGTGCAGAATCTGTATGCTGAAATTACGAAATGCTGGTGGAAGAAATCAAAAGACCTAAATAAATGGAGAAGCCACCAGGGATGCAGATGAAGGACCGAGTCAGCGATGCCCGTGCTCCCCAAATGATCTGCAGCAGTTCCCATCAAAATCCCAGAAAGGTTCGTAGACAGAAGCGTATTCCAAAATCCGCAGAGATGAGCGCAACATCACAGGCCGCCTCCTTCCTCACAGCTGGAAGAGCGGCCTGGCGGACGAGGGAAGGTGGAAATCCGTTCCCCAGCGCCCCGCGCCCCGCGCCGTCCAGCTTTGCCTTTTAAAGGGGAAGCAAACAGGGTCGCAAGCAGCGTCGCCCTTGAACTGGCACCTGAAGCGCAAAGGGCGCCGGCCGGGTGGAGGTGCGGGGTTGGGGCGGGGACCCGCGTAGGGCGGGCGGGGAAGTCACGCCCACACCGAGGACGGCCGCGCCCCCGCCGAGCCCCGGCCACGCCACTTCCGCCGGAAGCTCAGTTCAGCTTCCTGAAGGAGTTGGTCCTGCACGTCCGGAAGTTGCGTTTCTACTAGGGAAAGGTCCGCAAACTCTTAAGGTCACTTTCTGAAGCCAGCCTCAGGACATTCCGAGGTGAGCTCGATCCGGACCCTGCGGCCAGAGCGTCCCTGGCTCTGGGGTGGCCGCTGGCAGAAGAGGAGGACAGTCTCTGTTCCGGAACGAAGGCGGCGCGTGCAGGCTGTTTCCGGGGACCCGAGGCCGCTGCACCGCTCGCCCCGCCCCCCGCACGGCCACGTCTCTGCCGGAGCATCCGGGCCGGGCGGCCTCCTTGGCTGCAGCAGCCGCAGGGTGAGAGGCGTGGGGGCCGCGGCGCCTCGGGGCTCTGGTTCCCGCCGTGCTTGGGCCGGGGAGGCCCAAGGGGCGGCGGCGGAGGCTGGGCGTGGGGCGGCGGGGCCTGGGCCCGTCCCTGCAGCGTTGCGGGACGGCCCCGTTCCAGTCGCCCCCTCCTCGCTGCGGTGGCCTCGGGCCTGGGCGCCCCGCTTCAGCTGCAGCGGAGGTGACTCTGTACGTGCCGGTGCCCGCGAGCCCTCCTGAATGCTTGTCTGCGCCTGACGAGCGCGGCATGTCCTGAAGCTGTCCACTGCCGCCACTCGGGCAGTGCTTGTGCCTTTAGTCTGGCCCTTTGCAGCTGACAAGCGTGACTTGGTGTCGGGTGGTTCGTGGGAAGCCAGGGTTTCAGGAGTCCGAGCACTTCCTTGTTTGCCTTTGTCGCTGGCGGACTTGTCTCCATTCCAGGTGCCCAGAGCGAGTGGGGCCGGGCGTTGTCACGGGTATGAACCCGACGAATGTCAGTCGTGTGGCGGGTCCTGGTCATTGTGGGCCTGGGTCCCTGCCCCCGCCGAGCTCACCTAGCACAGGGACGCCCAAGGTCGCCACCGAGAGGGTACCGGGCGGTGGTTGGTGTGTGGGAGTCTCGGGGGCGGGCGACTTCTGTGCTAAGGCCTCTATGACGAGAAACAAGCCAGCCAAAATTGTGAGAAAAACACGTCTCAGGCAGAAAGTTTGAAGATCCTGAGGGCGGAGAAAGTTTGGCGTTTTAAGGCGGAGAATGTGGCTGGAGTGTACTGGCACAGGGGGAAAGCGATGGAGGTAAGGATGTTGGTGTAGGCAGGTGCTGGATTGGTAAGAGGTTGGAGTTTATTGTCACTGGGACAGTGTAAGCCATTTACAGGTGACTCATGGATTTTTTTTTTAAGAGACTGGGTGTGTTGCTGTATTGCCCAGGCTGATGTGGAACTCCTGGCCTCAAGCGATTCTCCCACCCCAGCCTCCCTAAGTGCTGGGACTACAGTTGTGAGCAGCCACACCCGTCGTCGTGGATTATTTTGAATTGTCTTTTAAATGACATGAACATAGCTCTTTATAACCCTTTAATAGCTTTCCGGGCAGTATAGAAGGAAATAAATCATCTGACTTTACTCAAATTGAAGAGGAGCTTTTCCCCCCTCCCCTCCACCCCATTGCCTTAAGAAATAGTAGCATGGCCGGGCGCAGTGGCTCATGCCTATAATCCCAGCACTTTGGGAGGATGGGCCGAGACCATCCTGGCTAACACGGTGAAACCCCGTCTCTACTAAAAATACAATAAATTACCCGGCCGTGATGGCGGGCACCTGTAGTCCCAGCTACTCAGGAGGCTGAGGCAGGAGAATGGCGTGAACCCAGGAGGCAGAGCTTGTAGTGAGCCGAGATCACGCCGCTGCACTCCAGCCTGGCGACAGAGTAAGACTCAGTCTCAAAAAAAAAAAAAAAAAAAAAAAAAGTAGCACTTTTCCACGTGAGAATGCCTTAGGTTGGCTTTTACTTAGCGATCTTGACAAGCAACAACTAAAGGGAAAATCATAATTACTGCCATTTTATTGAGGACATGGGACAGACTCTGTGCCTTGTTGTATTTAATCCTGGCAAAATTTTGCACTCATTTTCTCGTTGTTTTACGGGAGGAGACAGGCTAAAAGTGGTTAAATCTTTAGCCCAGGATCTCACAGCTAAGTGGTGGAGGGTCAGGAGCTGAGGCCGGAGTCCCAACCTCCAAGCCTGCCCTTTACGTCTCTGCAGTGACGTGAGGCTTGCTTTTGGTTTTCACTTTGTGTATACATCTCTGTTTACTTTTGGATACTAGCGTGTCCTCCACCAGGTACTGTCTTCCTGGGAAATCGTGTTTGGTCTTTGGCTGTGCTCTGTTGTTTGTCATACCCGATAGGACAGCTGAGACGGGTGAAGCAGATGGAGCCATGAATGTCTGTGTACAGAATTCAGGTGTGGGGGAAGCAGAATGTCCTGTAGATGCCTGAGGTGGTGGTTTTGCAGTGTGAAGTCCCTTGGTGTTACCCAGCTGTGAACCTAGGGTTGTGTGTACCTTTCCAAGTTCTAAGTGACAGCTTTGTGCCGTCTCTTCCCTCTAGAGATGTAGGAGTGCAAGTGATCATAAGTGAGACTGATTAGACTGGCCTCTTTATTTAAAAAATAAAATCAAAAGGGAGTCATGTTCCTAATAACAGCTTTCTGTGATGCACTGGCAACTGGCTGCTCCTCCTCCTTGCTGCCCGGAGATTGGCTTTTGTCAGTCGTCTGAGGTAATGAGGCCCTGATGACTGAGTCATTCCAAATTTTAACTAAAAATCAAGCAAGACTGAGGATCGACCAAGACTGCCAACTTATTGCCCTACAGGGAGAAGTATCGCTGTCAGCAAACTCCAGGCAGTTAGTGAATTCTCTCTCTGGTCCAGCTTCAGGAGGAGCTGCCTATGAACAGGGGCCGTCTTTGTGACTTACAGTCGCTGTCTCGGGGTCCCCGTTCTGGGGGGGTGGGCTGCTTGGACGCCAGCAGGGGCATTACGTGAGCCGAATCTGTGACTGCACTGGACTCAGAGAGCTCGGTGCAGCTGGCTGTCACCGTGTTGGCGTGCCCTCTCGCTGGACCCTGAGCATCGTTGGCTATGTTCCTCCTCCTTGGTCAGTGTAAGGCCCGGGCGTCGTCACCGTGGGCCTCTGCAGCAGTCCTCTGCATGTTCTGCCTGTAATGACTGAGTCGCGTCCTGCTGGTCGTCCCATCCTTTCTGTTCAGGTGGTGGTGCCTGGGCTGTGGTCGTGATGCTGCTCTTCCAGTTTCTTTTTTTTTTTTTTTTTGAGACGGAGTCTCGCTCTGTCGCCCAGGCTGGAGTGCAGTGGCCGGATCTCAGCTCACTGCAAGCTCCGCCTCCCGGGTTCCCGCCATTCTCCTGGCTCAGCCTCCCGAGTAGCTGGGACTACAGGCACCCGCCACCGCGCCTGGCTAGTTTTTTTGTATTTTTTAGTAGAGACGGGGTTTCACCGTGTTCGCCAGGATGGTCTCGATCTCCTGACCTCGTGATCCGCCCGTCTCGGCCTCCCAAAGTGCTGGGATTACAGGCTTGAGCCACCGCGCCCGGCCTAATTTTTTTTTTTTGAGATGGAGTCTCACTCTGTTGCCCAGGCTGGAGTGCAGTGGCATGATCTCGGCTCACTGCAAACTCCGTCTCCCAGGTTCAAGCGACTTTCCTGCCTCAGCCTCCCGAGTAGCTGGGATTACAGGTGTGCACCACCACGCCCAGCTAGTTTTTGTATTTTTAGCAGAGATGGGGTTTCACCATGTTGGCCAAGCTGGTCTTGAACTCCTGATCTCGTGTGATCTGCCTGCCTCGGCCTCCCAAATTGCTGGGATTACATGGGTGAGCCACCGCACCTGGTCCAAATTAATTAATTTTAAATTTAAAACTCACGTCCTCAGTTGCCCTGTGTGACGGCTACTCCGGGACAGAAAGCCGCACTGTCCCGGTAGAATGTTCTTTAGTTGGCACCGACACAGACATTAAGCTCCTTCAGGAAAGGGCCCAGTGTGGCTGGATCAGCATTTTAGCCTCAAAACCTAGGACATTGTAGGTGCTCCAGGATTATTTGCTGAATGAAAAAGTCTGTGTTTGTTTCTTGTATGTATGCAAATTGGGAACCAAATGTTAATTTTGTAATTGATACTTGAAATCTGACGAGTAAAAGTTTCATAATACATTTTTTCTCTTTCTCTCCTGTCAGGTATCATGATATTAGCTGGTTTGACCTCAAGCCATTTGAGTCATTCGATCTCCTGAAAATGGGAGACACAGTGGGGCCCCTCCCAGGAGCTCTTGGCTGTTGCTGATGGCAGAAACTACGCTTGACCAAGGCTCACTTGTAGCCCCACGGCGTCAGTGCAGCTGGTGTCGTCCTGACCATGGACGGTGTGTCGGCCGAGCGGGATGGCCTCCAGGAGGACAGATCCCACGGTGGCCCCTTGGCTCTCCCCGAGGGCCCCCTGAAGCCCCCGGGCCCAGTGGTGCCACCTGACCAGGACCCACTGGTGCCACCTGACCAGCAGGACAAAGCCCAGCGTAAGTCGTCAGGTTCCTCTGTGTGCTGGTCACAGGAGGACGTGGTGTTGAGACCACTGTGAGCTTTTCACTTCATTCAGAGTATGTTTTAGTAACTGAATGATGCCACCTTTAGATCAGGCACATTCCTGCTAAACAGAACGCCATTCGACACCTGTGGGGCAGCAGCAGTGTTTCCCTGAAGGGATCTATGGGTCTTTGTCGTGTTCCCTGCCCAGAATTCTACCTTTTTTTTTTTTTTTTGAGTTGGAGTTTCGCTCTTGTTGCCCAGGCTAGAGTGCAGTGGCAAGATCTCGGCTCACTGCAGCCTCTACCTCCTGGGTTCAAGCGATTCTTCTGCTTCAGCCTCCTGAAGTAGCTGGGATTACAGGCATCCACCACCACGCTCAGCTGTTTTTTGTATTGTTAGTAGAGATGGGGTTTCACCATGTTGGTCAGGCTGGTCTCGGCAAACTCCTGATCTTAAGTGATCCACCCACTTGAGCCTCCCAAAGTGCTGGGATTACAGGAGTGAGCCACTGTGCCTGGCCAAATTCTGCCTTTTTTGATTGGTCAGTGGCCAAATTTTTAATAGCTAGAATTCAGAACTATTTCAGTAGAGATCTAAGGATTACTGAGCACAATTTTATGTTAGCCCCCCGGGGCTATGCACGTGTCAGAGGGAAAGGGTGAGTTAGTTATTCACTCAGTTCTCCTGCCTCTTTCTGGCCAGGAGGTTCAGTGCTGTAAAACAGTAGACTATAGATGTGCTAATTTACTATCAGAAATCACAGTCTAATTCCTGTAAAATGATACTCAGGCACTTATGATGGCTTTGCTGGTCCTTGCTACGAAAACATCAGGTGAGGCAGATAACAGCTTGGAGGCCCAAGGTCAGGGGTTCTGAGACCCACAGCCATGGAACCGGCTCTTAGATCTGCCACTCGGGAGCATTGTGCCCTTGAGCAAGATGCTTGATTAATCGCAGCCTCTACCTCTTTATTTTTCTGTTTCAAAAATTTTATTACTGTTTTTAGAGTCAGGGTGTTGTTCCATTGAGCAGGCTGAAGTGCAGTGGTGTAATCATAGCTCACTGCAGCCATGAGCTCCTGGGCGTAAGCAATCCTCCTGCCTTGGACTCCTGGGCGTAAGCGATCCTCCTGCCTTGGGCTCCTGGGTGTAAGCAATCCTTCTGCCTTGGACTCCTGGGCGTAAGCGATCCTCCTGCCTTGGACTCCTGGGCGTAAGCGATCCTTCTGCCTTGGACTCCTGGGCGTAAGCGATCCTCCTGCCTTGGACTCCTGGGCGTAAGCGATCCTCCTGCCTTGGACTCCTGGGCGTAAGCGATCCTCCTGCCTTGGGCTCCTGGGCGTAAGCGATCCTCCTGCCTTGGGCTCCTGGGCGTAAGCGATCCTCCTGCCTTGGGCTCCTGGGCGTAAGCGATCCTCCTGCCTTGGGCTCCTGGGCGTAAGCGATCCTCCTGCCTTGGACTCCTGGGCGTAAGCGATCCTCCTGCCTTGGACTCCTGGGCGTAAGCGATCCTCCTGCCTTGGACTCCTGGGCGTAAGCGATCCTCCTGCCTTGGACTCCTGGGCGTAAGCGATCCTCCTGCCTTGGGCTCCTGGGCGTAAGCGATCCTCCTGCCTTGGGCTCCTGGGCGTAAGCGATCCTCCTGCCTTGGGCTCCTGGGCGTAAGCGATCCTCCTGCCTTGGGCTCCTGGGCGTAAGCGATCCTCCTGCCTTGGGCTCCTGGGCGTAAGCGATCCTCCTGCCTTGGGCTCCTGGGCGTAAGCGATCCTCCTGCCTTGGGCTCCTGGGCGTAAGCGATCCTCCTGCCTTGGGCTCCTGGGCGTAAGCGATCCTCCTGCCTTGGGCTCCTGGGCGTAAGCGATCCTCCTGCCTTGGGCTCCTGGGCGTAAGCGATCCTCCTGCCTTGGGCTCCTGGGCGTAAGCGATCCTCCTGCCTTGGGCTCCTGGGCGTAAGCGATCCTCCTGCCTTGGGCTCCTGGGCGTAAGCGATCCTCCTGCCTTGGGCTCCTGGGCGTAAGCGATCCTCCTGCCTTGGGCTCCTGGGCGTAAGCGATCCTCCTGCCTTGGGCTCCTGGGCGTAAGCGATCCTCCTGCCTTGGGCTCCTGGGCGTAAGCGATCCTCCTGCCTTGGGCTCCTGGGCGTAAGCGATCCTCCTGCCTTGGGCTCCTGGGCGTAAGCGATCCTCCTGCCTTGGGCTCCTGGGCGTAAGCGATCCTCCTGCCTTGGGCTCCTGGGCGTAAGCGATCCTCCTGCCTTGGGCTCCTGGGCGTAAGCGATCCTCCTGCCTTGGGCTCCTGGGCGTAAGCGATCCTCCTGCCTTGGGCTCCTGGGCGTAAGCGATCCTCCTGCCTTGGGCTCCTGGGCGTAAGCGATCCTCCTGCCTTGGGCTCCTGGGCGTAAGCGATCCTCCTGCCTGGTCTCTGGGGTAGCTGTGACTACAGATGTGTGTCAGCACGCCTGGCTGATTTTTCTTTTTTTTCGAGACAGAGTTTTGCTCTTGTCCCCCAGGCTTAGTGCAGTGGTGCGATCTCGGCTCATCACAACCTCTGCCTCCTGGGTTCAAGCGATTCTTCTGCCTCAGCCTCCTGAGTAGCTAGGATTACGGGCATGTGCCACCATGCCCAGCTAATTTTGTATTTTTAGTAGAGATGGAGTTTCCATGTTGATCAGGCTGGTCTCGAACTCCTGATCTCTGGTGATCCACCCGCCTCGGCTTCCCAAAGTGCTGGGATTGCAGGTGTGAGCCCCCGTGCCCAGTTGCCTGGCTCATTTTAAAAACTTTTTGTAGAGACAGTCTTGCCGTTGCCCAGGCTGGTCTTGAATTCCTGGCCTCAAGTTATCCTCCCACCTCCGCCTCCAAAAGTGCTGGGATTACAGGCGAGAGCCACTGCATGTGGCCAACCTCTTTTTTTGTTGTTTTTTGTTTTTTTGAGACAGAGTCTTGCTCTGTCGCCAAGGCTGGAGTGCAGTGTCGCGATCTCGGCTCACTGCAACTCCCACCTCCCGAGTTCAAGTGATTCTCCTGCTTTAGCCTCCCAAGTAGCTGGGATTACAGACGCGTGCCACTGTGCGTGGCTAATTTTTGTCTTTTTAGTCGAGATGAGGGTTTCACCATGTTGGCCAGGCTGGTCTTGAACTCCTGACCTCGTGATCCACCTGCATCGGCCTCCAAAGTGTTGGGATTACAGGCGTGAGCCACCGTTCCTGGCCTAACCCATTAACTTTTATCTGAAATGCAAGGTTCCCCCTCTCCCAGCAGTGGAGCTCCCAGGTCCTTTGCATGAAAGGCGTCTCAGTGCGTTGGCAGGGTCCCCTTGCTCTGGCTTCCTGTCTGTGGCACCCCTGCTTTTACTCTGGTTTTTCTTTCAGGAGGCATGACAGTAAGTAGCTGTGTTTGGACTCACATTTGCAAGTGAAAGAAACCCATTTTTAATTTGCTTGTGCAAAAAGCGAATTTACTCTACTGCATGCACATGGGATCCGAGGAATGCCGACCACTGTGAGAGGTGGGGGTGTTGCCAGGCCTCGAGAGCCACTGGAACCAGGGCCAGAACCCCCTGAGGACCCTCCCTTCCCCCTCACATGTCTTGGTTCTTTGAACTGACCCACCCGCCAGTCAGCAGTTGGGGGCAGGGAAAAGACTGAAAATCACTTCATTGAAAGAAGTCTGTCTGTCTTCCGTTTGATGAGGAAATATGTTTTAGTTTGTGTTGTGGGTAATTTATATATAGTCATGTTAGTGGGTGAACTGAGGTAACACGTGGGTTTAGAATTGTCACTGGTTCAACCCAGGCCTTTACCCGGCAGGCGGTCTTCGAGCAGAAGCGCAGTTCTGGGTTGTCTCTGCTTCGCGGGTGGTGTTCTGATGACATAATCCACCTCTTTGCCGTAGGGTCCTCGCCTTGGAGGATAGGCTTAGGCTTTGAAATGACTCCAGAATCAGCCTTTGTAAATGTGAGGTTGTGACTCTGACTATCACTGCTGTTCCCAGTGCCTGCTAGAAAGATTGTCAGCCGTGTTTTAAGCGTTTGTGGTTTTTGCTTGTTTTAAACAGTCAACTTTCATAAGATTTCTTACTGGTTTCACTTAAATGGAAAGGAAACATTGGCTGGGTGCAGTGGCTCACGTCTGTAATCCCAGCATTCCGGGAGGCCGAGGCAGGTGAGCGGGTCACTTGAGGCCAGGAGTTTGAGACCAGCCTGGCCAACATGGTGACAACCCCATCTCTACTAAAAAGACCAAAAATTAGCCGGATGTGGTAGTGGGTGCCTGTAATCCCAGCTCCTCGGGAGGCTGAGGCGGGAGAATCGCTTGAATCCGGTGGGTGGAGCTTGCAGTGAGCTGAGATTGTGCCACTGCACTCCAGCCTGGGCACTAGAGAGAGACTCCATCTCAAAAAATAAAAATAAAAAGAGGAAATGTTACTGTGGTTACTACATAAATTCTACAGCCAGAGCAGAGGCGTGGAGGACGAGTTCACCTTACAGGGAGGACATGACACCAGCGGGGCTGTGGGCATTATCCTGGCCACCCCGCCTGTGGGACGGGGCCCATGGGCTGCTCTTCTCAGAGTGAACGCCTTTGTGGGGTGAGAAGGTACTGTGCTCATGAGTCCGGATCCTCTTCTCTCCTACTCCAGCTGCGTGTCTGAAAAGTGACATCACTTGTTGTTAAATCCACGGTGGTCCAGCGTACTCTGTCTTTCCAGGTGCTGAGGTAAACAGAGCTTCCACGGAAGGAGAAAGCCCGGATGGACCTGGCCAGGGAGGCCTCTGTCAGAACGGGCCAATGCCACCCTCGCCAGACCCTCCGTCATCTCTCGACCCCACCACAAGCCCAGTGGGCCCTGATGCCTCTCCAGGTGTGGCTGGTTTCCATGACAACCTAAGGAAGGCTCAGGGAGCTAGTGCTGAGGGCAGTGTTAGAAAAGAAGCTTTGCAGTCTCTCAGACTCAGTCTTCCTATGCAAGAAACGCAACTGTGTAAGCATCCGTTCCCGCTGCTTTCCCCACCCTCCATGTTCGTGTCGCTCAGCCCCTTGGGAGCAGGTGCCCTGCGCACTTGCTCTCTGAGCCGTTGTGTGCCTGTGCCTGCCGTGTGCCATCCAAGTCCCATGCAGGGCTGCGCGTTTAGCAAAGGGAGCTTCACATTAGAGAGTGAAGATGCAGTTGGAGTCCAGGCTCTGCTACGGTCTGACTGGCAGCGGTGCTGACGCTCTTGCGTTAAAGGCCGGCCTGCATGTCCTGTGTCACCCAGGTGCTTGGTAAGCAGACCATGGGCATCCAGCCTCTTTTGTTCTTTTAATTAGAGTCAGGATCTTGCTCTGTCGCCCAGGCTGGAGTCCAGTGGCACAGTCAGAGCTCACTGCAGCCTCTGCCTCCCAGGCTCAAGGTATCTTCCTGCCTCTGTCGTCAAGTAGCTGGGACAACAGGTGCACGCCACCACACCCGGGTAATCTTAATTTTTTTTTTTTTTTTTTAATAGAAACAGGGTCTCACCATGTTGCCCAGGCTGGTCTTGAACTCCTGGGATCAAGTGATCGTCATACCTTGGCCTCCCAAAATGCTGGGATTATAGGCATGAGCCACTGTGCCTGGCCTGCAGTATATTTTTTAAAATTTCTTAAAACTAAATAAAAACAACAAAAACCCCCAAATTACTGAAATCAAACTGCATTTCACATGTGTTTATTTGAAACAATTCTGAAAACTCATTGCCAGCGTTTAAGTTGAGAAGTAGCATGTAAAAAAGTCTAGAGTCCTGATTTTTTTCAACTTAGTTTATTTACTTTTGGGGTCCTAAAGTTACAGATGTGTGAGCTCTGGCCCCGGTGCCCGTGTGACAGCAGTGCTGGGTCTGCGTGCACGCCTTTGTGGGATGCCCCAGTCACCTGTTCCTGCTGGCGCCTGGCTCTGAGCCTGTCTCCTGCGTCAGTGTTTGGTTGAAACCCTACTCATTTTGCCGACTTGTGTAAATATCTGTCTGATGGCCATAGACCTGCGTTTGCCACTTACAGTCTGGCCATCTGGGCCACTTTGCCTCGTGAAAAGGACGAGAGATCTTTTCAGTGATAAAATGTATAAACTAATAATGGTACATTTACAGTGAAATTCTTGGTGACTGCTCAGATTTTAGGGATGATTTAGGACAGTAGCTGCTCATCTCCTCAGCATCCACATGTAAGGAGGGTGCCGTGTGTAAAGTGTTGCTGCGTGATTATGCTTCCCTTCTCTGGTCGGCACCCAGGCCAGCGGGCCGTGTCTGCTGTTGGCTTAGGAAGGACAAGGGCCACACACTCAGCCCTGGGAAGTGGAGCCCTGGGTTTGTAACTGTAACACGTTGGCACGCACCATGCAACCTTTTCATCACCCAAAATGAAAGGTCTGGGTTTTAGACATTTTAAATTCTGGTTTTGGCTAAAACGTTACAATTTTCCCCTCCTGTCCCGGAGCATGACCTCGGATTGGAGTCTCGTCTGTCTGGAGACTGAGGTAACCTGCTTCCAGCCCTGGAGGGCGGAGCCTGTGCAGCATTTACTCTGCAGTGAGGCCTGGCGCCAGGCTTCAGCCGTTTGAGTACCGCCAGAGCCTTTTCGTAACGTGACTTGTGACTGTAGGAGCTGAGATGAGCTGTGCGTCGAAGCGGACCCCAAATGTAACTGCGCAAGGAAATGCACGTGGGGTCTCGTGACCCAGCGGCGGCTGAGCTCCTGTGGCTGGGTACTGCCTGTAACTCCACAGTGCCGGCTTTTCACATGCTCCTCCCAGCGGGGTCAGGAGAACCTGCTGTGAAGCCAGGGGAAGTTGCAGCGTGGTGAGAGCTGAGCCTGCCTCAGAGCGCTCAGCACGGCTCCAGCTTTGAACCCAGTTCTTTCTGTTGTTAAAAGGCACTTGCTGCCAGGCGCGGCAGCTCACGCCTGTAATCCCAGCACTTTGAGAGGCTGAGGCGGGCGGATCACCTGAGGTCAGGAGTTCGAGACCAGCCTGGCCAACATGGAGAAACCCCCATCTCTACTAAAATACAAAATTAGTCAGGTGTGGTGTTGCATGCCTGTAATCCCGTCTACTCAGGAGGCTAAGGCAAGAGAATTGTTTGAACCCAGGAGGCAGAGGTTGCAGTAAACCAAGATCGCACCACTGCACTCCAGCCTGGGCAACAAGAGCGAAACTCCATCTCAAAAAAAAAAAAAAAAAGGCCGGGCGCAGTGGCTCACGCCTGTAATCCCAGCACTCTGGGAGGCCGAGGTGGGCGTATCATGAGGTCAGGAGACCGAGACCATCCTGGCTAACACGGTGAAACCCCATCTCTACTAAAAATACAAAAAATTAGCCGGTCGTGGTGGTGGGCGCCTGTAATCCCAGCTACTCGGGAGGCTGAGGCAGGCGAATTGCTTAAACCCGGGAGGTGGAGCTTGCAATGAGCCGAGATCGCACCACTGCATTCCAGCCTGGGAGACAGAGTGAGACTCTGTCTCAAAAAAAAAAAAGTCACTTGCCGCGGTTTCCTGTTTTACCAGGGGATGCCCCCAGGCGGGGTGTACTCGTCATGGGATCACAGACCCAGTGCCTGGCCAGTGTGTCTCCTGTGAGGTTGTTCCCGTCTGTGGTCAGTGTCGGGGGCTCACAGTTCTCTCTTGATCTAGAAATTGTCCTTCCAAACAAGATGGCTCTGCATTGTTTAGGTGTAAAATATATGGGTAATTAAATACAAAATGACCAAGTTCTTGTGCCTGATTGTTCTGCATCCTGGTATTTGATGAGTTTCCAAATGGCCATTTTCCCACTGCAGGCTCTACAGATTCTTCCCTGCCACTGGAGAAGGAGGAGCAGGTCCGACTTCAGGCTCGGAAGTGGCTGGAAGAGCAGCTCAAACAGTACAGGGTGAAGCGCCAGCAGGAGAGGGTGAGTCCTCTCTCCCAAACAAGCTCATGGAAAGCTTCCTGCCCTAGAGACAGCTGTTGGTCCCACATAACCCTGGGACCTGCCATTGGCTTCTCTGAGCTGCCATGGGCTCAGGGGCCTCTGCAGCGGTTGACTCTGCTCCTGTCGTGTGGGTCCCACCTCTGGGGGGACTCCACAGGAGCCTGGCTTGTGCCCCCTGCCTGGTCCTGCTTCTTTTGCAACAAGCACATTTTATTTCTAAATCTGCCAATTGAAAAGCAAAGAAAGCAAACACAGGTGACCTCAGAGACACTGTGGGTTCAGTTCCGGACCACCACAAAAATGTAAACATTGCAATAGAGCAAGTCCTACATGGTTTTGGTTTCCTAGAGCATAAAGAAGTTATGTGTGTACGCTACTGTAGTTTACTAAGTGTGCAGTAGCACTGTGTCTGAATAAAACAGATGTACCCACATTAATTTGAAAATGCTTTATTACTAAAAATGCTAACGATCATCTGAGCCTTCAGCAAGTGTAATCTCTGTGCTGTTGGAGGATCTTGCGTCAAGTTTGATGGCTCCTGACTGATCAGGGTGGTGGTTGCTGAAGTTTGGGCTGTAGGAATTTCTTCAAACCGCACTCAAGTTTGCCATGGTGATTCACTCTCTTATGAAAGATGTCTCTGTAACATGCAGTGCTGTTTGATAGGATTTTACCCATTCGAGTTTTTTTTTTTTTGAGATGGAGTCTTGCTCTGTCGCCCAGGCAGTGGCACCGTCTTGGCTCACTGCAAGCTCCGCCTCCCGGGTTCACGCCATTCTCCTGCCTCAGCCTCCTGAGTAGCTGGGACTACAGGCGCCCGCTACCACGCCCGGCTAATTTTTTTGGTGTTTTTAGTAGAGACGGGGTTTCACCGTGTTAGCCAGGATGGTCTCGATCTTCTGATCTCATTATTGGCCCGTCTCGGCCTCCCAAAGTGTTGAGATTACAGGCTTGAGCCACCGCGCCCGGCCCTCCCTTTCAAGTTTTATTGTGAGATTGCAGCAATTCAATCACATCTTCAGGCTTCGCTTCTGATTCTAGTTCTCTTGCTGTTTCCACCACATCTGCAGTCAGGTTCTCCACAGAAGTGTGGAGCCCCTCAAAGTCGTCTATGAGGGTAGAAATCAGCTTCTTCCACACTCCTGTTAATGTTGATATTTTGACTCCTCCAGCCATGAATCATGAATGTTCTTAATGGCATCTAGAATGGTGAATCCTTTCCAGAAGGTTTTCAGTTTACTTTGCCCAGATCCGTGAGAGGAATCACTATGACTATGGCAGTTGTACCCTTACAAAGGTATTTCTTAAGTAATAAGACTTAAAAGTCAAAACTAGTCCTTGATCCATGGGCTGCACAATGGATGTTGAGTTTGCAGGCATGAAAGCAACATTCACCTCCTTGTACATCTCCCATCAGAGTTTAGGTGACCAGGTGCATTGTCAATGAGCAGTTAAAAAAATATATATATATATATATATGTGTATTTTGAGACAGAATCTCGCTTTGTCACCCAAGCAGGAGCGTAGTGGTGTGATCTTGGCCCACTGCAACCTCTGCCTCCCGGGTTCAAGCGATTCGCCTGCCTCAGCCTCCTGAGTAGCTGGGATTAAAAGCATGTGCCACCCGGCCGGGCGTGGTGGCTCAAGCCTATAATCCCAGCACTTTGGGAGGCCGAGACGGGCGGATCACTAGGTCAAGAGATCAAGACCACCCTGGCTAACACGGTGAAACCCCGTCTCTACTGAAAAATACAAAAAACTAGCCGGGCGAGGTGGCGGGTGCCTGTGGTCCCAGCTACTCGGGAGGCTGAGGCAGGAGAATGGTGTGAACCCGGGAGGCGGAGCCTGCAGTGAGCTGAGATCCGGCCACTGCACTCCAGCCTGGGCGACAGAGCAAGACTCCGTCTCAAAAAAAAAAAAAAAAAAAAAAAAAAGGCATATGCCACCCTACCCAGCTAATTTTTTTTTTTTTTTTTGAGAGACGGAGTCTCACTCTGTTGCCCAGGCTGGAGTGATCTTGGTTCGCTGCAACCTCCACCTCCTGGGTTCCAGTGATTCTCGTGTCTCAGCCTCCTGAGAAGCCAAGATTACAGGTGCCCACCACCATGCCTGACTCATGTTTTTGTATTTTTAGTAGAGACGGGGGTTTCACCATGTTGGCCAGCCTGGTCTTGAACTCCTGACCTCAAATGATTTGCCCGCCTCAGCCTCCTAGAGTGTTGGGATTACAGGTGTGAGCCACCGCACCCAGCCTTGAAGAAAGTTTCTATGTTTATTAAAAAAAAAAACTGGAGAGTAGCCGGGAAAGTTTTGTTGAGGAGTCTGATGAGGAGGTTCTTGCTGTTTTGTTTTAAACGTGTTGAAGTCATTCACTGAAGAGTGTGCTTCAGACCAGGGGTGGTCATGCTGGTCACTCGAGTGGGGCCTTGCAGCAGTGAGACCACCGAGGATTGGAGGCCTGGCTGTACCCTGTGTGGTGAGGGCCTGGGGAGGTGGTGCTCTCTGATTGTCAGTGGAGGGAGTGTAGTCGGTGCCACCGTTCTGAATGGCAATTTTAAGAATGCTGCTTGTGGATTTTAAATGTAATTTTTGTACTTTTGTTTTCTTCTCAGTCCAGTCAACCTGCAACCAAAACGAGACTTTCTAGCACGCTTGATCCTGAGCTCATGTTAAACCCAGAAAACTTGCCAAGGGCCAGCACCGTGGCTATGACAAAAGAATATTCCTTCCTGCGCACCAGTGTCCCTCGGGGGCCTAAGGTGGGCAGCCTGGGGCTTCCGGCACACCCTAAGGAGAAAAAAAGTTCCAAATCAAGCAAAATCCGGTCTCTGGCTGATTACAGAACTGAAGATTCAAATGCTGGGAATTCCGGGGGAAATGTTCCGGTTCCCGATTCTACCAAGGGTTCCCTAAAGCAGAACAGAAGCAGTGCAGCATCCGTTGTGTCTGAGATCAGCCTGTCCCCTGACACTGACGACCGTCTGGAGAACGCCTCCCTGGCTGGAGACAGCGTGTCTGAGGTGGATGGAAATGACAGCGACAGCTCATCGTACAGCAGCGCCTCCACCCGAGGGACCTATGGCGTTCTGTCGAAGACCGTGGGCACGCAGGACACCCGCTATATGGTCAACGGCCAGGAGATTCCTGCGGATACGCTGGGCCAGTTCCCCTCTATTAAGGAC
Source organism: Chlorocebus sabaeus (assembly GCF_047675955.1). Classification (NCBI taxonomy): domain Eukaryota; kingdom Metazoa; phylum Chordata; class Mammalia; order Primates; family Cercopithecidae; genus Chlorocebus; species Chlorocebus sabaeus. The sequence continues at coordinate 130,026,904 of NC_132914.1, read as the reverse complement.
GTCCTCCAGGCTGCAGCCGCTGAGCACCAAGACCAGGGGCAGGAGGTCGACGGGGAGGTGCGGAGTCGGAGAGAGAGCATCTGCAGCAGGTGGGGGGACAGCAGAGGTGGGCGGGGCGGGTGGAGGTGGGTGGGGCGATAGCAGAGGTGGGAGGGGCCAACAGAGGGCCTGACCTTGGATGTTGCTTCCCCGAGGACTCTCCGCACTGGAACAGGGGATACACAGCTTTTCTTCCTGATTCTATCCTTAGTCTTGACATGAACATTTCATTCATACCAAGTCTGCTGCTTTTTAAGCAGTCGAATTGGATCTAATCAGCAATCGTCTGTTATTAAAATATCCACTCTCCTGTTTACATAGACTTGTCACTAAGCTGCACGATGCCTGTCTCACGTTTCCGTAACAGTTCCCGCTGTGTGAGGTGCCGACTGTTGGCAGGAATGTTCATCCGTGCATTCATGCAAGCCTTAGCTCTCTACTTAATTTAAAAAGATTGGGAGAGAGCAGCAGGGGTACGTGGAATTTGGAGAACATGGAGGAATATGAAGGAAAATCAGGATGGCTCTGGCTCGCACAGGCCTGACCCGTGCTTTTGTCCCCAGCGTGTCCTTGGAGAGCTCTGCAGCAGAACCCCAGGAGGAGATGCTGCAGGTGCTCAAAGAGAAAATGCGACTCGAAGGACAGCTGGAAGCCTTGTCACTGGAGGCGAGTCAGGTAATGGACGCTCTCGACGTCTTAACGTGCGGCGAAGTCGGAAAGCATGTGTGGCTCCTCTGCTGGGTACGAGGTTTCACAGATGGGAATTGGCTGCCGCAGCGTGTCTGGCAGCCGAGTGTTCTGCATCTTTACGTTTTTTGTCTATTGTCAGCCTTAGAAAGAGGTGTGAGTTTCCTGCCTCATCATGCATGGGTCCATTTCTCCCTGCATCTCACCAGAATATTTCCTAGATGTTAGGTGTCTCACAGGCCTTAAGAGTTAAATTCTCTTGGTGGGTTGCACCTTTTTCTGGCATGGTGAACCTTTTTTCTTTGTAGTACTTTCTGCTTTTTCTGATACTAGTTTTGCTATAGCAGAAAAAGCCATACACACTGGCTTTGGTTAGCATGTGCCAGAAACATCATTTTCCATCCCTTTTTCAGCTCTCCTTTGTCATTTTGTCGTATGCACTTTACCCATAGCAAAGAGCTAGGTATTTACCGTCTGTCGACAGTTGAGTAAATCTGTTCACTGGGGGTCAGCTGTCTGCTTCTGTCGTGGAAGCATGAGATTGCACCCAGGCCCTGAGGTGACGGGGCTGAGGGGGCCTCCTGCAGCGAATGGGGCCGCAGAGCAGGGCCGTAGCTGCTCACCGCGCTGGGAGCTTGCCTTGCTGAATGCACATCTCATGCTGAAGATGGTGTTCTTGTACAACATGGTCCTTGGACACAAACCACCTAAAGCTGTGTCTACGGAAAAGGTGATTTCGGCTGTTTTGAGGCTAATTCTGGTTGTACAGTCGTCACTTCTCCGGCGTTACAGCGTGAGCCTCCCGTCGCCGGACGCGTTTCCCTTCCTCTGTGTAGCCACTCTCTCGAACGGTGGCTTGCTCTCACTGCACTTTGTCTTCTTATCCTCCTGGGGTCACTGATCGGTGCTTTGGTTGCATCCACACCACGATCGTGTGGGTTGTTTCAGGTGTGGTGGTTGCTGGCCCCTTGCTCTAGAGTATCCTTGAGTTTGTGTTTCCTCAGTTGCTTTGGGTGTCTGTTGTCTTGGCGATGTGTGAACTGGATCCCTCCCGTAGGCCTTAGCGTGGGGGCCGGTGGTGGGGTGATTTGCTCCGGCGATTCTCTGCTGCTCCTGGGGCCACACAGCATTGCCGTGGTCACTCAGGACTGTGCTGTGTCCTGTGGCCCTGGCTGGAGCCCCTAGAGCCGCACTTAGGAAGCAGCCACCTTTCCTTGCCTGTGTTTTTTGCCCATTTCCCCCCAGATCCGAATCCACTGTTAATCTCTCAGGGGTCCCTCTACACGTCTGGCATTCTGTGTGTGTGTGCCATATCTATGCCATATCTGGCATGCCCATGTGCACATTTGGTGTTTTGAACACGTTTCCCGTGTCCTCGCAGGAGAAGGGTGCTTCCCCAGCGCTGCCCGAGCGCTGCCCTGTGCAGGTGCAGTTGGGCCCAAAACTAGTGCAGCTCCGTGTGCGTCCTGGGCCTGTTTGGAAAGTCGCCTTCTTCTGGGACGGCTGTGCTGGGAGAGTGCCTGGGGGTCTCGGGGCAGGGTCCCCTGTCAGGCCCTGGGAGAGCACCTGGGGGTCTCAGGGTCCCCCGTCAGGCCCTGACTGACTCGCTAGTTGTGTTCCTGTTAATACACTGGACGGAAGTGACTCGTTTTCTGAAAGTCATTGTGGTTGTTGGGATCTTTTCAGGCACTTAAAGAGAAGGCTGAGCTACAGGCCCAGCTGGCCGCCCTCAGCACGAAGCTGCAGGCACAGGTGGAGTGCAGCCATAGCAGCCAGCAGCGGCAGGATTCGCTCAGCTCGGAGGTGGACACTTTGAAGCAGTCGTGCTGGGACCTGGAGCGAGCCATGACCGACCTGCAGAACATGCTGGAGGCAAAAAATGCCAGCCTGGCATCATCCAACAACGACTTGCAGGTGGCCGAGGAGCAGTACCAGAGGCTCGTGGCCAAAGTGGAGGACATGCAGAAAAGCATGCTCAGCAAGGACAACACAGGTGAGGCCAGGCCCTGGCCACGCCCTCCTCCTTCCCTGACTGGTCCCTGCCACGCCCTGCTCCTTCCTTGACTGGTCCCCACTACACCCTCCTCCTTCCCTGGCCACGCCCTCCTTCCCTGACTGGTCCCTGCCACGCCCTGCTCCTTCCTTGACTGGTCCCCACTACACCCTCCTCCTTCCCTGGCCACGCCCTCCTTCCCTGACTGGTCCCTGCCACGCCCTGCTCCTTCCTCCACTGGTCCCCACTACACCCTCCTCCTTCCCTGGCCACGCCCTCCTTCCCTGACTGGTCCCTGCTGCGCCATCCTCCTTCCTCTACTGGTCCCTGGCCATGTCCTTCTCCTTCCCCGCCGCCGCCCTCCTTCCTCAACTGGTCCCGGCCACACCCTCCTCCTCCTCCTGGCCGCGCCCTCCTCCTCCCCTGACTGGTCCCTACCAAGCTGCCGCGTCCTCCTCCTTCCCCAGCCCCCAATCCAGGCAGGCGCCCAGCGAGCTGGGGCTGGTGCTGACAGCTCTGTTGGCATGTGACTATGCCTGTGGGGGTTGCATTGGTTTGTAATTTACACATAAGGAGGCCACTTTTCTAAAGGAAATACAATCTTTAGTTGAACTTGTGGAATTGTGTACATTTTTGCGTGCACATCCAGGGGAATGAATTAGGTCTTGGAGATCGACCTCGGACCCTGGACTGTCTGTGGTGATGATTTACATGCATCCTGCCTCAAAAGTCCAGTGGTATTTCGGGGGTGTAGAGCTGCCCACTTATTCCACAGAATTGCAGATTCCATTTAAAATATTCAAGAACAGGCCGGGCGCGGTGGCTCACGCCTGTAATCCCAGCACTTTGGGAGGCCGAGGCGGGCGGATCACAAGGTCAGGAGATCGAGACCACGGTGAAACCCCATCTCTACTAAAAATACAAAAAACTAGCCGGGCGAGGTGGTGGGCGCCTGTAGTCCCAGCTACTCCGGAGGCTGAGGCAGGAGAATGGCGGGAACCCGGGAGGCGGAGCTTGCAGTGAGCCGAGATCGCGCCACTGCACTCCAGCCCGGGCTACAGAGCCAGACTCTGTCTCAAAAAAAAAAAAAAAAAAAAAAAAAAAATTCAAGAGCAGCTCCTTGACTGTCTGTCTGGCAACCTTTTCTCCCTGGATGCAGCATGTCGATCCAGCTGCCTCCCTGTAGGGCTCGCCCAGCGAGTACAAGTAGGACGGTGGACCACAGGAACCACGGCGGGCTTCCATGTGGCTTGGCAGCATGCCTTCTGCCCCCTCAGTCCCCGTCTGGGCCAGTCCCAGAGCCCACACTCCAGTGCCCAGCAGGCACGGAGAAGACTCTGGTTGACCTGCTCAGAGCAGGCGTGAACAGGAGTGAGAAGGAGAGGGCGAAGCAGGGTCAGAAGGTTGAAGACCAAAGCCTGAGGGAGTGTGGAGTGACCTGGGTCCAGAGTCCTCCCAGGGAGACTGCTCGGTGGCCTCATCTCTCAGGCCTTGGGATCGCCTGAGCGAGGGGGCCCTGGTGCAGCCACCGGGAGGGCTGACTCCACGTCAGCCAGTTCGCCCATGAGGCTGTGAGACGGGGTCTTGGATCTGATGAGACAGAGGAAGGTGACAAGCTGGTGTCACAGAGGCTGCGTTCCAATACAAGAAAGAGAAAGCCAGCCGAGAGGCAGTAGTACTCCTGTGATCGCTTTAATGTTTCAGTCGAGCATTTCGTGATACCCAATCCCTTCAGAAAAACTATGAAACCCAAAAAGTTCTCAACACTAAAGTAGTTTGGGGCCCCGTGGGTTGCCACGCTTCACTTGACCAGTAATCGGGGGGCGGCAAAACCAGCCTGAACTGTGGTGAGGCTGCCCAGTCCTGACCAGGGGAGCGACAGATACCCTTGCTGTTTGTTGATGGCTGGTAGACATCGTTAGGTCGAAGACGAGAGCCTTGGCGTCCACGACAATTTTCACAGATTTCATAAGTGTGAATTTGCCGACTTGATTAAATTTGTTTGAACCCCAAGCTCAGTATTCATGGACACGTGTGAAGCAGCAGAGTATGTGAGTCATCCTAGGCGCCCGTTGAGGAGGAGAGGACGCTCTGCCTGCCTTCGTGCTCACCCCGGGCCGGAGTTCTTTCCAGGGCCATGTTTATTTCTTTTGGGGATAATTTTGCGGTTTAAGATGGCCCCAAACACTGTCTAGTGTTTTTTTTTTTTGTTATTGTTGTTGTTTTGTTTTGCTTTTGAGACAGAGTTTCACTCTTGTTGCCCAGGCTGGAGTGCAGTGGTGTGACCTCGGCTCACCGCAACCTCCACTGCGCAGATTTAAGCGATTCTTCTGCCTTAGCCTCCCTAGTAGCTGGTATTACAGGCATGTGCCACCACGCCCAGCTAATTTTGTATTTTTAGTAGAGACAGGGTTTCTCCATGTTGGCCAGGCTGGTCTCGAACTCCCAACTTCAAGTGATCCACCTGCCTCGGCCTCCCAAAGTGCTGGGATTAAAGGTGTGAGCCACCGTGCCAGGCCAACACTGTCTAGTGTTTTTAAACGCAGAGAGGATGTGAGGTGTTCTGTGGAGATGTACTTCATTTTTTTCTTTTGATTTATTTTTTTTAATTCATCCTGTTTCTGTTTTTTTTAATTTTATTTTTGTTTTTAAAAATTCATTTGTCTTTGAGATGGGTTGCTCTGTTGCCCAGGCTGGAGTGCAGTGGGGCAGTTGTGGCTCACTGGAGCCTCGAACTCCTGGGCTCATAGGATCTGCCCGCCTCAGCCTCCCGAGTAGCTGGGACCACAGGTGCATGTCACCCCGCCTGGCTAATTTTTTTTTTGAGTGGAGGATCTTGCTGTGTTGCCCAGGCTGGTCTGGATCTCCTGGGCATCCACCCCCATGCCCCCTGCACCCCCATGTCCCCTGATCCGCCATGCCCGGCCATCATTATTTCCTAGAGAATCTCTGCTCAGGCTTGTTGGCCAAGTTGCTGTTGGCTGTGAGCTCAGTGTGAATGAACCGACGCTATGTATTGAATAGGTGTCTTAAATGGAGACATAGAACGGAGGTTATGTATCAATGAACTGGTGAAGATGCTTGAGCAGAGGCCTGCAGGAACTTCACCCTGCATTTCTCCCAGGAGCAGCATCTGTCAGCGTCCACTAGTTCCGTGTTCACGGCGACTTCATGGAGTCAGCTACGGGGAATAACCGGAACTGACTCTTTCTTGGTCTCCGCTGAGAGTCCCGCCTTGTGTCCCGCACGCGCGGAGCTGCAGACTCCGCCGTTGGCTGTCACTGGCCTGAGCTGCTGTGCTTGCCCCATTTCAGTGCACGACCTGCGGCAGCAGATGACAGCTTTGCAGAGCCAGCTTCAGCAGGTGCAGCTGGAGCGGGCGACGCTGACCAGCAAGCTGAAGGCATCCCAGGCAGAGATCTCGTCCCTGCAGAGTGTCCGGCAGTGGTACCAGCAGCAGCTCGCCCTGGCCCAGGAGGCCCGCGTCAGGCTGCAGGGGGAGATGGCTCACATCCAGGTACGGCCCCCGTCTACCTTCCAGGGCAGGTCACGCTTCTTGTCTTCGCGTAGAACGGTGCTTTTTCCAAAGATTTTTCTGTTTTTAGAGTTCACAGACATGTTTTTGTTTTTAACCTGCTGTCTAGCACACCCTGTGTCCCATGTAGGATGTGTCCCGTGGGCCCCCCCACAACCTTCTGACATGGGAGACCCACAGCAGCCTCTGCCAGCATTTTCAATTCCAAAGCCTGTCTTGCTGGGCATGGTGGTGCATGCCTGTAAATTCTCATCTGCCTGGGTCTCAGGACCCTCCCACCCCGGCCTCCCCACTCTGCTGCGATGTCTCACAGGTGTGTGGTGCCAGTGGAGTTCTCTTCCTGGTTGGAGCTTTTCCTGTCTCTGCTGTGTGAGCCCTCAGTGACACACAGGGACCACATCTTTCCAGCGTGCCTCGCATTTCCTACATACTGTCAGAAACACTTTCCTCTCCCATCCACTCGTTAGTGGGCATAGCCCATGTCCAGCTTGGTCCCGCATATGTGGGAGCGTGTGTCTGTCCAGGCCTGCCCCTTGGCCCACACGCTGGAGACACCCGGACTGACAGGCGAATGGTTCACATGCACCTCGATCCGAGTCTCAGCACCTCGCCTAATTAGGATGGTGTCAGAGATGCTGAAGAGCGCCTTTGGTCAGCCTTAGTCTTTTTGTTTTTGTTTTTGTTTTGAGACTGTCTCACTCCGTCACCCAGGCTGGAGCAGTGGTGCGATCTCGGCTCGCTGCAGCCTCAACCTCTCAGACTCAAGCGATCCTCCTACCTCAGTCTCCTAACTAGCTGGGATCACAGGCATGCACCACCATGCCCAGCTAAGTTTTGTATTTTTTGTAGACAGGGTTTTGCCATGTTGCCCAGGCTGGCCTTGAACTCCTGGGCTCAAGTGATGCCCGCCTCAGCCTCCCAAAGTGCTGGGATTACAGGTGCGAGCCACCGCACCTGGCCTGTTATTTTTTAATTAGCTGTGGAATTTTTTTTTCCAGATAAAATATTATATATTTATTAAAACTTTATTTCTCAAGAGGGGAATGTGAAATACTAATTCCACCAAATGTTCCTTTTATATCTAGATTTACAAATATATACAATAGAAGTTTTCTTCAATTTTTGTTACTTTTTTTTTTTTCTTCTGAGATGGAGTCTTGCTCTGTCTCCCAGGTTGGAGTGCAGTGGTATGATCTCAGCTCACTGCAACCTCTGTCTCCTGGGTTCAAGTGATTCTCCTGCCTTAGCCTCCTGAGTAGCTGGGATTACAGGTGCCCGCCACCATGCCCAGCTAATTTTTATATTTTTAGTAGAGACAGCGTTTCACCATATTGGCCAAGCTGGTCTCAAACTCCTGACCTTGTGATCCGCCCACCTCAGCCTCCCAAAGTGCTGGGATTACAGGCGCGAGCCACCGCACTCAACCTATTACGTATTTTTTAAGCCAAAGAACCATATGGAAAAGCATTTGTTCTACTTACAACATAACTTGGAAACAAATCAGTATACAAATTAATACAGTTTTTTAAAACTCCAGGGCATTTATATGAGGTAGTATTTAAAGAAGTAAGCCATGCCAGGTGTATTTTAGAAGTATAGTTTGGACCAGGTGCAGTAGCTCATGCCTATAATCCCAGCACTTTGGGAGGCGGAGGCGGGCCAATCACTTGAGGCCAGGAGTTCAAGACCAGCCTGGCTAACATGGCAAAACCCCATCTCTACTAAAAATGCACAAGTTAGCCAGGTGTGGTGGCGAGTGCCTGTAGTCCCAGCTGCTTGGGAGGCTGAGGCATGAGACGTGCTTGAATCAAGGAGGCAGAGGTAGTGAGCCGAGATCGAGCCACTGCATGCCACACTCCAGCCTGGGCAACAGAGCCACACTTTGTCTCAAATAAAAAACCAACAACAAGGAAGTGTGGTGGTGTAGCCTGGACAACAAAAAGAGAGGAAGCTTCAAAGTGATGGTGGCTCTAGAGCCCTATCTGCTTTTTTTTCGGAGACAGGGTCTTGCCCTGTCACCCATGCTGCTGGAATTCAGTGTCACGATCATAGCTCCCTGTAGCCTTGACCTCTTGGGCTCACACAGTCCTCCTGCCTCAGCCCCCCAAGTAGCTGGGACATAGTTGAACACCATCACACCTGGCTAATTGTTTAAACATTTTCTGTAAGGACAGGGTCTTGCTACGTTGCCTAAGCAGGTTTTGAGCTCCTAGGCTCAAGCGATCCTCCTGCCTCAGCCTCCCAGCGTGCTGGGATTACAGGATGAGCCATTGCTGGGCCCTCACTGCTTTTTCCAAATACCTTTGGAATCCAGGTTCAGCATTCCTTAATCAGAGTTTTTAATACATTTTTTTGGTACCCAAATGTATCCCTTCATTCCCAGTAACATTCAGAAGGGAGGAGAATTCCAGGCAGGCACTCTGCTTTCATGGTCTCAAAACACAGTCCCAGCAAAGGCTGTCTTCCCTGGCTCCGTGTACCTTCTCCTGAGGTCCTGGGGCCCGTGGCTTCTGTCACGTCTCGCACTTCGTACTCCAGGAGGCAGCATGGAACAGGCGACGCGGGCAGGTCCAGCTGCAGGCCCCAGGCTGTCCTCACATCTCCTTTCAGTGCTACTTCCCTTGGCTGACGCCGTCCTCCTCAGGGCCATGGGACTGGGCTTTTTCACGAGACGCTTGGCCAGGGTGGGCCTGAGCACCTGGGGGTCTGGGCCGGGCCCTAGCTGGGCTGTAAAGGCTGCGTCCCGGGAATGGCACCTGTCAGGCAGGCCCTGGTGTGTGTCTGGCTGGATTTGGTCAGTTAAGATAAGGCTCCTCACCCACAGGGGCTCAGAGATGCCTCGTCAGTGGGGACTTTTGGGTAGGTCCTGCTACACACTGCAGTCTGATGAGCTACAAACAGCATGATGAGTGCCTGTGGATGGCCTGCCTGCCCTCCCACTCAGGCACACAGAGCCCAGACAGAGCATATTTTGACGTGGGAAGACGTGTGGTGGGTGGTGGGGCTTATGTGGGAGACATTGAGGGGCAGCCCATGACCCTCACCCTGGGGCCTCCAGGGACAGGCTGGTCTGCATTTCTTGCTTGAAATTGAGCAACTTTTTACTTTGTGGGGTTTTTTTTTTTGAAGGTTGGACAGATGACCCAGGCAGGTCTCCTGGAGCACCTGAAACTCGAGAATGTGTCCCTGTCCCAGCAGCTGACGGAAACTCAGCACAGGTCCATGAAGGAGAAGGGACGGATCGCGGCACAGCTGCAGGGTATTGAGGTGAGGCTGCGGCCGGGGCCGTGTAAGGTTGGGAGAACATACACATACACAGACATAGATACGGTGTGTTTTTTCTTACATGTTCTATCTCTCTGTGTGTATCTCTTAAATATTCTCATGGATGGCCTGCAGTGACCGCTCATTAAGGCTTTGGGACCCCCGCTCCTCATCCCTCACCTGTGGGGCTTAGTGCAGTGTGACTCTTTCCCTGCCAGCCCCGCCTCGGCCTGGGCCCCGGCCGTCAGTCATTGCCAGTCAGGGATGGCGGTGGGTACAGAGTAGGTAAGGAGGAAGCGTCCGGTGAGTTTGTGCCTGACAGCCTGTCGAAGCCTAGCGATGAGAGGATTTTCTTTGCTTTCTAAGCACTCAACCTGCATTGCCATTTGACCCTCCAGCAACCACACGCTGTTGAGGTCATGGCCGCTGCCTGCCCAGCCATCTCCAGAGGACAGAAATGCAGCAGCCTTGATAGCTGTTCTTTAGCTGTGGGACCCTAGACAATTTCTTCGCTCTCTGAGCCTCGTCTTTTTTTTTTTGAGGTGGAATTTCGCTCTTGTCGCCCAGCTGGAGTGCAGTGGTCTCACTGAGATCAGTGGTGTGATCTCAGCTCACTGCAACCTCCGCCTCCCAAGTTCAAGCGATTCTCCTGCCTCAGCCTCCCAAGTAGCTGCTATTATAGGCACCCGCCACCACACCCTGCTAATTTTTTGTATTAGTAGAGACGGGGTCTCGCCGTGTTGGCCAGGCTGGTCTCAAACTCCCGACTTCAGGTGATCCGCCCGCCTCGGCCTCCCAAAGTGCTGGGATTACAGGCTTGAGCCTCATCTTTATAAAATGGGGATAATGTCACCTACTCGATAGCCTTGTGGAAAAATTAAAGAAGAAGGAATGGTGTAAAACCCCGAGGCAGTGTATGGAGGGAGGTTCTGTGCTGGGTGATGCTGGGCCGCTCTCGTTGCCGACCTTTCCCGTGGTGCAGGGAGCTCTTCGCAGCCTCACATGGTTTCTCGTCTTCTGCGACTGCTCCCACCTCTCTGTGGCGTCAGCTGGGCCACCCAGCTGGGATGACGGATAAGAATCGTGTTGCGTCAGCCATAGTTCTTCAAGGGCTTAGTAGAGAAGAACTGAAAAGAATTTCAAGTTAGGAATTTGTGTTTTCCCTAAGAAGTGTACCGCGATGTGAGGGCTCATCCACAGCCAGATGCAGGCTGTGTTCACCGCAGGGGCCTCTCCTCTCTTACCTGGTGGTACCAAGCACTGCTCTTGTGAGAGCATGTCTGGGTCTCACTCCCGAAAGGAGGCACCTGTCACCCGTGTGTTGCCACAAGAGAAAAGCTGGGGAGGTTGTGCTCACCAGTGGATCCGAGTCCTTCACACGGGGTTGTTGGCCTGGGCTGGACCTGGCCTCGGTCTCCTGGTTGGTGGGCGGCCCAGCTGCTCACCCAGGGCCCTCAGTCTGCAGTTGGTAGACAGGATGGGGACGTGGATGGGGCCCATGCCAGGGTGGTAAGTTTCTCCGCAGAGCACGGGACTTGCTGGCTGCTGTTCACTATTACGGTTTCCTGCCTTTTTAAAAACGCGTTGTTTGCTGGGCCCAGGCTGACATGTTGGATCAGGAAGCGGCCTTCCTGCAGATTCAGGAGGCAAAGACAATGGTGGAGGAGGACCTCCAGAGGAGGCTGGAAGAGTTTGAAGGCGAGAGGGAGCGGCTGCAGAGGATGGCAGACTCGGCGGCATCCCTGGAGCAGCAGCTGGAGCAGGTAAGTCCCTGCAGCCCTTCAGGCTGGACCCAGGCCCCAGGTGATCCCGAGCAGCCAGGACTGCACACAAGGAACCCGGGTGGTCCTCTGCTGTGGGGCCGTGTCTGCTCAGGTGAGAGTTGGGCTGTTGGTCAGATGCTGCTGCTGCTGCAGACCTGACTCTTGTTTGCCCTGCTGGTTCTTCTGCACCAGGATTGTGCGTGAAAAAAAGACCTTCCATGGTGTCCATCAAAATTACTTGAAACCTGAACAGGAAAAGGGCACACGTTCTCAGAGTAGGGTCGGCGCAGCCATGTGGGCTTCATTCCTTCTCCAGGTGAAGTTGACTTTGCTCCAGCGAGACCAGCAGCTTGAGGCTTTGCAGCAGGAGCACCTGGACCTGATGAAACAGCTCACCTTGACTCAGGAGGCTCTGCAGAGCAGGGAGCAGTCTCTCGATGCCCTGCAGACACACTACGATGAGCTGCAGGCCAGGCTGGGGGAGCTGCAGGGCGAGGCTGCCTCCAGGGAGGACACGATCTGCCTCCTGCAGAATGAGAAGATCATCTTGGAGGCGGCTCTGCAGGCGGCCAAGAGTGGCAAGGAGGAGTTTAACAGAGGAGCAAGACGCTTGGAAGAAGGTACCGAGGAAACGTCGGAAACTTTAGAGAAGTTAAGAGAAGAATTGGCCATCAAGTCTGGCCAGGTAATGCATTCTGCTGTGCTTTGTTTTGAATCAGAACCCTCCATGCAGGAGTGATGCTTCTTATTTGGTCCTTCCTTCCTGTCTGTCTTTTCTTTTTCCTTCCTTCCGTCCTTCCCTCCCTCCTTCCCTCCCTCCCTTTCTCTCTTTCTCTCTCTTTTCTTTCTTTTCTTCCCTGCTGGGTCGCCCAGGCTGGAGTGCAGTGGCACAATCTCGGCTCACTGCAAGCTCCGCCTCTCGGGTTCACGCCATTCTCCTGCCTCAGCCTCCCGAGTAGCTGGGACTATAGGCGCCCACCACCACGCCTGGCTAATTTTTTTGTATTTTTATTAGAGATGGGGTTTCACCGTGTTACCCAGGATGGTCTCGATCTCCTGACCTCATGATCCACCCACGTCGGCCTCCCAAAGTGCTGGGATTACAGGCGTGAGCCACCGCGCCCGGCCGTGACTGGCTCTTTCACTTAGCGTGATGTTTTCAGAGTTCATCGAGAAGAGAATGTTATTTAAAACCAGTTTGGGCCGGGCACTTTGATCCTTCACGGGGGGGCTCCTGAGGGACCGCCCTCCATGTTGTAGGGAAAAAGGCTCATTCTCCAGTCGTGCTCTAGTGATAACTAGGATTTGCGTGCAGCGTATTCTATATTCAGACAGAAAACCTCGGCCCTCAACAAGCTTTTCCCTATTTCTGGAGTCGACTGCCCCGTGTGTGTGCTGAGAGCTGTTTGCTGAGGTAGAGAAGTGTTTCCACAAACACTTGTGTTCCTGAGTCCTCCAGGGCCCTCTGAGTGCAGATCCTGTGGGGTGGGTCTGCGTGGGGCCCTCTGAGTGCAGTCCTGTGGGTTGGGTCTGCGTGGGGCCCTCTGAGTGCAGTCCTGTGGGTTGGGTCTGCGTGGGGCCCGAGGCTCTGCATTTCTCAAAAGCTCCTGGGCTGAATGGACTGGGCTCCAACAGACTTTGCAGGACAAGGACCAAAGCCTGGGGTCGGCACCCTCAGCCTGTGGGTGCAGCCCAGCACCAGGTTCTGTAACTGTCACTGGAACAGCCCTGCTTGCCCGCCTTTGCAGAGATTGGAGCTGCGTCTGTGCTGCAGGAGCATTGCTGAGCAGCTGTGACTGACATGCAGCCTGTGAGCTGCAGTCGTTTCCTATCAGGCATCTCCAAGAAAGGCTTGCCAAGTCCTGGGCTGGAGTACGCCCTGGCCTCATCCCCTCTCCCACCTCCCTGCCCTTCACTGTGCCTTCATGCTCTCAGTGGTGAGGAGGGAGAGCCCAGGCCTTAGGAACCACCAGTTCCCGTCAGCACACAAATGCTTCTTCCTATAACATCTGAGCAGATGTGTGCCCTCCTGGAGCCATCAGTGTAATGTCTGTGTAGCTGCATCCCCCTCCTGGAGCCCTCAGTGTAACATCTATGCAGACACATTCACCTCCTATAGCCCTCAGTGTAACAACTCTGCAGATGTGTCCTTTCCTGGAGCCCTCAGTGTAGTATCTGTGAGGATGTGTCCTCTCCTGGAGCCCTCAGTGTAGTATCTGTGAGGATGTGTCCTCTCCTGGAGCCCTCAGTGTAATATCTGTGAGGATAGGTCCTCTCCTGGAGCCCTCAGTGTAGTATCTGTGAGGATGTGTCCTCTCCTGGAGCTCTCTGTAACATTTGTGCAGATGTGTTCCCCTCCTGGAGCCTTCAGTGTAACATCTGTGCAGACACATTCCCCTCCTGGAGCCCACAGTGTAATGTCTGTGCACATGTTCCCCACAGGTGGAACACCTGCAGCAGGAGACTGCCACTCTGAAAAAGCAAACGCAAAAAATGAAGGAACAGTTTCTTCAACAAAAGGTAAAAATGTGTTGTTGATTTCTTCACTTGAAACAAGCGTATGAACAGAGTTTTGTGTGGTTTAATTGCTTAGCAATTCCAGTGTCATTGGAGTTGAGAAGAAGATAACAGGTAACATCTTGAGTTCTCTTTAACTCTTTTTTTTTTTTTTGTTTGAGACAGTCTCACACTCTGTCGCCCAGACTGGAGTGCAGTGGCACAATCTCTGCTCATTGCAAGCTCCACCTCCCGGGTTCACGCCATTCTCCTGCCTCAGCCTCCCGAGCAGCTGGGACTATAGGCACTGGCCACCACGTCTGGCTAATTTTTTGTATTTTTAGTAGACATGGGGTTTCACTGTGTTGGCCAGGATGGTTTCAATCTCCTGGCCTTGTGATCCACCCGTCTCAGCCTCCCAAAGTGCTGGGATTACAGGCGTGAGCCACCGCGCCGGCTCTCTTTAACTGTTTTTAAAGGTACTTAATCTGCAAAGTCAAGACGCACTTCCACAGCGGGGTGGGGGTCTTGGCCCCTCAGATCTCCAGGGGCGGCTGTCACTGGAGCGCCTGTCATACCCTGTTGTGCTCACTCTGGGGAGCTGTGTGTTGTGCAGTATTGTTGACACAGGTTGGGTTTGCCATTTAAAATGTCTGAAAAATGCACATGGAGTTCCACCATTGAAACAAATTATGATTACCCAAAAAGACATGGAATATAAATTTTGTGTCAGTGAAGCCAGTACCTCCTGTTGGATTTTATGGGATCTGAGCAAGGGTGACCCCCGAAGCTGTATTGTTCGTGGTGCTGTGTTTTATTTCTGAGCGAGGACAACCCCTGAAGCAGCGTTGTGAGTGCCGTGTTTTATTTTTTTTGAGACAGAGTCTGGCTCTGTCGCCCAGCCTGGAGTGTAGTAGTGCTGTCTCAGCTCACTGCAACCTCTGACTGCCAGGTTCAAGTGATTCTCATGCCTCAGCTTCCTGAGTAGCTGGGACTACAAGCATGTGCCACCACACCTGGCTGGTTTTTTGTATTTTTAGTAGAGATGGGGGCTTCGCCTTGTTGGCCAGGCTGGTTTTGAACTCCTGACCTCAGGTGATCAGCCAGCTCGGGCTCCCAGAGTGCTGGGATTACAGGCGTGAGCCACCGCGCCCGGCCTGCTATATTTTATTTCTGAGCAAGGGCGGCCCCTGAAGCAGTGTCGTGAGTCCTGCTTTGTTTTATTACTGAGCCACAAGCAAGGGGAGTACCTGTTGGAAGCAAAGCAGTGCAGTTGAAGGCTGGAGGGAGCCAGACTCCTTGGAATTGAAGAGACATCTGGGAGGCCGGTGTGACTGCCTCGTGCACCACACACAGATTCGTTTAAACAGGCCGTGATGTCACTTGTGGGTAAATAATGGTGTGTCTCAGTCGATGAAGGCTTAGATTTGATGAAATGTATCTTTACCTCAAAAAAGTTATGTCCCTGGTAAGTGGTAAACATTTTTGTTGAAGCCAGCTTGACCCCCAGAAGTCCCCCGCGCCCACCGCCCAGCGTCGGCTCACAGCTTCTGTCTTTGGCAGGTGATGGTGGAGGCCTACCGGCGCGACGCCACCTCCAAAGACCAGCTCATCAGTGAGCTGAAAGCCACCAGGAAGAGGCTGGACTCGGAGCTGAAGGAGCTGCGGCAGGAGCTGATGCAAGTGCACGGGGAGAAGCGGGCCGCGGAGGCGGAGCTCTCGCGCCTGCACCGAGAGGCGGCCCAGGTCCGTCAGCAGATGGCCGACCTTGAAGGGCATCTCCAGTCGGCACAGAAGGAGCGAGACGAGATGGAAACACACTTGCAGGTCCGTCTGCGTCGGACTGACTCACTTGTTGGGGAGGATTCGGCCAAAGTGCTTGGGGCGCGTGTGTCTGGGGCGGGCCCGCGTCTGGGGAGGGGCCGTGTCTGGGGCGGGGCCGTGTCTGGGGCGGGGCCGAGTCTGGGGCGGGGCCGCGTCTGGGGCGGGGCCGAGTCTGGGGAGGGGCCGAGTCTGGGGCGGGGCCGAGTCTGGGGCGGGGCCGTGTCTGGGGCGGGGCCGTGTCTGGGGCGGGGCCGTGTCTGGGGCGGGGCCGTGTCTGGGGCGGGGCCGAGTCTGGGGCGGGGCCGCGTCTGGGGCGGGGCCGCGTCTGGGGAGGGGCCGCGTCTGGGGCGGGGCCGAGTCTGGGGCGGGGCCGAGTCTGGGGCGGGGCCGGGTCTGGGGCGGGGCCGGGTCTGGGGCGGGGCCGGGTCTGGGGCGGGGCCGGGTCTGGGGCGGGGCGGTGGCAAGGCGGGAGAGGCTTTTGGAAGAACAGCTGGGAATATGGCCCACCTGGAGCATAGGTCCCAGAGGGGCAGTCAGGTGAGGCCTGGTAAGTCCAGGTGACGATGTTGCATGAAGGGAGGGAGTGAGAAGGCCCCGTGAGGCACCCAGCTTCTCCCCATTGCCATGGGCTCCCGGGATCCAGTATGTGAGGACGGCGGCTGTCATGCGTAAAGCAAGGGTGAGTGTTTTGTGGAGACCCCACGTCAGGGCAGGGCACCGGGGCCCGGGGACCCTGGGAGTCCCTTGTGGCTGGGTGCGGATCTGGGACCGGCCAGAGACAGTCACATTCCTGTGGAAGCTGAGCCTGGGCTGGCTTCTGCACGCAGTGGGTGTCCGGGATGCTGGTGACAGTTTCTCGGCTGCAGGTGGCAGAGCAGGTGAGCCGGAGGTGAGGGGTGAGGGGTGCGGGACGGAGGCCACAGTCGAGGATCCTGTCCAGACATCCAGACTGAGGAACCGGGAGGCGAGATGAGAAATCGGGAGAGTAACAGTAAATTTGGGGAGGGTCGTTTTGCTTATGATGTTTCTGAAGTTGCCAGAGAGGACTGAGCTAAGGTCCCAGCAGGTGGACTGGTCAGCGTGTTTGGCTCATCAGGAGCCAGGCTGAGGCCGGGAGTAGGCGGTGTGGCCAGGCGCCGGTCAGTGTTGGAAAGTAGGAGCCGATGGAGGAGCGCCGGTCGGTGTCAGAAAGTGGGGGCTGATGGATTAACGCTGCTGCCGGGGTGGGGAGGTGGGCCGAGGGCAGCGCCGGCTCCTTGGGTTGCAGGAGGCTTGGAGGACACAGCAGTGGGGGCAGAGCACGTTCAGACCCCACAGCTGCAGGTCTGGGCTGGTTGTGGGGACTCGCTTAGCACACAGGAGCTGGGGAAAGGCTGCGAGGGCAGGAGCAGGTGGGGGACGCAGCCGTCAGTGTTCACAGTGGAGGCTGAGGAGGGCATCCAGGGGGCTCCAGGGAAGGGTCCTGGAGTCTCCAGGGATGAGTCCCAGGGGCCTCTGGGGAGGGGTTCCGGGGGCTCAGGGAGGGGTCCAGGGGCTGTGGGGAGGGAACCCAGGGGCTTGAGGGGAGGGTTCCTGGGGACTCTGAGGATGGGTCCAGGGGTCTCCAGGGAAGGGTCCTGGGGTTTCTGAGGAGGGGTCTGGATCCTTGAGGAGGGGTCCTGGGTCCTAGGGGTTAGGAGGAGAGGTCCTGGGTCCACAGGCTTTCCTATAGACTAGTCATGTCCTGTTGTGCCTCTGATGCTCTGGACACAGTGTTTGGAAACGGTTGTTGGTCTCAATAATGAGTGGTTTGTGGCCGAGCGCAGTGGCTCACGCCTGTAATCCCAGCACTTTGGGAGGCCGAGGCGGGTGGATCACAAGGTCAGGAGTTCGACTAGCCTGGCCAATGTGGTGAAACCTCGTCTCTACTAAAAATAAAAAAATTAGCCGGGTGTGGTGGCGGGCATCTGTAGTCCCAGCCACTCGGGAGGCTGAGGCAAGAGAATCACTTGAACCTGGGAGGCGGAGAGGTTGCAGTGAGCTGAGATCACGCCCCTGCACGCCAACCTAGGCGACAGAATGGGACTCCATCTCAAGAAAAAAAAAGAGTGGTTTGTAAGAAGGTAGATGTCTCGCTCAGGATTTTTCTCAAGGCGCAAGTCCTCCAGGGCGAGCCTGTGCAGTGCCATTGGCAGGGACAATGGGCTGGAGCCTGGGAGGGGAGACAGGCTGGGGCTTTCAGTGCCGCTCTTCACGCCCGCCTTGCCTTCCGAAGTCGTTGCAGTTCGATAAGGAGCAGATGGTCGCCGTCACAGAGGCCAACGAGGTGCTGAAGAAACAAATTGAAGAGTTGCAGCAAGAAGCCCGGAAGTAAGTCCGCGTGTGCCCGGGGGAGGCGGGAGAGCCCCGTGGGCTGCTGCTGTTGTGCGGGGACGCCCTCCCTGGGAGGTGCTGTGGTGGCCTGGAACGTTAAGGTCCAGGTTTGGAGTCTGTGTGGTTTGGTGGCTGCTCATCTGCGAAATGATCCGAGTTGATCGTGGACTTGCTGAAGCTCCTGTAACAGAAGCTCCCCAGGTGTTTTTATGTTTGACTTTTTGTGCAGCAGCATCCCCTCTCCCAGCTCCAACCCTGGGAGATGCTTCAGTGTTCATCCTCACACCTCACACTCACATAAACATGAACACACTGACCTCGCCGGCACACGCCCGTGCATACGTGTGCGCACAATCAGATGCCGTTAGGGGCTGCCTTACCCCAGTGGTGCACAGACCTCGCCGGCACACGTTTGCACACACAGATGCCGTCAGGGGCTGTCTTACCCAGTGGTGCACAGACCTTGCCGGCACATGCCCATCAATATGTGCATGCACACGCAGATGCTGTCGGGCCTTCTTCCTCTGGCATTGTGCCCTGTGCTGCTTTGCTTTATTTTTGTAGAGATGGGGTCTCACCATGTTACCCAGGGTGGTCTCGAACCCCAGGGCCAAGCAGTCCTCCTGTCTCAGCCTCCCAAAGTGCTGAGATGACAGACATGAGCTACCATGCCCAGCTAAATGCATAGTTTTGAGGTATTTTGTTTGTTTTCGAAATAGTCTGTTTCTGTCGCCCAGACTGGAGTGCAGTGGTGCCATCATACCTCACTGCAGCCTCAACCTCCTGGGCTCAAGTGATCCTCCCAGCTCAGCCCCTGGAGTAACTGGGACCCCAAGTGTGCACCACCACGCCTGGCTAATTTTTTAATTTTTTTGTAGAGATGGGGTCTCAGTATGTTGCCCAGGCTGGTCTCAAGCTCCTGGACTCAGGCGATGCTCTCGCCTCGGCCCCCCAGGATTCCAGGCGTGAGCGTCTGTGCTGCTTTGCTTTAATCAGCTGGTGATTTGCTCATGAATCTGATGGTTGAAATTTTTACCGATATTCAAGAACGTTTCTGTTTGGTAGGAGCAGACTCTTTCTCTGCATTCACAGGGTCGTTCATAAGCTGCCCCAAGAGGAGGGCAGGTCTGATGCTGGTGGTGGAAATGGTGAAAATTCACTGAGTGCTTCCGCTGGCCTGGCTCTGCGGGAACACCCGATACGGACTGATCCTTCGCTGTGTGCAGCCCCCACAGGACAGACACACACACACCCGGCTTTCCTAGGGCAGCTGGGTTCTGGGGAGAGCGAGGGTGGGGTGTGAGCGGAGGCAGCCTCCCCGTGGCCTAGGGTCTCGGCCATCGAGCCCGTCCTTCAGGAGGGGCTTCTGAGACGCACTTCCTGTTGCCTGCTGTTGCGAACCAGAATGCCAGACGGTCGCGTCAGAGGATAATTCAGCTTCCTCTTGTGTCTCCCTCGTGACACCCCAGGGCCATCACGGAACAGAAGCAGAAGATGAGGCGGCTGGGCTCAGACTTGACCAGCGCCCAGAAGGAGATGAAGACCAAACACAAGGCCTACGAGAATGCCGTGGGCATCCTCAGCCGCCGCCTGCAGGAGGCCCTTGCGGCCAAGGAGGCTGCGGACGCGGAGCTGGGCCAACTCCGAGCCCAGGGCGGCAGCGGTGACAGCAGCCTGGCTCTACATGTAGGTAACGCCGTGCCATCCCAAGCCAGGGTTGCCAGCCCCTCAGTGTGGGGAAGGGCTCTCCATCAGCAGTTGTCCCCTAAAGCCTTGCGGGGCCGAGCTCACGTGGGAGGCGGCAGCTCTCTCAACTCCGCTCAGCGTTGAGGTTGCCGGGAGCCCGCAGTGATGGAGCATCACCTTGCATCCCCCCATGAACCCTGCACGGTCTGCGGTCTGCGGCCTTCGGCCTTCACCTGATTTTCCTCAAGAAATCTCCTTGGCTCAGAGAAGTTCAGCTGCTCCCTTGGGGCAGAGGGAGGGCCTGCCCTGGTCCACTCGCGTTCCAGCAGCCTCTGCAGCGGGAGGAAAAGCAGCCTCCGCACTCGCTGAGAAGCAGGAGTAGGGGTGTGGGGTCAGCGTTTGGCAGGGTTCGGGGAGCGTTTAGAGGTAGCCACGCTGCGGTGGCCCAGAACAAGCCGGTGCCCTTGCTGGAGGGCTCTGAGCAGGGCCTTCTGTGGAGGCCGCGGCCCTCTGTGCTCTCTTACCTTACGTGGTAGGCATACCATTCTACCTGAGTAAGTTCATCTGCATTGTATTTATTATTCTCCAGTTCGTGTCCTTGCACGGACAACTTAGTGTTTCTTCTTACATGTGGTTTGTTTCTATTTCCCGTCCACTTAAGAATTTATGGGTAAGAAGAGACTGTATCATAACATGCGGTTTTCTTGTCAAATTAAATAAACTTGGCCAGGCATGGTGGCTCACACCTGTAATCCCAGCAATTAAATAAACTCAGCCAGGCACGGTGGCTCTCACCTGTAATCCCAGCGCTTTGGGAGCCCGAGGCGGGAGGATCGCTTGAGCTCAGGAGTTTGAGACCAGCCTGGGCAACATAATGAGACCCTATGTCTACAAATAATACAAAAATATTACCTGGGCATGGTGGCACGTGCCTGTGGTCCCAGATGCTTGAGATGCTAAGGTGGGAGGATCACCTCAGCCCAGGAGGGGAGGCTGAAACTGCAGTGAGCTGTGATTTTGCTGCTGCACTCCAGCCCGGGCGACAGAGAGAGACTCTGTGTCTAAAATTAAATGAATAAATCAAGTGCTCCCTCTCACCTGATTGCTTTGTAAACTGTTGGGGAGATTGATTCAGTTGCCATTTTCCTTGGGCTCACTAAGGGCTGGGGTGGGGAGGGCGCAAAGGCCAGGCAGAGCCAGCCCCTCGCCGCATCATTGCAGCTGAGGAATAGCACGGCCGTGACCCGATGTCTTGTGTCTGTCCGGGCTTCACCCCTCGCAAGTGGTGGTTTTTGGCAAATTTCTCACCTTTTTGATCCTCAGTGAAATGAGGTCAAACTGAGGTGAATGAGGACCTCCTCATGTGAGGGTTAAGTTAGGTGGTACTGGAACATGCTTGGCAAAGGCCTGGCACCATCGAGGCAACAAGTGGGTGGGGTGTGAGAGCACACCGGTGCCTGCATGTATCCATTCATGTGTGAAGTGTGAGCACGTGTGTGCGTGTGGTGTGGGGTGCGAACATGTGTGGGGTGTGAACACGTGTGTGTGGGGTGAGCACGTATGTGCATGTGTGAGATGTGAACACGTGTGTGGTACGTGAGCGTGTGTGCGTGTGGTATGTGTGTGTGTATGTGATGTGTGGTGCGTGAGCACATATGTGGTGTTGATTACACCTGGTGCTGCTTGCTTGCCACAGGTGGTGATTTATAGCCATTATCTGCAGGTCAGATTTTCTTCTGTATTTTTGAAGCATTGAACTGAAGAGATGATTTTGTTTGTCCCAATTGTCCCCGTGTGTCATCGTGTGCATGCTGTGGTCGGTTAATTCAACTTCTTTAACATAAAGGAAGGTTGTGAGACTGTGTCAGGCAACTGGTGTCTGGTGTGTGCAGCCACACAGCAGGTGCCACGGGAAGTGAGGGGGGTCAGGGCCTGTCCCGTGACCAAGTGCCCGTTCTGTCCTGGCCCTTAGGAAAGGATCCAGGCCCTGGAGGCGGAGCTGCAGGCTGTCAGTCACAGCAAGACTCTGCTGGAAAAGGAACTGCAGGAGGTCATTGCGCTGACTAGCCAGGAGCTGGAGGAGTCCCGGGAGAAGGTGCTGGAGCTGGAGGATGAGGTGAGGCTTGGCTATCTGCTGTGGCGGCAGCGTGGGGCAGGTCACGTGATCCCTGGGCGTGCCACCACTCGTGTGGCCCGAAAAACAAAACTTCACCGTGCGCCTAGCATTGCTGCTTTTGGTGTTGCCACCTTCTGACCGTCAGCCTCTGGCTCTGTGGTGGGGCAGGCCCTGATTCCAGCCCTCTGGGGAGGATCACTGTGGTACCGTCTCTTTGGTGGAATGGTTACAGAATTCATAGTGCAACCC
Source organism: Chlorocebus sabaeus (assembly GCF_047675955.1). NCBI lineage: Eukaryota > Metazoa > Chordata > Mammalia > Primates > Cercopithecidae > Chlorocebus > Chlorocebus sabaeus. The sequence continues at coordinate 130,004,900 of NC_132914.1, read as the reverse complement.
TTCTCAGTTCAAACGCTTTGGTTGCAAGTAAGAAACCCAACTTGGCCGGGCGAGTGGCTCATGCCTGTAATCCCAGCACTTTGGGAGGCTGAGGTGGGCAGATCACGAGGTTAGGAGTTCGAGATCAGCCTGGCCAACTTGGTGAAACCCCGTCTCTATTAAAAATACAAAAATTAGCTGGGTGTGGTGGCAGGTGCCTGTAGTCCCAGCTACTCAGGAGGCTGAGGCAGGTGAACTGCTTGAACCCAGGAGCAGAGATTGCAGTGAGCCGAGATCGCAGTGAGCCGAGATCGTGCCACTGCAATCCAGGCTAGGCAACAGAGTGAGACTCCATTTCAAAAAAAAAAAGAACTCAGATCTGTCTCAGGTTCAGAGACAGTTCTCACTTCAGCGGTGCTGGTGGCAGCTCAGTGTCCCAGCCCCCTCTCCCTCCCCAGCCCCTCTCTGTGGAGCTCCGTCACCCTAGGGCTGCCTGTTCCACTCACTATGTCCTGTCCTGAAATGGTTTTGCTCGTGCCCAGCCTGCTGAGTGGCCTGGCCAGGGCTCAGTGCCTGGACAGGCTTCTCCAGAAGCCCATGGCCCCAGGAGAAGGCTGGGCTCTTGGCCATGGGGAGGAAGGAGAAGGGCCTGGGGAAGCAACTGACCATGACCACAACAGCCTTCATACCATGAAGCAAGCACGGTCCTGTGGTGTCCATTGCTGGCTTTGTTTTTGTTGTTTCGAGACAGTCTTGCTCTGTCACCCAGGCTGGAGTACACGATCTTGGCTCACCTCAGCCTCCACTTCCCAGGTTCAAGTGATTCTCCAGCTTCATTCTCCCGAGTAGCTGGAACTACAGGCACCTGCCACCACACCTGGATAATTTCTGTATTTTTGGTAGAGAGAGGGTTTTATCATGTTGGCCAGGCTGGTCTCAAACCCCTGACCTTATGTGATCCACCCGCCTCAGCCTCCCAAAGTGCTGGGATTACAGGTGTGAGTTACTGCGCCTGGCCCATTGCTGTGTTTTTTTTTTTTTTTTTTGGGACAAGAGTCTCGCTGTGTTGCCCAGGCTGGAGTGCAGTGGCACGATCTCAGCTCAGTGCAACCTCCAGTCTTGGGTTCGAGTGATTCTCCTGCCTCAGCCTCCTGAGTGGGACTAAAGGTGTGCGCCACGACGGTGGCTAATTTTTGTATTTTCAGTAGAGACGGGGTTTTACCATGTTGGCCAGGCTGGTCTCGAAATCCTGACCTCAGGTGATCCCCTCACCTCAGCCTCCCAAAGTGCTGGGATTCCAGGCTGAGTCACCACGCCTGGCCTAAGTTTCTGCTTTTTCTTACTAAAACACCTGTTTCTGGGGTGTGTGAACTCCACTCACCAGTGCGGGTAATTTCACAGTGATGTTGGTATGTTTCAGCTTCAAGAATCCAGAGGCTTCAGGAAGAAGATAAAACGCCTCGAGGAGTCGAACAAGAAGTTGGCTCTCGAATTAGAGCACGAGAAAGGGAAGCTTACGGGTCTTGGACAGTCCAACGCAGCTCTGCGGGAACACAACAGCATCCTAGAAACAGCTTTGGCCAAGAGGGAGGCAGACCTAGTCCAGTTGAACCTTCAGGTATTCAAACTCGTCAAACTCAGGCCAGCAGCGGCGTGAGAGTTGCTGAGGCTGTGTGCAGTCCGAGAATCTCACCCAGATTCAGTCACCTGTGCCGACTCCTAGCCCACCCGGCCTGCAGCCGAGAGAACAGGCTCAGAGGTTGGGGTGACCCACAGGCCTGGGTCCCCGGCTGTTGGTGCAGGGCTGGGCTCTCCGAGGTGAGGCTGGAGCCCCTGTGTGTGCTCACTTCACCTGTTTAGTTGAGGGGCAGACGTGTTTAGTTGAGGGGCAGACGTGTTTAATTGAAGGGCAGGCCTGTTTGGTTCACGGGCAGGCCTGCTCAGTTGAGGGGCAGATCTCCCATGCGGGTGTGGCTGAGTTCCAGTCCCAGGTGGTGACATTGTATGTAGGGGGCACTTAACAAGAGGTTCACGCAGTTCAGAACTGGGACTCGAACACTGACCTGGGTCTCACTCAGCTGCTCAGGCTCCACAGCCTCTCTGGATTGAGGACCAGGCGGGGCATTTCAGGGAAATCCTGGGGGCCACATCAAGCTGCTGGTGTTGACTCTCCCGTCTTAGTTCCATATTTTGCCCTAGTTCCCACCACTTCCGTTCTGTTTGTACCTGGCCGCAATCCCTGATTTATATGTATTTTTTGGGTTCCCAGCCACCACATTCCTTTTTTTTTTTTTCGTTGTTGTTAGTAATACAGAGGCTCACTCTGTCTCTCAGGCTGGAGTGCAGTGGCAGGATCTCGGCTTCCCGCCTCCCGGGTTGAAGCGATTCCCCTGCCTCAGCCTCTAGTATAGCTAGGACTACAGGCGCGCGCCACCACACCCAGCTAATTTTTTATATTTTTAGTAGAGACGAGGTTTCACCATGTTAGCCAGGATGGTCTCGATTTCCTGACCTGGTAATCCACCTGCCTCAGCCTCCCAAAGTGCTGGGATTACAGGCGTGAGCCACCGTGCCTGGCCCATTCTTTTTTTTTTTTTGAGACAGGGTCTGGCTCTTGTCCAGAGTGGAGGGGAGTGCAGTAGCACCATCATAGCTCACTGCAGCCTTGACCTACTGGACTTCAGCAATCCTCCTGCCCCAGCCTCTGGAGCCGTGGGGCCCACAGGCGTGCCACATTCTTGAGTGCGGCCCTGTGGTTGTGCTCCCGCAACCTAAGATTCTGTTTTTGTCACAGATTCTTCAGAGGTGGAGTTTCCTCTGCCTCCCTGGCGTGTGCCTGCGCCTGTGGTGTGGCGTGCGCCTGCGCCTGTGGTGTGGCGTGCGCCTGCGCCTGTGGTGTGGCGTGCGCAGCCTTGTGTGTTTGCCATTTGACGTCCTTATCTGTCCTGCAATCTGATCTAGGTGCAGGCGGTTTTGCAGCGCAAAGAAGAGGAGGATCGCCAGATGAAGCAGCTTGTCCAGGCCCTGCAGGCCTCACTAGAGAAGGAGAAGGAGAAGGTGAACAGCCTTAAGGAGCAGGTACGTGCCACTTTCTGGCTCACAGGGCGTTCCAGAGGACGCTCCGGTGCCTAGAAATCTATGCAGAGTCCTTCACACACCAGCCTCCTTCCGGCAGGTACAGAGAGCAAAGGTGCGTTGCAGTTGTTGGTGATGGAGGCTGCAGAGCACCTGGTCTGGTCCTTAGAAGGTGGTGTTAGATTAAATGGTGGTGCAGCCATGAGGACCTGGGGCCAATGAGCTCCGCGTGCGTATGTATGTATATTGTGCTAGGAACGGTGTCCTGTGTGTCTTGTTGCATTGCAAAAGCAAACTTGAGAAGAGCGTAGGATCCCATTTGTGTTTGGCAGACGAGGGGTGGTTCTGTGGACCCTTCTCTGTGTAGAGAGCTGTCTTTTCCTGGCTGGCCCCTGCCCTGCTTCACCTGTGTTCACTGACACATTGCTCAAGTTGCCAGCAGAGGCCCATCCTGACCCCCAGGTGCCCCATCTGGACCCTGCTCCTCCGTTAGAACGCTGCTTGCTGGCTACCTCTGCCATGCCTGGCACAGAGCAGCTACTCCTAGCACGCTTGCCCTGTGTGTGCACGTGGGGGGTGTGCGTGCACGTGTGTGCCTGGGACGTGGTGTGTGTGTGTGCATTCGATGCTCATGTATATGTAGAAAATTTCTAAGGAACACAAGAAATAACTGGTTTTCTCTAGAGAAAGGCAGGAAAGAACACATCACTTTTCCTTTAAATCCTGTTTGAATTGAACTTGTAAAAAATTACAAGTTATAATTGCTTCAGAATTCAAACTTTTTGGCCTAACAGTAAAGCTTCTTTCATGCCTATGACCTGGCTTTGCCACAGCCTTTAAGAACTTTTTTATGATAATGTAATTGAGATAAAAATAAAAAGCTTCTTGATTTTTTTTTTTTAAAGGGGTGAAACAATAAAGTTTCCTTATAAATACAATTAATTTTAAGATATGGCAGATGGCTGGGCACGGTGACTCACGCCTGTAATCCCAGCACTCTGGGAGGCTGAGGCGGGCAGATCACTTGAGGTTGGGAGTTCGAGACCAGGCTGACCAACATGGAGAAACCCTGTCTCTACTATAAATACAAAATGAGACTGGCATGGTGGCACATGTCTGTAATCCCAGCTACTTGGGAGGCTGAGGCAGGAGAATCGCTTGAACCCAGGAGGTGGAGGTTGCAG